>NC_048595.1:319337674-319711622 GCF_003668045.3 Cricetulus griseus | reverse complement strand
AATTTGAGGCAATTTGAAAGCCAAACAAGTTCTAGGGATTCAGGAAGCACCCTGGATGATGCTCAGTAGCTCAGCCCATCTCAAGACTAGATGCAACCCTCAGTCCTTTCCGTGGGAGCCCTTGACTATATCACAGCCTCAGGTAAATTAGCAATGTAATGGCATGTGGGAACAGGGGCCGAGTTGGGAACAGTGAGCTATTATCCTGTAATAGATTCCAATGTTCATCTAAATCTGAGTTGAGTTCTCCTTTCCCCAGCACAGGCAGCTATGCAAAAGACACTGGTTTAGCTTTCAGGAAATCCAAAGTGCCAAGTATGAAAGGACATGAATTGTCCAAGCCACCAGCATTCATGCTTGGGACTATATTGTCTTAGTGTCAATTCATAGCACAGGCTGATGCAGAGTGTTCATCTCACACAGCAATTCTAGAAAGGGAACTATGGTGAGAGGGCTCCAGAGGCGAGTCACACCACAGCCATCACTGCACAGCTACCCGCCCCTTTCAGCAAGCCAGAAATGATTCCACATTAGCCACAGCTTCCATGATCTCATTAGCAAAGATATTAGGAAGCATCAGCTCCTCTAGGAGGGAAGATTGAAACAGTGCCACAAATTATTTCACCCAGAACATTTCAGTCTGATTGGATAAATAGATGGAGGGGGGAGGAGGTAGTCCATCTCCCCCGTGGTAGCTTTTCTTAATCTTGTTAGGAAGGTAGTTGCATGATGGGAAAGAGATGCATCTTGACGTCTGCTAGTTCAGGTCAACTTTGACATCCTGCAGACTGAAAGAATGGTTGAGACATTTTCCTTTCAAGTAAACAGATTATAGAATGAAGATTCTCGGCTTATACAAGCTAAAATGGGGAACAGATCTGGTTCAGCATATAGATGGATTAGAAACTCAAATAATATGATTAGGACTTGTCTTTCCCCTCATTAGTTCTCTTTATGTAGGCTCTGATTCTGGAAACAGCTACCACAGCTGCCCAGCCAGGGCCAGTACACTGATAGGACAATAGGCTGGGCAGGGTGTGAGTTTTCCTCCTTTAATTAGCTCTTCCTTCCCCAGTCTTAAGTCCTACATGGAAGCATGATGACTAGCACTATGGGCTTCTCTGCCTGTTATGAACATGTTGTGGCCCAGCATGTCTCAGCTTTAACCCACGACAGCCATGAGGTTCTACCTGAGTGGGGATGTGTGGACCTGGAAGCTCCTAGCAACCCTGCGGCAATAAAGACCAAACACAGGCATCTTGTCATCTTTAGAGAGCTCTCAGTTCCATGCTGTAGAACTAGAGTCATTTCTTTATTAGCTATCTTTTCTGCTGTTTCTTAACCATCCTGCCAATACCACGAGGGAACCATATTTATCTTTGTTCTCCTCTCTGCTCTCTGGTTGCTGTCTTCCCTGGTCACTCATCCACCTCTCCTCTCTACTCAGGTGCAGGCCTATTCAGATGCTTAGGCCCACAGAGATGCAAAAAGGAGGCATATTACCCTGAGGCCATGGTAAATAATAGTAGCCTTGCTGGCATTAACAATACAATAGTGGGCCAGAGCTTTCCAGTGTTCCTGTTTAGTGAAACCCAAGGCTGGATCTCAAAATATTCCATAGCGGAAATATTTTGGTCTCCCACAGAACAGACTCAGGACACAGAGCAATAGATCTTTTCCTGGGAAATGTATCAAAGACTCTGATTGAGTCACATGTTGACCCTAAGACTAGACTGTGTCCTGAATCATGGAAAGTCAAAGATGGAATCAAGTAAGCACCAAAGGCACATAGGCCGAGTCAAGAAAGGATGAAATCAGGCTATGGTATGTATAATAAGAAAAGCCATGAACAGTGAGTGCCAGGAACAACAAATGCCCACTATAGCACATGGAGTTGCCTTGAAGTTGGTGTTCTCACAGTCTTTCATCTTAGCTTGGGTTTCCCTCCAGAAAATGGAGACTGAGATAAAAGCTCACATGTGGGTCATTTATTTACAGAAATGCATCAAGAAACAGTTGGGACCTAAAAGAATGCAGAGGCGGCCAAAAAGAAAAAAGCAATACAAGCAACACTGCAGATATATTTTTAAAGGGGAAAACATGAAGGGAGCATTTATTGACCAGATTCCAGCCCCAATGGCTTGAGGATTGTCCATAGATAATAGCTCTCACCTACAGATTGACACAGGCACAATAACCTAGTGAGCTCTAACAGGTATTCCACACTGCAAAATTAGGAAACCACGAAACCAAAAAAGATAGTGTAGTTAAGCTCCACAACAATCAGTATCAAAAATAGGACATGAGGATGTGACATGCTACAAATGTTAATACACTTTTCTTCTTGCACCATTGAAGCTTCTTGTGTTATGATTTTGGTTCATTTTTAGACCAAAACTAGCCATAAAGAGAAAATAGCATCCAGCTAGACATAGGATCATATAAGGAACACTAAGGAAAGACTTAGATGTGAGTCTTTCCTCAGCCACCAGGAGTGGCTTTTAGTCCATCTATCTATCATCACTGAAACAGAGATGCCAATAATGTCTACCATATGTGATTGTTGAGAGTATTATTAATACATAAAGTCATGCTGTTGCCTTATCACAATATTATTTTCATTTCTAACGTTCTTAAAACTAAAAGGCTCTTAAATTGGGAATGCAAGCTAAATGAACTTTTTTACAAGTGTACTTTCTAGCATCTACCATTTCCATTCAGTTTCAGAAATTTGCAATTCAAGAACAACAACCAGGCTAGAGATTCCCCTCCATAGTAGAATTCCATGAGGCTCTGACTTGTACTTATCACATACACACACACACACACACACACACACACACACACACACACACACACACATCTCATACCAACAGAAGAGCTGTAAACTGTCACTCGTCGAAATTGTTCCAGAATTTGATATCAAGACTTCCCCTAATTCTCATCTCTTGAAAATGTATCAGTCATCAGTTTTTGAAATTCATTTAATCTAAAACAAGAGAGGGATCATTTTCTATCCAGTCAAGTCCTAATGCAACTTCCAGAAACTTGGAAGAAATTTAAAGTGCATTTGTCATCATTGAAAGCAGCACAAACACTTAAGAATTTGTTTTCCAGTATTTCTTCTAAACATGCTGGGGTCCAATGATGAACCCAAACATTAGCACATCCTTGATGGGACACCACAGTCAGGACACCTAGCCATGTACTACAGTCCTGGGATGAATAGTGTTGTTCCCTTCATTCTAGTCCTCCATGGGAGAGAGAAAGAGTGTGTTCAGATATTTTCACCTAAGATAAGATGGTGTTGAGCATCATTTGATCAGCCTCATTTGTCCTCTGACTGTGGAAGATCTGAACTCCTTAGGGACCAAGTTAAAAGCTACCTTTTCTCTCTTTAAATTTCTCTTTCAGCCTGGCATTACTGCTAAAGTGGCAAAAAGCCAAATTCTCCTTGGGTAAGAGGATACAGAGATAGCTTATCCCACATGTCTATGAACCTCTTAAATTTTCAAGTTTCCTTTAGTTCCCCAAATAGCCTGACCTCTATATTGTATTGCATCACCCAAGGCAGCTATAGCCAGTTGTCCGAAAGCATCTTGATTACAAATCAATACCTTCAGGTGTTTGGGGAATGGGTCTAATATCCTCTTTGAGTTAGTCTCACCCATGGATGTTACACAGCTTGTATTTTAAGTTGTATCATCTAAATGCACACTCCAAATATGATTAAAAAAAAAAAACACCGAGTTGTTCTTGTATCATGTACCAATATGCAAGCAAACTTCCTCATAGACAGGAAAGAAAGCATCGGGTAGCCCACACTGAGAAGAATTCTGAGCTCACATTTTAGAAAAAGCATTAAGATAGTGGTGTTAAAAATTCTGAACAAAGTCAATTGGGATAAAGTTTTAAGACAAATAACCAATTCTAATGAATGAAGGAGAGGGAGAACGTGGCCTCAGACAAGTCAAGGACAAGAAGGCACATGGGGACTGGGCTGCACTAGAAAGCATTTTCTAATGAGTTCTTGCTGCTGTGACCACACGAGTATGCCAGGTTAGTGTTGCCAGACTTGCCTTTGCTGTCTCCAGCACAATTAGCCTGAGTCAAGCAGTTCAGAGTCTCCAGAGGGAAAATATGGATCATCTCACTACAGCACTGTTCTCCTGGGCCTTAGAGTACCCGAGAACAGAGGGCTCCAAGTATCCACAAGACCACCCAGCCCAGCCTTCTCATTTTGTATGTGAAAGAATCAAGGCTTGGCAAAGACAAGTAACTTCCTTGAGCAACTGAGGTGGAAAAGCTAGAACATATCAGCATTCAAACCAAGTGGGCATTGTTCAGAAAGGGGCTCAGTGAAATGAAAAGGACATGGGATTTTGAAATTTCAAAGAACTTCCAGTGGCTACATCCCAGTCTCTGTCCTTGAAGAGGTCAAAACTAGCCATAATGGTATAGCAAACAACAGCATAGAAAAAATAGACAAAGTGAGGAGGAGAGGAGAGGGGAAAGCATGAAAGGTGAGAGGGGGATGGGAAGACAAAGAAAAAGAAAGTCCACACAGGGTCAGTAAGTGTGGGAAATGGGGACACATCACACACTAGGCTATCTGAGAAGGCCAGCCATAGAGAAATCTACTTAACACAAAACTCTTTACCTAAGTCACATCTATTAATATCCTACAGGCCAGCATTCTAGGAAACATATTCGGGCATGCTGACTTAGTGAGCAGAGAAATGGATTTCAAACTAATTGGACTGGAAAGTAAAAAAATTGAAACCACCTGGTTTGTGTCAAGCAAGAGGTCAGAAATGGTCCATGACTTTTCTATCCTGGGTTTGGAGATGAGGGGAGTGTTTGTGCGTCCTTCAATGGGCACGATAGGAAGAATACATTTTCTCCTTTGGGTTACCATTAGAGGTATGTGTGAAAGAGAGTAAGAACACGGATCTGTCCTTGCCACTTTTCTTCATGGGTATTTAAATCCCTACCAGAAACATAGAGCTCAGAATAGTATGCCCATATGTTTTTAACCTCTACAACAAACTACCATGATTTTCCCTCTAAAAGCTGGTAAAATTCCATTCCTACCTCAAAAACTGTGAAGAAAAAAAAATTGGCCTTTAGACAAACTAATTTGAAAGGTTTAAAAAAGTATTAGAGACTTGGGGGAGGGGGAACCAAAGCAGAGGACTTAAATATCCCAAAGTGTGAAAATGCTACATTTTTATATTCAAATGATTTGAAATAGATGAACAGAATGCTTCCAAACTTTCTAAAAATATGTATCTTCAGGCAATAAAAAAAAAAATCAGCCTAAGGGTCATTTATTTCAAGCATCTAAAAGGACTGATTTAAGGAATCCATGAGCCCCATAACTGACTGCACCTGGGACACCTGGGTGACGAAAGGCTCTTCACACTTTCCCAGGTCTGTAATGATATGTTTAGCTGAACTAATTTTAGATATGCCGGAAGCTTTTGATTCAGTATAGCATAAAGTACTGGCGACAAGTCTGTGGTCGGTGGCAGACATGGGCCCTGGTCATTTTGAAGTTGGTTGGTGAGTTTATTCCTAAAAGGATGGTGGTCACAGGAATAACTCATGATTCACACATATTTCCTGAGAGGTCTTTTTTTCCCTGTTCTATTTACTCAGCATGGGCAAGAACCTTTGGAACCCATCACAGGCAACTCCATCTTCTTCAAGACACCCATCCTACTACAAGCATTTCTATTGGGCCATCAGAACCCACCTGATCTTTTTGGTTGACTCATAGCTATTTTGGTTCATGCAGGAAGTATCCAGCCAACCTCAGTAGGCTGAGGTTGCCATCCTCAGTCAGAGGAAATAGAGTAAGCATGTCATAAGGTAGGCCCATCCATATCAGAGCTCATCAGAGATGAAAGCTCACTGACTGGTCAGCTGCTTGGACATGGACAATAAAAGTCTTCTTTTGCCTGAGATTTGGAGCTGTGTGTGTCTACATGAACTTCAAAGAAACATTAACCTTGCTGTCCCTGTTTCACCTTGCCATTCTCTTCTCTACAATGTTATGTTGTACAGAGAGATTTCATTACCCTATTTTCTTCAGTCTCGTTTGTTTTGTACCATTCAGTTCAGATCCATTTCACCACTACCCCCTGCAAAATTTACCATGGATGGGTTTCTGCTCCAGAACTCCTTACCCAGAGTAATGAACCGAAAGCCTTTGGTGCTATCTCTTTCTAGAGAGATTCTAATGCTGTAAGGGAACTCAGGATAGATCACTACTGTCCTATCATTTTATACAATGAGAAAACAAGATCAGAAACCTCTCAATGCTATCTTCCCAAATGTCAGCAATCAATCATATTCCTCACCAATCACTCATATTTCTCACCATTCGTCAGAAAGTGGGGAGAACAGCATGACAACAACAGGGATGAAAAAGAGACACGGAGAGGGTGGGAAAATTAAATGCAAACAGGAAAGTCAATTAGTGAGAAATACTGATCATCCTGTTCTTTTCTTTCCAAGTGTTTGCTTTTAACTCTTTGGCCTCCCACCTCCCCCTCCAAAAAGTCAGATATTATCAGCTCCTCTAACAGATGCCCTTGGGCATCCATAATCCAAGGACAGGATGCTGCAGAGATAAATGTGGCTCTGTGAGCCTCGAATTCTAGCTCTGTGACAGTAGATGCTTCGATGGTTGGTATCGTGAGTGTGGATTTTAAAGTGTTCATCTCATTTATTCAGCAGTTATCTCACCGAACATCTGCCATATGCTAAGAACTCTGCTGCACACTGTATGGTGCATGAATATGAAAGAGACAGAGCTTTGTCACTAGAAACTTATCATTCTAGAAGACAAAAATACTCCTTCTGGTGGCAAACTCCAGGAATGTGATCTTGCATGCCCACAGCTGTAACACAAGGAGGACTCAGATGGGGGCCTTTAGAGTAAGTCACACTAAGCATTATTATGGGAGTCAAAGGAAGGATACAGTAACACACCATTGGAGGGAATCTAAGAACCTGTTACTATGCACACAGCAATGTGAGCTTCACCTTTAGGACAGACTTAGATTTCCTCGATGTATGTGAAGATTCAGAAAACCTCAATGAGCGGAGACTCTAAGGTTATCTTCCCAAATGTCACCAATCAATCACATTCATCACTATGAGTCAGAAAGTGGAGAATGACACACAGACAATGGGAATGACAAAGATCAAGGAGCAAACTTCCTTGAAAACTGAAATGACACAAGGACAAAGAATTAAAAGATTTGCTTGGCAAGTCCTAAATAGACCTGTTTGGCTAATACACAGGAGAGGCAACTGAAGGGAGAATTGGCTGGAAGATTGTATGGAAGCGAGCTAGTGGACTATAAGAAGGGAGGCTGAGAGACTCAGTCTGAACTTTGGGTGGTGAGCATCCACATTGGACACATTAGTTGAGTCCCAGTGAAAGGAAACTAAGGATGAGAGACACTAGAAGTGAGCCACCTTTTGATGACCCAGGCAAGAGATGAAGACTAGTGTGTGAATGGAAAACACACTAGATTGATTGTCAGTCTCTGGGGATGTGGAAAGGGCAGGAGTCACTGGGTGTAGAGACTGAAACAGCTAGTCCTGGGGTACTTCTGGGGGACATAATATCTTCCGCACCAAGTGACACCTGGAAGTGTGAAGCTATGAGTCTGCCATTGAGATGGTCTTGCTGTTGTTAGTATTGTTGATTGATTAGAGTTGTGTTTTCATAGAGGGATACTCCCTGAGACAATACACACGGGGGTGGGCCTAGGCACTATCCCAAAGGATACGATAGACTCTGAGGATCCCTATGGAAGGCCTCACCCTCCCTGGGGAGCAGAAAGGATATGTTATAAGTGGGGTTTTAATTGGAGAGGTGGTAGGGGAGGAGGGGAGGGAAAGGGAACTGGGATTGACATGGAAAACAATCTTGTTTCTAATTCAAATAAAAAATCTAAAAAAGAGATGTGTTTTATTTACTGTAGACTAATAGTATTTTATTCATACACACACACACACACACACACACACACACACACACACACACACACACACACACACACACTTTTTCCTTGCTTGGGCCCTAGCTGGCTTTGTTTGTTTGTTTGTTTAGACAGACTCTCACTGTACATGTGCAGCACTGGCTGATCAGAGACTTGCTCTCTAGCTCAGGATGACCTCATACTTGCTGGACTCCTGCCTCTGCCTCTATCTCTGCCTCTTAAGTGCAAGGCTGACCAGCATGAGCTGCCACATCTTCTGAAATGCTTTAACTTCACTACTTCTGTATATTTTCAAAATATAGAAGAACCATAGTAAGGAAAGATAGCAGATATTACAGATATTTTAAACTTAAAAAAAAAAAAAAACAGTGGCATGGTCTCAGAACCTCTTTGCTGATGTGTAAATATAATGCACTTTGCTGTTGACCAGAAAGGAAACAATTGTTTCAAACTATCCAAATCAATTTTTCTGTCCTATGTGACCTCTCTATGTGCAGTATATATGTGCCTGCTCTCATTCATTTTAACATTAGAGATTGTTTTAAGGAAAAGCTTATCTGTGAAGAGTACCACATTAATAAATAACCCCCCGTGTGCCTAGCAGTCTTCTGCTGCTTTGGTCTCTAGAGATATCTTATCTACCTGGAGAGATGCTAAAGAATGTGGGGCCAGGGCTTATGGTGTAGCTCAGCCGTAGACCACATGCTCAAGTGCTCTGGGCCCTGGAATCAACACCAATCATAATAATATTAGGACACACAATAAGAGCCCTCTCCCTAGCTCCTAACAGACATACTGCCCACCATCTTCTTCCAGTGTCTTCCCTAATGAACTAAAAGCAACTGAACTCCAGTTCATCTTTAGTTCCTCAGCTCTTGCTGTCTGCTTCCCCTTTCCCTCTCTTTCCTCAATATGATACATAGCAAGCACTTATTGAACACCTGGTGTATATTGAGCACTGGGGCCAGTGATACAGATGCAAAGCCTTTGTTTTATGCTAATACAAAGAACTCATTGTCCCGAAGAATAGCCCCTTAAGCACAGGGATCAGCTCTACTCAAATCAGGTGACTTCAGAGATGTAAGATAGTGAAACAGCACCAAGTGGTCTATGTCTTAGCCATGCAATCCTGGCAAGTGATTTAAACCCACAAGCCTCCATTTTCCTCTTCTATAAAATGAAGATGATCAACTGCGTCCAAAGGTTCTGGGAAGGATTCAGTGAGACACTTAATGAGAACATTTTGGGGTGTCCATACACGAGAAAAATCTCCATAGAAGTTATCTCATGGGTAGTATTAGTATAATGTGAGGGATCTGAAGTTGACCTCTCACAGATGTGGTGGTGACTATTCTTTTAGCAGGTAAGAATAAAACACTTGCTGGAACTTCACAGAAAACTCTAGAAAGCAATGACCATTTCAGGCTACACATTCCCAGCATATTCTTCAGCATATGTGTCACACTTTTGTTTTATTTCTCTCATTCTCCTATACCAGAACACTATCGTCTCTTTATTTCATATTCACCCATATTTATTCCCTACTTAATTAAAGATAGCATTCCACTCACAAAGCCCCAGTCAGTTGCCAGCACTGTCACAAATCAGGAGCTGCAACCGTGCATCAAAACTATTCCCTTTCCACGCAGAGCAGTGGTTCTCAACCTGTGGGTCATGACCCCTTTGAGGGTAGAACAACCCTTTCACAGGGGTCACCTAAGACCATCAGAAAACACAGATATTTACATTATGATTCATAACACTAGCAAGATTACAGTTATGAAGTAGCAACAAAAATAATTTTATGGTTAGGGGTTACTACACCATGAGGATAAAACTGTACTGAAGGGTAGCAGCAACAGCAGCAGGAAGGTTGAAAACACCGCTCCAGAGAGTATCAAGCCACAGGTGAAAATTAGCTCTGAGAAGGCATGAAAGAAAACAAACAGAACAAAACAGAAGTGAGTTCCTCCTGCAAACACTCTGAGCAATTAAAAATTAAATGAAGAGAAGACTGAATAGAACAGAAAGAGAACAGTGTAGCCAGGGTGAGGTGGAGCAGGGAGCGTCGTGCTGTGCACCCTTCCCCATTCTCTGAAACTCTCATTGAGAGATAAGTTACAGCCATTTTCAATATTTCTGTTGAAACACAACCAAGAGGTGGACTCTATTTGCCTGTTGCCAGGCAGACTGTACCGTAGGAGGTCAGACTACATAATTAATCAAGGGAGGCAGCAGGAGACTGGTTATCTAGGAGCTTCTGGTCTGGGTGCACACAGTTGCACAAACAGGGTAAGTTGCCCCTAATGAGGTTTTCAAGGTGATGGTGACATTCATCCTTGTTCCTCGCCTCCCCACCCCCCAGTCCCTCTGGGGCATTTCCAACCTAGTTACTCCAACATTCCAGGAAAGGCACAATCTCCTTCAAGCATCACACCCTCTTCCCAAACGCTATCTGCAGACACAAAATTAGCATTAGGAATGACATCACCATCTTACTGCAGATTATAGACCCAGACACAGAATTGGCATGTGGGCCAAGGTGATGGGGCAGCCTGCAGCCGCACTCTGTCTGAATTGGGAGTGAGCAAGGACTTGCTAAGAAGTTATTTCTGATATAGAAATTCTTTTTTATTTTCTTTTTTTTTGTCTTTAAAAATGCAGATAGGAATATGAGACCTAGAATTTATCCATGCTGCACAATTTATGCTAGCTCATTACCTCCTGCTAGACTCCAAGGCTTTGTAACGGAAATTGGCTCTGATCTCTGAGATGGGCATTACATCATAGTCTTCTTTTAGCACATTATGTCATCCCTGCTGAGACGCATTATCTATGGTTGGCTCAGCAGTAGCGATTTTTGTGGGCCGACTGCAGTGTTCCCAGAGAACCGCTGGGAACCACAGATTGAAATCTGAAACATTTATCTTCTAAAAAGCTGAAAGGGGGAAAGATGTTCACATTGGACCCCATTTCTTTTCCTTAACCCTCTCCTTTCTTAGCTACTTCTAGACTGCTTTGCTATGAGCACTTGAGAACAATGTGCTGAGTCTGTGCTGCCACTAAGGGGACTGACACACTGCTCCCACGTGGGGCTGATATACCTGCAGGCACCATGACCACATCCCAAGGGAAGCCACAAGGCGCGCTGAGGAACGACCTGCACTCTCACACTGCAAACAGAGAGCATTCTGCCACATCCTTGGGTTGTTGCAGAAAAGAACACCCGGACTGAAGCTCTGTGTGAACACCTACACCTGCTTATCCTCCTGGCCATGCTGTGGCCACACAAACTCTAGATTTGTATTAGAAAAAAAAATATGTTTGTCAGGAACTGTTCCCGATATCATCTCTTCTCACTCCAACCATGAAATTAGAAGCTCGTTTTGTATCTTTGCATCCTAGGCAGGATAAGAAGAAGCCATTGCATGGAGGAAATAGAAAGAAGATACTTTTAGGATAAAGCAAAGACATTCCCAAGCCCCAGAGAATCCCTATACCTTTGGTGTCACAAAAGCATAATTGTGGGATAGTGGGGGGCGGAGGGAAGGCTCTAAATACCACAAGGAAATAGAATGCATTCAAGCATGACGAAATGACAATTCCTCTCCTACACACTAACTAATGAGATTCATTGAGTGGAAAGTAGGTGCTGGAAGAGGCTCTCAAAGAACCTAAGACATTCCTCTTCGTTGCCCACCTGTGTATTTTTCAGACTCTTTAATAGTGAGTATTTATGCCCTCGGTTACTTTTTGTGATACTTAAATGGTAGCTTCATCAGAGCAAACAATCCCAGGACATATGGGAATGCAAGTAAAGCTAACATTTGTCCTGGCCCAAGAGCCTTATTCCTCTTTCTAGCCTCAGTGACTCTTTGGCATGTCCTACTGTAGGGTACACACACACACACACACACACACACACACACACACACACACACACACACACACACACACTTGGGTCACAAAGAAAGAAGTTACATTTCCTTCTCTTTCCCAGTCCATAGCAAGGCCATGTGCACAGTCCAAGAATACCCATAGGGGCTGGGACTTTGGAATGTGGTGCTACCTGGCTGGCTTTCAGCAATCAACTGATGTTGTCTTCGGCATCTTCTCTCATATTTCACATCTGGTGCCATTTGTCTTTATCACCTCTGAAGGGACAATGTGAGGATTGATGGGGTGACCCACAGAGAACTCTGAAGAGGCTTTCAGATGGACAGTGGACTATAAAATGCTGTTAAACAGCTAAAAAGCATTTGCAAAAATCCTCTCACCATTCCTTCTCCCTCCTTTCCTTGCCCCTGGGTCCCCACTCCTTCACCCAAGCTCTTAGAATTTTATGTTCTGAAGGCCAAAATGCTTTAAATCTTAGTAACTACACTTGCCACAAAGGATACTGAAAGGAAACTATATATACACTCCAACTTGTTTCAAGCTTTTACTGCAGCCAAAGTAATTGCTACAGCATTTAAAATCTACTGAAAAAAAGTAAGGAGCCTTAAACACATTAAGCTGATTTTCATGGAAGTTGTGAAATATTAGAAGGCTGTAATTTCTATCAGCAGCAGAATTACCCGACCAGATCACTCTCCTTCTGACAAAATCAAAAAGGTAGATTTGTAAGTCCTGGAAAACGCACCTCTGACCCTGGATCTTGGATACTAAATATCATGTCTTTTTCTTCCCATGGCCTATGTATAACTGTAGGCTGTGCCCAATCCAACCAAAGAGTCTTGAAAATAGCTGGAACTCCTTAATGCACCCTTGAACCAGACCATCTGTGGAAGAGTGCCACTCTTCCACCTAGACCCAGCCACAGTGACCACAGGATTACCTCAAACAATGAATCCATGATAACCACAGGAACAGAAGCACCTGCCACCCACCTTCAGGAATGAGGAAGACAAGCCCAATACCCTCATATCATCTCTGAGAACAGCCATGTAATGTGGAAGGCAGATGCACAGTATAAAACTGTTGATGGTTTTCTTCACATCAAAGTGAATGGCAGGGGTGGTCCACAGTGAGACCAGGCACCAATCTTACTGGCTTCTGGTATTACAGTAAAATCAATGCTTAAGATGAAATGGGAATTCTGGACCTGGCTTCTACATTTTTTGTCCAGCTGCTTTAATTGCCATGCTTAAGAAGTTGGCAGAGAGTTACTAAAACAACATGGACCTTTCAATCCATCCTGGGAAGAAGGTTCATGGAGAATTTGCATAGCATCCTTGGCCCCGCCTGCTTACCCAGAATTACCACCAGGGTCATCTGTGTGGGAAAATAAGCATTTGCTGTATCATTGAAGGTCTTGACCCTGCTGTCTACCAGCAATGTCAACTGTCCTCTCTACTGTGATCTCTGGGTGTTTCTGGAACATGTGGCACTGCCTAAGCTGCAGAGCTTTGCCTACTTCTCAGAGAAAACCCTCCACAGTATACTTTCTGAGCTTGCTTTTCCTCAACAGTAACCAAACACTTCCATAGATGAGACATGGCATGACAACACAGAGCACAGAAACACTGGGACTGCAATCCAGAGCCATGAAGGTGACAGGGAAGAGAGCTCTCTTATTTTGGTGAAATCACATTGGGACATAGATGCTACACCTGGCCAGGACCCTTCTTATCACCTAGAAGGTCTGTATTCCTCTCACCTCTGCTCCTGGGCTGCCTTTTTCTACAAATCCTGTCTCCACCTCAGATTCCAGGTTTTTATTATACTTTTCTCTGTCTGAAAGGTGGCTTCTGTTTATCCTTTACCAAAAGGACTACATCTTCATTAATCCTGAACAATAAAACTAGATAGGGTTCAGTCAGCCATAGTGATTCAAACCCAGGAGCTGGATACAGGAGGATCATGAGTTCAAGGCCAGCTTGGCTACATGAAAACCTGGATACCAAGTCCAGGTGCAGCCTGTTTGCCTCCCTACCCCATTCTGGATGTCCTGGATAGATGGTGATACATAGATCTCCAGCATTTGGAAGCCACATGAAGACAGCCAAGTCTGTGAACACCCACTCAGATGAAAGCTGTCATTGTGACCCAGTCACCTTCAGGACTGCTGCTATAAGAGCAAGAAATCAATGTCTACCAAGGGGATCCAGCACAGATTTCAAGTGCTTATGACAGCCACATGGTTACTCTAATTAGCATAAACCATGAGACATAGCACTGAAAATATTAAAATGCTTACTGACTGAAAAAGGAGGCTATTTGTGGTGTATTATAGAATATATTGGGATCTATAATTATTAGGTCATGTTATTTAAAACACACACACACACACACACACACACAAAGAGAACATTCTAGAGGAAGGTACAGCAAGGTATGGATAGCTTTCTCTGAGTCATTTGAAAGATAAGCATGGCATGTCTACAGTCGTATTATTGATGATGAATATGCCCTGAGTTCATAATGAAAAACTAAAAGCTATGTTTAACATCAGAGAGGGAATGGTATCTAGCAGTGTACACATAACAGCATGGCATCTCAAAGTGGATGAACATTTCCTGTGGGAAATTATGAGAGTTTTCTGGAACTAATTATCTATTAATGACCCATCAACATTGAAAATCCATAAATCATCTACAGCCTGAGTTCAGTTCAACACATCTGATTCCCAGCCTTCCACATCTTAGGCCCCATCAAGAGAAATAGGTTTGTCAGAAAGGATAGATGAGACACTTTTTGTTTGCACTACTTGTATAAAGAAAGTAAGAAGAAACTAGTCTCTTGTCATTTTGGGTAGGGAGGAGGGATGGAGGGAGGGTACTATGGTTAGAGAACAGCCCCCACCCTTTGCAAGCTTTTGAATTTTTTCATCTGTATTCATTACTAGTCAGAAAGCTCTCAGTTTTAGAAGCTCTTGTAAATATCAATGAGAACGTTCTTCCTGGCTTGGTTAAGGAAAAGCAGCTGCTGAGCACACAAATCATTTCAAATTTCCAAATAAAATCCCACAGAACAAAAGTCCCATTGGCCATTGAAGCAAAGCTCCCTGTCTTATATAGGAAGAGCCTAGATATGTTCTTATTACACCCCGAGAATGAGGAGTGCCAAAGCATCACCCCAGCTGTCCTTTATGCAACTTCCAAAAGTACCTATAAAAGAAATTGTTACACAATGAGAATCAGAAATGTCACAAAATGTCAGGCACCAAAATCCCCAAAGCCATTTCCTCCTCCACAAAGATCTTGAGGTAGGAGACTGACCCAAGGAGGGAGGAGCAGGTCACCAACTTTTCAGAAGGACTAAGGACATTGTAATCTCAGGACTCTCTGAAACATCTGAGATGACATCATGGGGAATGGGTGACAGGAGGGGGAAGGAAGCAGAATTAAGTCAAAGAAGAATTCAGTTGTAATAGAGTCACATACAGTCACAGCAAGGGAGTCAGATCCAGGGGCACTCTGAAGATGGGCTAACCTAGAACAGTTTTTACAAGTTGAGCTAAAGATACCAAATATAAAGATATTTTATATGATATCATTGTCTGAGGAAGACAACTTCCACATGGTAATTTTTTGGGAAGACTCAAGACTGTAAGTCATCTGAGAAAACAACTGTTAGCCTCCAGAGCACAAGTGTCCAGAGTCAACAAACACACAACAGTGTCTGCTGCCCAATAGTGGAAAGATATCAATTCTCTCTTAATAGTCTGTATCCCATTGACAAGGGGATCAAACCTGTACAAATTGTTGGTATGTTGTTGACTCCAACATACCTGACAGCAACAACTCAAAGAAGGAATGGCATGCTTCTGTTCATGGTTCCAGAGGGTCTCGGTCCTTCATGGTGGGCAGGCATAGTAAAGCTTATGACAGTGGGACCACGTGGCAGAGTCTTCACAGCACAGTAGACCTGGATCAGAACTAGTATCTAGAACCAGGCACTAGCCATAACCTTCAAGTGTTTGCCCTTAGTCACCCACTTCAGACAGTCAGATTCTACTTCCTAAAAGTTCCCCAAAGCAGTATGGTCAGCTAGAGGAGAAGTACTTGCATACTGAGCCTTTGGAGCTGGCAAGATGGCAAGATGGGTAAAGATGCCTGCCACCAAGCTTGATGACCAGGGTTTAACTCCCGGAACCCAAATAATAGAAGGAAAGAATTAATTCCCACAAGTCACCCTCTGACCTTCACATGCACACTATAGTACATGCACACACACATACACACATACCCCTCACACCATACTCACAAAATGAATATATCTTGAAGTAATTTTTAAAAATAAATAAATAAATAAATAAATAAATAAATAAATAAATGATTAAGCTTATAGGGGACATTTCAGATTCCCACCCCACCACCAAATTCTGCTCCTGAGAAACTCTTAAAGATTTCCACCAGTTTCTCATCACTTCTGGGATCAAATAAATCTACCTACACAACTCTTGGAGTTCTTCTCAATCATCATATGCAATGGTTGTCAAGTTCATTGGATCTGAAATCAACTAATAGACAAGCCTCTGGGCATCCTGGAAGAATTAACTGAAAATACAAGACCTTTCCCCATGGTGGGTGGTACCTTCCAGCAGCATCCCAGACATAATAAAGTCCAGAAGAAAACCTTTTGCTTTTTGCCTGCTTTCTTTACCCCTTGCTTGTAAATGCATCAATTCTGGTGGAGGTGGTGGTAGTGGAAAAAGAGATGGTGGAGGTGGTGGTGGTGGTGGTGGTGGAGGTGGTGGTGGAGGTGGTGGAGGTGGTGGCTGTGACAGCTGCTGCAGCCACTACCACCACTATCACCACCATCCTTCTCTCACATCAGAACCCAGCATCTTCAAGATTCCAAGAAGGATTGAAGACCAGTGGCTCTCCAGGAATCCTCCAGTCATTCAGCACCAGATTGGAACTACTTAGTCATCCAATCTTGTGGACTAGGCAGCACCAGAGTTCTCAGCCTCTCCAGTATGAAGACATTTATTGTTGGACTATCCTGTATTGTGCAAATCAATCTAACAAATTCCCTTTTTATATATGTTCATTTTCTCAGTTCAGTTTCTCTAAAGAAATCTGACAAATACACCATGCAACAGAATGTCCAGTAGAGCCTAGGCATCCCCCACAAAGGCATATTCATCAACTCAGAAGTTACCATGCTCATTCACACCCCTGAGCCATGAGGTCTGTTGCTCCCCTATGCTGATCTCCACTCTTATCTTCATAGAAAGCCCTAGTCATCCCTCAACCCCCTCAGGAACCCCATTGAGAAGCTTCTTTGTGTCTTTCAGGGCACACTGACTCAGTTTTCTCTCTGTCCCACCATGTTGTGTGTATTGATGCTGCCACCTAGCTCAGCCTTTGTAAGTTTCAACCATTCATCACAAGACTGAGGGCCTCTTGCAAGCAGTTGGGGTGTTCATCTTTGTATCCTTGAGACAAGGAAAATGCTAAATATGGTTGTATGTTCTGTGTGCAAGAAACAGAGCTGGCAGTGTCAACACTGGCTAGGAACAGCAGATGTAGTTTAATAAGTTGGTGGGAGGAGTCAGGAGTGAGTCACACAGAGAGAAGCAATGTGTTTAGAACCAGCCATGTGTCAGAAGCCGATGTTGCTATCCATCATCCAACATAAGAGTCTTAACAGCCTGGAAAGTATATTGGGTGCCCATACAAGACAGCAACAAGAAATTGTAGGTAACTTCAAGAAAAAGAGCATAGACCCCTGGCCAAGGCTGTTCATTAAACCAGGTGGTACATCTGAACAATTCCCCCACAATAATGTAGTTTCCTGTAAATGAACCTCTACACACAATTAACATATTCAATATCATTTTCCGTGGTATTCTATAAAGTACGATGCTAATGAAATGATGAGTGATGGGGCTGTGGGAGTCAAGAGAATCTAAGCCAAAGGGAACCAGGGTCCCAGTAACAAATGGGGAGAAAAGGAGCATGGACCAGGCTGGAGTTTCTTGAGAGAGGAAAGCAAAATACAGGCTCCCATCTTTGTCTCTCATCTCATGCTGACCTTCATTTCACAGTTCTGTCCTTAAGCAGAATTGGACAAATCCAAGCTACATGAAAAGTGCCCATAGCTCAGTCACAGCCTAAGTGAGCAACTTTTCAGAACAAAATATGGCTGAGTAATGAAACAAAACTAAAGACACTGTGAACGAAAAGGCTGGGTTGGATTCTATCTATCCCAGTGAATTTCATTCTATCTATATTTATCTTTAATTTCGGGTCCCACTGCCTAATAGAACCAGAGTACTGTTTGTGAAAGAAAGAAAACAAAACAAAACAAAACAAAAAATGTTGTGTTCTCAGGAAATACCAGTGGGCTACAAATCTTACTCTACTCAGCCAGAGTGGAGGCTGGAGGCTTATTCAAGCACAGAGTGTGTACTGTCTCTCATTTCCTTCTGCAGACAAATGAGTGATCCTTCTAGAACAGGGTTCAGAAGCAGCTCTTGCTAATATCCAAAAGGAAGCTTGCCCAGCCAAGTGACTGCTCCACCCACCCGAAAAGCCTCCTGCTGGTGCTCCCATTTGAATGTAGGAGTCAGCCAGCCTCTAAATATAACCTGTGGAGAAGCCTCCGCCATCATCCCCGCACATGCAACAGTTCTCTTTCCAAAATAATGAGAGGAGGTAAGTAAGTTAGTCTCCACAATTTTCCACAGGGAAGGGGCAGCATGAGACACAGGACTGTGACTCTCTCCACAGGGTAGACAGAGAGGAGAACAGCAGGCATCCACTCAGTAGCTGCCCCTTCTACCTCCCTCTTCATATCTTACCAAGAAGACAGTACCTGAGGTGTATCGTGTCTCAAGGCACTGTCTGACTTGAGGGCAGTCCTCAGAAGTGTGCCTTTTTGCACTGCAGAATTTTGAGTGTGGTTATATAGATGCACCTCCTCCACACTTCACCATATTTTCTCCCTAGTCATGATAATGTTTGTGGCTCTATCTAGATCAGTGGTTCTCAACGTGTGGGTGGCAACCCCAACTTTGGGGTCACCTAAGACCATCAGAAAGCACAGATATTTACATTACAATTCCCAAAAAGTACCACAATTACAGTTATAAAGTAGCAATGAAAATAATTTTATGACTGGATTGAGGTGTCACCACAACATGAGGAACTCTATTAAAGGGTCACAGCATTAGGAAGGTTGAGAACCACTGCTCTAGATAATTTCCTAACAACCAACCCATACGTGTTCAGCTGTCAATCTATTTTACTAACCCTGTCACCCCCGATGAAAGTCTTATGCCATCCCTCATCTGTGGGGCTTCAAGCCCACCACAGAGCCAGGCAAATAGTGGATGCCAAGGATAAATAAATGAATGCAAAACCCCTTCAGTGCTACAGACAAAGGATGTACAATGTGATAAGCTTTTCTACAACCCTGTCCTTGAAGTTAGCATGATCCCTGAACCCCACATGGAACTCTGGGGGAGATTCTCCAGACTACAGTAAGAGTATCCATGACACCTATTTCCCTGTAACCTGCTCCAAATAAATCCTGCTGGAGTATAACAGGCACAGAGAAGAATCAAACCAGAATCAAGCATGATCATAGTACCATTTTGATTTATCTTCCTAATCGCCTAACTAGGTATTTCTTCAATTTATGAGGCAGCCAAAGTTTGCAGAGTAAGCAATGGAGACTTCAACCATTTTTGTTCCCACTGTTGCTGACAATGAGTACAATCATCTAGGGAACATCTGAAGACAGAAAGTGTCCAAGTCCAATACCAAAAGCATCTGATTTCACTAGTCAAAAGTGGTACCCCGAGGAGAAACGTAATCAGGAGTCTTCTGCAGATGTGAAACATACAAGGTATGTGCATTGGTGCAATGGTGGCATGAATGCTATGGTAGTAATGCCCCCCCAACTCCACAAGATAGAACTCATGCCTACTACCATTAACGAGGAACCAAACCCATGCCTTGCTAGGTAAAGGCCCTAGGCAAGAGTGAATACTGCTAAATGGACATAGTAATAAACTTCCTTCTAAGTTCTTGTCTCTTTTCCTATATAATAGAGCATGTCTCAGCTCTCATAAGATAAGCTTTAACAGAAGTAGATGGCAATTAATACAGAGACCTGCAACTGCCAATGTGCAGAGAATAAGAGATTGTGAACATCTAAATGGGACGTCTAAATCATAGCCCCTCAGGCTTGGGGAACACTAAATAAAAGTGTATTATAAATGCAAGAGGTAAAGAAAAACATGATATGAACTCACTCATAAATAGATATTGACATAGAGCAAAGGATAACCAGCCTACAATCCACAACCCCAGAGAAGCTAGGAAACAAGGAGGACCCCAAGAGAGACATACATGAACCCCCTGAGAAGGGGAAAGGGACAAGTAAATAAGGAGCACAGGGGAAAGGAGAGAGGGAAAAGAAGAGGGGAGAAGGGGGGGAGAACATGAGGGATCAGGAAGGCTGAGTTAGGGGAAGAATAGAGAAGGAGAGCAAGGAAAGAGATACCTTAATAGAGAGAGCCAGTGTGGGCTTAACGAGAAACCTAGGGAAATCTTCAGGAATCCACAAGAATGACCCTAAGAATCTAAGCAATAGCCAGGCATTGGTGGCACACGCCTTTAATCCCAGCACTCGGGAGGCAGAGGCAGGCAGATCTCTGTGAGTTCAAGGCTAGCCTGGTCCACAAGAGCTAGTTCCAGGACAGCCTCCAAAGCTACACAGAGAAACTCTGTCTCGGAAAACAAAACAAAAAAAAAGAATCTAAGCAATAGTCGACAGGCTATCTTAAATGCCCTTCCCCTATAATGAGATTGATGACTACCTTAAATGCCATTATAGAGTCTTTATCCAGTAGCTGATGGAAGCAGAAGCAGAGATTCACAGCTAAACACTAAGCCGAACTCCTGGAATCCAGTTGTAGAGAGGGAGGAGTGATGAGTAAAGGGGTCAAGACCATGCTGGGGAAACCCACAGAAACAGCTGACCTGAGCAAGCTCACAAACCCCACACTGACAGCCAGGGAACCAGCATAAGACCACACCAGGCCCCCTGAATGAGGGTGTCAGTTGCGGGGCTTGGGCAGTCTATGGGGCCTCTGGCAATGGAACCAGTATTTATCCCTAGTGCAAAAATGGGCTTAGGGAGCCCATTCCCTATGAAGGGATACTCTCTCAGCCTAGATACATGGGGGAGGGTCTAGGCCCTGCCCCAAATGATTGACAGACTTTGATGATCCTCCACGGGAGGTCTCACCCTCCCTCAGGAGTGGATGGGGGGGACTTATGGGGGAGGGGGAGGGCAGGAGGGAGGGGAAACTGGGATTGGTATGTAAAATAAGATCATTTTAAATTTAAATAAAAATCATTTAAAAAAAAAAAGAGCAAGAGGTAGTAGACATTTGTAATGACACACTATTTGCCAGAGACAGTAGGGCCATTGTACACTTGAACTCCCAGAAGCCATGACTGTATGTACAAGATCAAGCTAGCCAAAAATACCAGCATGGATAGGGAAGGGTCTCATGAAGTTTCACCCCCAGCTGAGGAGATATTAGCAACAGATGGTTACTGGGTCAGGGAGGGTCAGTTTTCTTCAGGGAAGTAGCCCCTATTGGCTACCCATGATACAGCAGACCTTCCTATACACATGTACATATAGGCAGTACCATGAACTTGGTGGGTTTAAAAACAAAGCACATGAATTTGAAAGGCAAAAGTGTGCAAGGATAGCAGAGTAATTGGAGGGGAAGGAATGGGGCCAGGAGATCTCATCCAAACACATCATATGAATATATGAAATTCTCAGACTAGAAAAAGTTAATCCCATGATTTTTAGTGAGAATATTACTGAATTACAATAGGTCAGAACAAAGGATATGTCAGACCCAACAATAGAAATGTTTTATCATTTTCATGTCACCTTGATCCCAATTCAGGGAAGTCAAGCCACATGACTGCTGGTTTGTTATGTGACTCCCAGCTAGAATACAAAAATCAGACTAACAACTAAACATTTCCTGCCTCATAAAGGCTTTTAGCCTTATACCAAGTCTCATAAGTAATTGGACTATTTTTGTCAAACTGGAAAATGATGAACAAGGTGAATGACAACATTTGCATTGCGATTTGCATATCTTGTAACTGGCATCTTGGGGGTGGTGGATTTGGAGGGAACCTAGCCATTTGATGATTCCAAAAGTTGCCTCGGGTACAGATACAAGAAGAAAGGAAGAGAGCACAGAGCAGCCTGGCAGGGAAATATGGAGGCATGGATCAGTTATCCATGGTTACAAGGTGCTTTGGGCTCCTTGAATAACAGCAAAGCCCCAGGGCCTGGTATACTTACAAGTCCTAAGATTAATTGTTCCTCTTAACCTCAGTCTCCAACTTAGTTAGGCTCCATGCCCATCCAGGTCCCTTTCCCTGATCTAATAAGCATCAAGGAAAGGGCTCGATCTTTCCCTGCTGAGAGAAAAGGCAATGTGAATCCTACCAGAACTTTCTTCCTCATGGCAGACTCATTGGAGCTGGAATCCACCTGCTGTTACATCCTTGGCATTTGTTAAGTAGATCAGGGAACTAAATCAAAATGTAATGCTACAGTCAGGTACAAGCTGTTCATTCTAGCCAGATTCCAGTTCTAAAGAAAAATTAATTTGCAAAGAATTAGGCAATCAAAGCCCCAAGTCACCAGTTGAGAGGACTCACCACCTTCCAGCTGCAGCTTCAGCCCCTTAAGCATCATTTTCCCCAAGGGCTTCAATTTCAGCATAAAATAAGCACAGATCAGTTGCTTTTCATAGATGAAGTCATTCTGTTCTTGGAGTGTGACTTCCTGAACAAAGTACATAATAACAACCAGCTTCACACAACCCTTGAGAGATCTTAGAATAAGCCTACCTTTGCCACAGGCTGCTTCTCCCACAGGGGGAGAGAAGCAGTTATTGAATGTGTTTGACCACATATAGCTTCATATGCCAATGATTTGGCATTTGTCCTCATTTCAGTTATAGGACCTAAGAGTGGTAAGGCAAGAGAGCAGGTTAGAGAGCAGGCTACGTCTCTGTGTTTGAGTAGAAGCTAAAATCTAGAAAACTAAGTTGCAGTTCAAGACCATCAGGATGCCCATGTGCCTCCTGGTTTTCACTGTGCTCTGTTCTCTCTCTCTAGAACTCTCACCCCTCTGCATGTGGCTGACTCTCCTCTAAAACCTCTCCAAAGAACTGTTGATCTTCTACCCCAAGCCTCTTCCCATTTTATCTGCTTGGCAGAAGCCTCCTCTACCTCCAAATAATGGACTAGCACTCCAATAGTTGCTCAGATCTCAAGTCTTGCCATCATCATTTAAGTCTTCATTTACCACACATCCCGTATCTAATCTGGCATCAATCTTAAATTTGTTGAGTTTAAGCTCAACTTCCAAGACAAATGCCAGATTCATTCTTTCTGTGCTCTTCACTGCTTAGCCTCCTATATAGTCACCTCCTATTTTGCTTTATGACACTTCTCTTGCCCATTTAATTTCAATAGCTCTGAACTGGTCTCTGTTCTTCCATTCTGTCCAGGACAGCAATCATGTAGTCAGATCATAAACATCCCACATCCCTGCTTAAAACTCATCAAGATTAAAATGCGACACAAACTCCTTGAGTCCACTACATTCCCAATCTCTTCTACCGTCTTCTTTTCACGTGGTCTAGCCACATTGGCTAGCCATATCCTCAACAGCCAGCCTCAGTCCTGGCTCTGGCTCAGCGCTGTAGCTCTTGC
The DNA here is from genome assembly GCF_003668045.3 of Cricetulus griseus. Lineage (NCBI taxonomy): Eukaryota > Metazoa > Chordata > Mammalia > Rodentia > Cricetidae > Cricetulus > Cricetulus griseus. The sequence continues at coordinate 319,687,876 of NC_048595.1, read as the reverse complement.
TCCAAGTGCTCTCCCCAGATACATACACGACTATGAGCTCTTCAGGCTCCAGTCTCAGCTCAGAGAGCTAGTCACTGCTGATGCCACCCATCCCTGTTTTTCTCATTCCTACTTTCGTCACAACATCTGCTGGTGGTTGACACTACTTACGTCTTTGCTTGCATACATGTTATCTATCCCTCCTTAGAATACCTAAGAAAATCCCATTTCACTGCATCCCTCCCTCCCGAAGAATGCTGGCCTCACCAGGCACTAGAGACTTACTGCGGATAGAAACGGCCAGCATCAGCTCTCTGCACACCAGCTCCTATTCCAGCACTGGTCCAGCCTCACTCTTAGGCTCATTTTTTGTCTCTCCAGAAACAGGTTCATTACCAGAACTAGAAACCTTTCATAATTTAATAAAAGTGTGTGTGTGTGTGTGTGTGTGTGTGTGTGTGTGTGTGTGTGTGTGTGTAAATATTGAGTAGCATGATATACTGTCACTGAAATTCAAAAACAGGAGAGCCTGAGCCTGCAGAAACTAAGCATTGGGATGCAAATGGATCTCTCTAAGAGATCTTCATCATGGCCTACCAATACCCCCGTTAGTCTGGACTCTATGTGATTCTTTCTATTCTGTTCTAACAGCTTTTACCCACTGTTTATCGGGAGCCAACACATGCTAAGGCACACTTGCTCTGCTTGCTTGTCACTTCTGTTTCCCCCTCAGTTCATCTTGCATGGAGCTTTGGTCTTCCATGTCTCCATCAACTGCTCTTCTGAATTTTTTTTTGCCTCGATTACATTAGTGAGAAAATTCTTTCCAGGACTCGAGTTGACAGTCCCAAAAGAAAATCTAATTGGACTGGTTCACCCTTTAAAGCCTGGTCACACATCGTAGGTCACAAAATAGCTAGTGAACTGGCAGCCATTGGGTCAACAACCCAACTCACACAACCATCTGTTTCTGTGCCTGCAGCTGCTCCTGTGCAAAAGAAAGTTGGCAGAGCTCACACTTCCAGGATAAACTTTAAGTTACTGCTGGGACACTCAGGTCATGGAAAGAAACACATTTGGACATTTCAGCTGGAATTTTGCTCGTGTCAATGGGGAAGTTTGGTATCACTAAAGGCTTCATATCCAAAAATTGACATACTTGGAGCACTAAATTAATTTTTGAGAAAGGTATGGAATGGATTGTAACATGATGAAACTGGAGATTTAAAAAAAAATAGATTAGAAAGCCAGAGGCAAGACATCAAAGTGCCTACTCATAAGAACACAAATCCTCATGAGCAGGGCAGAAGGGAACTGACATCACTAGGAGAGATACTGACTAGAAGGACCTGAAATGTGGCATCTGTTTCATAAGACTGGATCAATCTCTGCCCTCCACTGTGGCTCTTCTGTGTGTCAAGCACCAGGCTAGGGGTAATGCAGCACTGCCGTGTGTGGCTTAGAGAGATATCATGGCAGATATAATTTTGTATGCATTTTATATAAACAAGAAAGCTTTCCACTAGAGAACTGGGTAACTTTCCAAAGGTCACACAGCCAGAGATTGCCAAGCCAGGATTCAAGTTTGTATTGCAAAACCTACATGGTTTGGAATCAAGGGGAGGGGAGGTTTAATGAAGTGAGAAAGCCTTCACAACTAACACTGAAGTTAATCAGAAACCACACTCACACCCAGCAAGAGAGGTTGAGCAGGGAAGCCACATTAGACAATGAAGTGTTCAATTTGGCTCAATCATGATGGGTTGGAAGAGAGGATGAGAGTGTCCAGGGAAAGAGAGCAACAGACAGAAACATGAAAGTAGAGAGTCCCTCTATGTTGAGATAAAAAGGCAGGAGATAGGTGCCTGTAGGTGATTATAAACCCTTAAAGGGAGGGAAGGGGATGGGTTGAGTGACCAGCTATTCCAGAGTGCCTATAAGTGCCCCAGTTTCTGCAAAGGACATCTCAAGAAACTCCTGGTAAAACTCCATTTAAACTGAATAACCAGTGGCCCTAAAATAGAACATGGTAAGAGAAGATGTAAGAACAGAATAAGGTAGTAGGGGACATTTACACTGCAAGGGGAACAAAGACAAGGCAGGGTGATAACCTCTCCTTGCTCCAGCCTCGGGCCTGGAAGTTTGAGTAGAAGGTGTTGAAGGGAAAAGTGTCTATCAGACAGGACTGTACAGGAAGCAGAACTTTTGGGCAAAATCGATTTTTCCATTAGGACCAGTGAAGCTTTGTGGAGTGGTAGGAGACTCCTCAGAGCAATTGGAAGATGCAAGCAGTTATACCTACAAGACAGTCTGGGGATGGAAAAGGGCTTGACCACACAAGGGAGAGACTGCAGGGAAGTTTGTGTCCATAACTGAGACTAAGAACAGAGCTCAAGTTGTCAGTATGGCTGAGTGTTCTAAGGCACAGAATTCAGAACAGATCACAAAAGGGTTCGGTAGATAGAATCCTGCTGTACCTCCCACCTATACTCTGGTTCCTATCACTTGATAGCTACACATATTCTTGAGCACATTCCTTCTTGGACACTCATATATGTATCTGTGAAATGGGGATCATGACAGCCATGACCTTGTAGGTGCAGGTCAGAATTAGTGCCAGTGGCCTGCACAAAGCAGGCTCTCAGTAAAAGATACCATTGTGGTGTTATCAGTTTGATTACTACTGCTGTGAAATTAATCAGAACAACATACAAGCATCAGAAGACATCACCTGGGCAGAGTTCTGTTCTGGAAGCATGTTTGGTTTCCATGTTTCTGCTTAGACATGCTGCTGGGATCTCAAAGACCATTGGGATCTTGGAGATCTTCTTGGAGGCTCTGCCTGAGGTCTGAGTGATGAGATGGGTCTATCATTCAAGGTCAAATGATGTTATCATTAGGGAGCAACCAGCCTGGCTAGGCATGAGAGGATAAGCCTGCCTGTCTCTGCCACACACCCTGGAGCTAAGTGCCTAGAGCTGGAAGTGTGGCCAAATGTGTCACTTGGCAAAAAGCAGCATGTCTCAAGAGCAGGTGACAGAAAACACCCACAAACTTAGTGGAAACACCTCAGAGGCAAGAACCCAGGCTTTAGACACTAACCTGACTTCTGAAATGGAGAGTTGGTTTACACCCATTAGTGGAAAAGCTCTTCAGCTCACTTCTGTTGTTTTAGGTAGTATTTTTTTATCCCAGAGCCAGTTCTGCTGCCTACAAGGGGGAGGATAGCTTGAATAACCCCAGGGATCCTCGTGTCTCCTATATGTGGGAGCAGTCAGGTACCTGTTACTGCACAGGGACCTTGATTTATGAAGCAGCCAAGCCTGAGGCTGAGATGAGATTAAGTCCAGTTAAAGATTAAAATATCTCTGTCATATTAGCTGGGGATGTCCCTTGGATCCAGCTCTCTGCTGCAGACTTCTCCCATTAAAGGTTTTTTTTACTTTATATTTATATTTATTTAATGGGTATGTGCATGACATACATGCTTCCCTTCAATTATGGAGGTAAGAGTTAGTCCTCCCCTTCCACCAGGTGGGTTTTGGGGATCATACTCAGGCGCTTTCTCACTTACCATCTCACTAGCTATCAAGTGTCTAGTGGAACCATATGACACACAGAGGTTCCCTATCTGTAACTCTGTGTACCCAAAATGCAGAAAACACCCAAACCTAACACACCAAGAAGATACCTCATCTGAGACTACCTTGTCCTACATGTTCAATGCCAGAGAATGGTAACAATCTAGCTTATCTCAGTAAGGGCACTGTAACACAATGCCAGAGACTGCTAAGAGAGTTCATAACAACAGGAATTTATTCCTTACCATTGCAGAGCTTGGAATGTCCAGACCCTAATGAGGGCCCACTTACTGGTTCATGGATGCCAATGTTATCTGTCTGTCTTCATGTGGTGAATGGGGTAAAAAAAAAATCTGGAGTCTCTTTGGTAAGTGAGCTAATCCTTGATGAGGGTCCCAGCCTCCTTGCCTAATCATCACCCAGGGTGAAGCCTCCAAATACTCTCAGTGTGAGATTAGGATAAGCCTGGACATGTGAATTTGAGGAGACTGAACAGTCCACAGCAGGGGGGCCCCATTCTGAACCTCTCCATCTCCTTTTCAGAGCAGAACCCTAGTCAGGACTTTGGAAGATGAAAAAAGTCTCCTCGGAAAGGAATCTGAGAGAAGAAGTTGGCGGAATTCCAGCAAACACGGGAATTTAAAACAAACAATCTTCTAACATAAATCAGTTTGCTAGCAGGAGATATGCTCCATTTTCAAGGTAGTGTGACACTGGGGGTGTGGAGGTCGCCATCCAGTCCACAGTCTGTGTGAGCTGTGCTCTCTGGAGATGCACGGTGCACAACCTCTGCTTCCAGACTTGGACAGACATGGTTTAGGGCTTCTAAGTGAAAAAAGGCATGTACAGTGATTTGCACATAGGAGACACAATCAAAGTCAAACTTCTTGCAGAATCATGCCCTGAATCATAACAAAAGAATATGTCCTGAAGATTATTCAGGTACCATGTCACAGTTTTGCAAATGAGGTAGTCACATGCCTGAAATGTAATGTATCTTACCCAAAGTCAATAGGCCTATAGTTAAGACATGAAACAGATTTCCCCTGCTTCCTAAAGATGGACAAAATGGGCCACCTTTCTGTAGATGCATTTGTTTATTTGAACCTCAAAGTAAGGCTCCATCATTTATAACATGTACTGAGCCCTTTCAAAATTCTGAGCCTGGTAAATACAAAAGACTCCTTCCAAAGGGCCTAACCTGTGAGCAACAGCAGGGTAGAGGTTGCCTCCATCACACACAAGATTTGGTCCAGGAAATAGAGACTTGGCAGGCACATTTCCAGGCAGTAAAGCAGCATAACTCTTCTCCAGACAAGCTGTTTACAGCTTAGGGGACAAATGTGTTTTGTCCCCCATTGGATTTGACTAACTTAACCTGCTTTGGTTTATTGATTAAATATTTACTCATCAATATATTTAAAAGCTGTATTAGTTACCCAATAGGTCTGGCACTATTCTGGACTATTGGAAATAATTACCTATTTGAACTCAGGATGTCCAAGGCAAGAAACCAATGACCATTAACAGAATAGGAAACTTAGAGGTTACTGAAATGGGCCTTTAAGTTTTATTTTTAGCACAGTAGCACTACTCTTCCTGGTGGGAGTTTTATGTATATTTGAATGTGTGTGGTAAGAGTCAAATGGGAGGAGAGAGAAGCCTTTTTACCAAAAACCAATGCAATGAAACCACTTTACGAATGAGCTCCCTGCCAAATTTCTTACTGAAATCAAAGACACCTTTGAGTTCATTGCCCAACAGCAGGGCAAAAGGCACCTGCAGTCACGTCTGTTTCTCATTTGGTTCCCGTGTAACTCAGATGCCCTGTGGATTAAATGAAACCTGCTCCTGAGTTGAAATCATGTCCACCACGTGTCGACTCAGCTGGAGTTTGAAAACAGGAGCTGAGTGAGTGCCGTTCAAACATGCAACTCTGGTTTTCCCCAACGTGTAACCTGAGAAAGGAGAGTCGGGTTGGGTTCTCAGAGCCATGCCCCTGCTTCTCTGTAAAGGATGCTGCTGTACCTTGTTTGCATCAGTTCTGCCTGAAGCTTTCACAAGAGATGGCTATCGCCCGCAGCACAGTGTGATGAGGATGCTCTGTAGACCAGGCTGGCTTTGGACTCAGAGATCATCTTGCCTCTGCCTCCCAAGTGATGGGATTAAAGGTGTGCGCCACCACCACCCAGCCCAAAGTAGCCTCTTAAGTATCAGTCTTAATTGTGGATTCTGTGTCGTATCTCTTTGGTCACTTTTCTGAACACTAGTCTCTCATTTGCCCCTTCCTTCCTCCTACTGATTCAACAAGCATACAATGAATGCCTATTCTATGCCTTCCAGAGTCTACATCCAGAAACCAGCTAATACACCAGTTCCATGGAGTTTCTCTTTAGCTGGGGAGGGGGAGGTGCTGGCTTTGAACTAGCTCTGTGAATCTGTGCTCCAGATCAAGTCAAGCCTCCATGTGGTATTCCAGATTTACACAGGATAAATTGGGATGTGAAAATGTGCTTCAAAAAAAGATTCAATATTTTACTTTAAAAAAAAATCACAGAAGGATTCCCTTTAAATCTAAACTGCTTCTAGCCCCACACCCATCTCACCAACTGTATTAGTCAGGGTTCTCTAGAGGAACAAAACTGATAGAATGAATGTGTGTGTGTATTCATTAATAAATATTATACAATATATATGGGATTTAAGTCTGAGAATCTAGTAGTTGTTCAGTCCATGAGCCTGGATGTCTCGGATGGTCTTCAGTATGGGCTGGACTCCTGAAGAAGTAGCTCAAATGCCAGTGAAGGAATGGACTTGCCAGCAAGAGTGAGGGCAAGCAGGCAAAGAGAGCTTCTTCCTTCCATGTCCTTTATATAGATAGGTTGCTGCCAGGTGTGGCCCAGATTAAAGGTGGATCTTCCCATCTCAAAAGAGCTGAATTAAAAGTGGTCTCCCCACTTCAAACAATTTAATTAAAAGAAAAAAAAATATCCCTCGAAGTTTTGCCCAGTCACTTGAGTTTTAGTCAAGTTGACAACCAAGAATAGCCATCACACCAGTACTTTATTTAAATTCTGAATACTCCATTTATTGTTAAATGAAGCAACCCTGCACCATTCCTGGTTCATCTCCAATTATCACCACAGGTCATCATCATCACTGTCACAGATGGACAGCTGGTTCCCCTGAAAGGAGAAGGCAAGCAGGAAGAGCCTTAAGATGGCACCACCCACACCCAACCACAACAGGACCAGCTCTGGGAGAAGGCCAACAGGAGGCCACAGGCAGGCTGGAAAGAGTCCTGGGACTATTCCACACTGAGGATGGCTTGCCCAGAGCTCCTGTGCAACCTCTTCATTAAATAGCTGGATCCAGGGCAAAGACAATTTAGAGGAAGGTAAATGTTCTTTTAAGTGTTTGTTTGTTTTTGTTTGTTTTTCTCACTGGGGGTAAAAGAGACAAAGAAAGCTCAATAAACATGTTTAAAAGTTGGACCTGGTAAATTGATGGCATCTTTTCTCTCTTTTGACAATTGCAACTGCTTAGATACTTAATTATCCGTCCCCAGATCTCTCCTCACGCCTATGAGCAAGCTGGCCCATTACCAATTAGTGAGAACAGTTACTCCACTGAGCTTTTGTGTGAGAAAATAAATAGAAACCTGCCATACACAAACACAGACCGAGTAGAGGAGAGAGAGAAACAGAACCCCTGAGTTTACATCAGGCCCCCTCTTATTTTGTCCCCATTGGAGCTTCACTGACCAGTGAGAGCATTTCTCCTCAAGACCTTTGTTCCTCCAGGAAGCTTCCTGCTGCACAGTGGTTAAATTGGCATAAAAAATTAGAAAGAAAGAAATTTAAAAGCAGCCCTACCTTGCTGGTTAGAAAGTGAATGTCAAATCAGCACCACAGACTGACATCAGCCTCACCAACCAGAAGCAACCGAAGCCAACCTTGGGTGTTTGTACAAATCATTCATGGATCCTGGAAGGATTCTTACTGAAAGGTCTCAGAGTAATGAGGTTAGCTCAGCCAAAGTCAATCGAACTACTCTTCAGTGTGAGCATTTTGTTTCAAAACACAGAAGCATTAGCAGTTCTCCCTTTAGTTAGCCAGGAAGATGGTCTTCTCAAGGAAGAAAGGAATACAGCTACAAAGAGAATTATCTTGGAGTGGAAATAAATTGAGTTGTCTTTTCATCTCCAAAGTTACAAAAGCCCAAACCCATCACAGAAAAAGACCCTGTTTCAATACACGTCTGCTGGAGCTTTGTAAGGTCTCTCCTAGCCTGAGCAGCTGGGTTTTAGCATGCAATAGGCCAGGTCCAGCACCCACTCTGGATCACTCTTACAACCAGAGGCTTTTTTAGCCTCCAGGAGAGCATTACTAACAATTCTTTTGGCTTCTAGGTACCCTAGCAGAATGTAAGCTACTGTACCAGTGTCTAGGGAAAAAAAACAAAACAAAACAAAAAAACCCTGTTTTGCCTTTATCCATAGCCAGTCCCCTCACAACAGAAGGCACTGAGAAGTACATGGGGTGGGGGGTGGGGTGGGAGTGGAGAGGGCACACATCTGCCTGAGCTAACTGTAACAATTCACCTGCCCCCACACATCTTATATTCATGCCCCATTTTTCTCCTCTTTAATTTATGTAAATGGAAAGAATTCATGGAAAATTTTCACAGAACAAAGTTTTCTCCAGAACATTCAAGTCACTAGCAACTACCAACACAAAAGTGAAGCCTTGAACTCTTGGTGCCCTGAGTACAAAAGTGAAGCCTTGAACTCTTGGGAGTAGATAAAAAGCCTTTGAGAAAAAAAAAAATCATCAAAGTCATGGAAGATTTGAAGTCCATCTGTGACAATGCAGGATGTTAGCCAAAGAGCAAGTTAAACCAATGGGTATATGATAACACCATGGTTACTTCTTCTTCCTTCCTTCCTTTCTTTCTTTCTTTCTTTTTTCTTTCTTTCTTTTTTTCTTTTTCTTTTTTTTAGACAGGGTTTCTCTGTGTAGCTTTATAGACCAGGCTGGCCTCGAACTCACAGAGATCCGCCTGCCTCTGCCTCCTGAGTGCTAGGATTAAAGGTGTGCACTACCACGGGGCTCACCATGGTTATTTCATGTGGCCGGACTCTTGGCACCCAGTGTAGAATCCAGCACTGTGTTGCCAAATCCTGCTTTACAACCAACCACATATGTCCTAGAGTAAGATCACATCTGAGAACAAACACAGAAATGCAGGAGGTAGACTTCTGATACCAGCTTGCTATTCTAATCCCTAGTGAGAGCTACCAAATGAATAGCAAAGAACAATCCCCTCTATCCACAACAAGAACCATATGGAATTCATGAAGAAACTACAGAAAGGTGGAGTAGAACACACAGATGTGCACTGCAGACATGCTGGCCTCTCCTTTTGCTTTCCTGTGCCTGCATGTCTTCCTGGTGGATTAGTGAAGACTACTTCCTGAGAGTCTCCTGGAAATCGTTTGTAGCCTCAGGCTCACCAGCACCATGTGTTGATCTACGTCTCCCACCTTGATGTTTTAAGACCAACTCAGCATCAACTAAAATTCAAAGGTATTGTAGACATAGGGTTGGGTGTGTTCTATACTGCATCATAGGATATCTATAGAACACACGAACACAAACAGAGATTTGGGATATACTGCTAAAAGATTGGTTCTCAACATGTGAATCTCAACCCCTTTAAGGATTGAATGACCCTTTCACAGGAGTCACCTAAGGCCATAAGAAAACACAGATATTTACAATATGATTCATAACAGTAGCAAAATTACAGTGATGAAGTAGCAATAAATATAATTTTAGGGTTGGGGTCACCACATGAGGAACTGTATTAAAGGGTCGAAACATCAGGAAGGTTGGAAACCACTGTGCTAAGAAATTCTTAAGAATGGAATTCTGGCTGGGAGGTGGTGGTGCACACCTTTAATCCTAGCACTCAGGAGGCAGAGGCAGGCAGATCTCTGAGTTCAAGGCCAGCCTGGTCTACAGAGAGAGAGTTCCAGGACAGCCAGGGCTACACAGAGAAACCCTTGAAAAAGAAAACAAAACCAAAAAAAAAAAAAGGAAAGAAAGAGTGAATGAAATTCTGTTCTTTGACTGCAAAAATCAAAAACTTTTAGAAATATGAGAACTCTACTACCCAACCTTAAGTATCACCTAGATAAAAAGTTCCATGTTACCACAATTGCAGACATCAATTTTTCCCTTCCTCTACCTATCTAAAAGAAAAGTGATGGGGAATGTCCTTTTGTATATGTTTCTCTTACTTGTTGATAAATAAAACACTGCTGGCCAATAAGGCAGGAGGATAGGTGGGACTAAGGAGGAGGAGAATTCTGGGAAAGGGAAGCAGACAGAGCCCGACACAGTCGAGATGTTGCTGGAGGAGTAACACCATGCCAGGCATTACCAGATAAGCCACAGCCTCATGGCAATAAAGAGATTTATAGGAATGGGTTAATAATTAGGACAGAGCTAGCCAATAAGAAGCCCTAGTCATTGGCCAACAGATTTATAACTATAGCATTTGTGTGTTCATTGGGGCTGATGTGGCTGTGCAACCAGTTTGGCGGTAAGAATCATCTGTAACAGAGAAGTGGCCATACTCACTACCTCCATCTCTCATTCCTAACTCTAGTATTCTGTCTCCACTGGAAATAAACACTAGCATATTGTATGGTTTAGACCATTTTTACTTTCCTGGAAAATTCCATGTTCACAGTGTACATCGTTGTCAAGGACTGTGAAGTGGCCATCAGTACAGCTGACCTCCTGAATAAAGAGCCACTGCTTCCCAAGTGCCACCAGAAGGGGCTCTGGCCCTAGCTAGTGACAGCCTAGGACAGAGCCACCTGCCTGCTCTATACAGGGCATGACATTATTTACTTCATATGTTCTGGTGTTAACATTTATAATCTGTTTCACACACTCGATAGTGTTGCCTCCAGATTTGGGCAGATGGTGTGGTAGCTCTAATTCCAGGATGCACTTGCATGATGGTTTTGCCCTCTGTCCAAGAACACTGAGTGTGATGTGATGTGATGTGATGTGTCATGAATAATTCCAAAAAATTCAAACCTGCCAAAATGTCACACATCCCGATAAACGTCTCATAATCTTAGTTCAACTACGTCACAATCAGATTTGACACTCTAAGCAAATCCACCCACAGACAGACCAATGAAACAATCTTCTCAGACTTCTTTTTTTTTTTAATCACACTTCATTGATGCTAGGAAAGTTTTCATTTCTTTATCCTGAGCAGAAAAACATTAGAGAATTTGATTTGTGCTAAAAAATCATACCAAATGATGCAGTTCCCAAAGGCAATGCATATTAGTCCACAGTCATTGGTTTCTGTGAAGGAACTCATCACTTTCACAGAACGAAGGCAGTGTGAGAGGCTCAGTGTTTAGGTGCTACCACGAGGCAAGAGACCTCCAGATGTTGTCAGTGGGGTCAGCCTTCATGCAGGCATCCACATGGCATTACCCTATACATGCTTCTACTCATTTAGTCCATGGTATGGGAATTATTGGTGGTTACATCTCTTCTAACTCTGGTAATTCATCTTCTGGAAATGGCAGCCCTTTTTTTGTATCAGGACCTCTCCTAGGCACTGGAGTGAGTAACGCTCGCCTATTTCCTTTGAGATGCCCACAAATCCTTATACATAACTAACTCTAAGGCAGTGAATGAAATAAGGGAAAAGAGAGAGGAGTGTGGAAAGGAATGCATAGTATGAGCTAAAAATATAATTAGCCAGCTTTGAAATTTACACTGCACCACAAGGCAAATACAGTCCACAAGACTCTGTCATTTTCCTTACACATTTGCTTAAAAGGAGGAGGCTATCCTTGGATGGGGTAGGGCAGGAGAAGCTAAATCTAGAGCACTGGCTGGCAGATATGGGAAAGAAATATGCACTCATATAGATTATGAGGCCAGTCTTTTTGAGGCCACTGCCCTCATCTTCTGATTTCACTGATGCCTGAAGTACAGCTATGAAAACTGAGATGTCCTAGCTGTAGAGACGAAATCAGCAAGCATTGGTGGCATCATGCCATGTATATGCCAATATCTTTACCTAAGTCTGATAGCTTCAATTGAAAATGGCATTCTGATTTATGAACTTATATAAAGTTTCAGGAATATTCCTTCCTCCCTGGGAAAGACCTGAGGATATTCCTTTTTGAAAGTCTTCCATTTTCTCTAAACATAAAAGACCATTTAGACAAAGAAGCAATATTACTCATCAAAAAAATCACTGGTATTTCTTTATCTGAAAGCCAAAAAGCTCGATGGTAAGAAAATAATAACTCCCAATAAGTCATACACATCTCCTAAAGAAATTGATTTTGAGCTTTTTCATCTCACACGAAATGTAGGTCAGAGAGTTTGTGGGTAAACAAATACTTATTATATATCATTGGCATCAGAAAAGCTTACATTCCTTCACCTCCAGTCATGCAAACCAGGAAGAGAGTGCTGCTGCCCTGAAAAAAGCAGCCTAACATTTTAACCGTCTCTGAACTTGCAAGCACAATAGTTGTGCTTAGAATAAATTCATAATAGTCAAAAAGTGGGAGACAACCTAAGTATCCATCAGCTGATGGGTGGACAAAGAAAATGATATTAAGCCATCCAAAAGACTGAAAGCCTGGAGATGGGGAGGAGATTCAGTTGGTGAACTGTTTCCTGCACCAGCCGAAGGACATGAATTCAGATACCCAGCATCCATGTGTAACTCCAGCGGTGAGAGGCAGAGGCAGGAGGCTCCCTGGGGCTTGCTGTCCAGCCAGTCTAGCTGAATAGGTGAGCTCCAGGATCAATGAGAGATTGTCTCAAAAAAGTAAGGTGAGGAGTGATTGAGAAAGATACACAATACACAAACCTCTGGGCCTCCAAGTGCACACTCAAAGACATGCACAAACACATACAAGATGTGCACATGAGCACACAGAGAGAGAAAGAATGAAATCCTATCACTTGTGACAACATGGATAGAACCAGGATCATTGAGTGAAGTAGCCAGGAACAGAATGACAAAACCAGGTGATCTCATATTGATCTCTTAAAAGTTGAGAGCAGAAATGGCTAGAGAGAGTGGGAGTAGATGAAGAGAGGGTGATCATGGGACTAAGTTATGGCCTAAAAGGAGCAAGAAGTTCTAGCATGCTATTGTATTGTGTGAGGTGACTATAGACAAGCAAAACAAGCTGTAGATTTCAGAAAGTATAAGAAAGGATTTAAAATGGCACCACCATAAAGAAATGACAAACATTTGAAGGGATGGATATATTTAAACTAATTTAAATGCTACACAATGCACACATGCATCAAAATATCACATGATACCTCATAAGTATGTAGAGTTTTTATGTCTTATGATTTCATTAAAAGTAAATCTAATTTACATTTTAATAAACAATAAATGAGTCTGAATTCCACTATAAGAATGAAACCAAAAAGTGGATTTAGCTATTTCCCAATACAGCATAGACTTTTGTGTCATATATTAAGTATGAAGTTGAAATATAAATTCCAGGAAATGTGTTTCCTGGATGACAGATCAGCTGTATGGGGAAAGATGAATGCAAAATGGAACTTCTACTCCAATTACACTGATTGCCAGCTAATGAAAGGTCTGGGGATTGATTAAGCTTTTATTTTCATAAGCAGATGTCTATGATGATAGAATAAATCACAAAGAAAAACAATCAAAATAACTAAGCATTGAAAAAGTAAAAGATATTACTACACTGGGTGTGGTGGCACATGCCTTTAATCCCAGTACTCAGGAGACAGAGGCAGGCAGATCTCTGTGAGTTCAAGGCCAGCCTAGTCTACAAAGCTAGTTCCAGGACAGCCAGAGCTACACAGAGAAGCCCTGTCTCATAAAACAAAAACAAAATATATTACTAAAGAAGGTATGAAGAATGAGAAGCGAATGGACCCACACCACGTGTAACCCACAGAACTATACCATGATGTGGTGTATCATCTGGCCTTTTACTCTTGAATTTTAAAGAGAATGATGCCCCTTCAAAGAACTCAAATGACTAATATCAGAAACACACCGAGGCAGAGGTGAGAGTTTTATTTAATTCTCATTTCCAAACTGCTAGTGTAAAATCTGTGGAAAGAAATATGGTATCAAGTTTTCCAGAGCTAATTTTAATAAAATTGGAACTTTCCAAGTTTAAACTGATGTCACTCAACACCTAAGTATATCTGATACCTGCTCAATATCACTGATCGATGTTAGTCTTGAAATAGTATCTAATATTTTATTAGCTGAAATTAAGTATTCTCTTAGCTCTCGACTACATTTGCAAATGCTATCAAATGGAAAAAAAAAAACTCTGTGAAAACTGCACTGACAGTTGAACTAAGAAAACATTAACATGAATGCAGAATTCAACAGGTTTCCATGATAATTGTATTTGCAATTTACTTAGCTAGGATTAAATGTACTTTTCTCCTGTTTTCAATTCAGTGAGATGGCTCAAGTGGCATACGACCTGCTCCATGAGCTTGCCCCAGATCTTTTGTTAGACTGACAATTTTTCAATTATAACTTGAAACAAATGAGCCTGTTATATTAACCTTGAGCTTAACTTTGTTACAAAGAGGTAATTGTGATTGCCTTTGTCATTACTGGTTTTGCTCTGCTTGAAACGGAAGTGTATTAGAAGATTTTAACTATTGAAACCCCAGAGAAAGGTCTGGGGAAAAATAATGAATGCTTAGCTGTAAACCCACAGTCAGACACATACAAGATGGCATGCTTTAATAACCACCCGAAAACTTTCCAATTGCCTCAAACCCCAGAGGAGGAATGTATACAGCAAGCAAATCTAAGATCAGCTGCCCAGTGCTTCAGACTCAGAACTCAGAACAATGTCAGCCTCTTCCACATGTGGCTGTCATCGAAGGCTTAAAAGTAAGCCAAAAGTGACTCTATAACAACTCTAGATTCTGAAGAAGAAAATAACAACTCGAGCCCTTGAAGATGTATGAAATGAAGAAGCACTTGGGATGGGAAGAGCAACTGACACAAGAGAGAAACCGGGTAGGTAGGGCTTCAGTTCCCATATTGCTGGCAAGAGGGCAGGATCTGAAGATGTGGGCAGGAAGACATATGCAAACAAACTCTTTGCAACTCTGGGGAGGGAGGTCCCTTACCACACATCTGTAGGCAGATCCCAAGATCTCTGCCAGCAGTGAAAGAACCAAGAAGCTGGAGCTACTGGAAATGGCAAATTTAGTTTTTCCCAAGTTAAGTTCATTTCCTGTCCTAACAAAAGAAATCAACTCCATTCAAGGAAATATGTAATAACCAAAGTTCCCACAGGAATCATTCATAATCTTCAAGATGTAATACAAAGAGCTCAGCATAAGCTCAGAAAACATAAGCCCATCAAGGGAAATAATAAAAAGGCCTGTTAAGAGGTCAGCCACAAGGTGGTCCAGATGTCAAAATTATGAGAGCGACTCGAAAGCTGCACTTGTAACTGTGTTCAGGATGTAAATAAATGTTTTGTTTGGTTTGTTTTAATATGAAAACAGAAAAGGGGTAGATTCGCTTGCCACACAAGTCTGGTGACCTGAGTTCTATCCATGGATGTCATAACAGAAGGAGAAAATTGATTCCTAAAAGTTCTCCTCTGACCTCTGCATGCATACCATGACACTTGTGGGTCTGTATACTCACAAACATACAATGTATGCATGCACACACACACACACACACACACACACACACACACACACACGCTAATAACAAAAATAATAAATAAAATTTTGGAAGTTAAGAACCACAGTTTCACGGGTTCCATAAAAGACACAAATTTACAAGTTCAAGAAGCCTGGTGTGTACTTATAAAGATGCTCATAATTAAACAGAAACCTCAGATTTTAGGATTCAGCTTAGCCTTGGTGCAAAGAGCCTGTGCTAGAAAGATGCCTATTTCTGAACACAGCCTAGTGGCTGTGTCAGGTTTTCTGAATTTAGAAGATGTCATTTTCATCTCCAGACTAATCTAATAAAAATTATCAGTAAACCAAAAATTCTAGATACTCTAGAAACAAAATGGTGCCAAACCACTAAACAATCCAGTTTGTACCTTTATTCTAAAAGCCACCTCCAAAAATCCCTGGTTTTAAAGAATGAATCTATGTATATATTCCCTGCTTTGACTTTTTTATTGAATGTCTTTGCAACACAATGCAAACAGTGCTATGTCACCATGTAACCTTTGTGTCAGCCTAATTTCCCTTCAAGCACATGTCTGTGTAGTCTGCATTATGAAGGTAGTAAGGTAAGGAAAGCAATGGGTTCTATTTATGGCACCTTAGAAATTTGTGCTGACTGTAAACCTAGATGGTTACCAAAATACCTTTTTCTGTGACATAACAAACAAACAAACAAAAAAACCAGAATGTATGTGTAATTATACTATATAGAACAGTGTTTCTCAACCTATGGGTCATGACCCCTTGGGCGGGGGGCTGAATGATACTTTCACAGGGGTTGCATATCAAATATCCTAAATATCAGATACCTACATTACAATTCACAACAGCAGTAAAATTACAGTTATGAAATAGAATTGTATTAAAGGGTCACGGCACTCGGAAGTTAAGAACCACTAGTATAGGAACAGACAAAACATTAAGTTCCTGATAGCTCTAAAGATGCTGATATTGGGGGAAATGTCAGGCTTTGCTGCAGGAGTAGTTCTAATATCTTCAACTTTCCTCACTCTTCCTTTCCCTTGCTCGGCACCATACCCTGACAGATTGAGGTTAAAACTTACCAATGTTCCATACAGACATTTCTTTACCATATATGACTGAAATGTCAGCTAAGTTGAAATCATAAATATTAAATAGAAAAGTTTTATCCTAAATTTTTCTTTTAGCCACTCTTGTTCTTGTGTCTATTCTGTCTCTCCATCTTCCACCAAGTCATTTTCTGGGGTGGAAATGGTTTTAGACTTCACATTTGCAAAATGTTTTCCCACCCTGGCTACAAGAACTTAGGACCAACTCATCACCTGCTATGATCAGTTCCCCAGCAACTCTCTCTTGTCTTGATTCAGTGCCTCATAGGATCAGACATTATTTGTGTTTGTAGTTGATAGTTCATGTGTTATAAGAGGAAGCAAAAGAAGTCAGTGTAAACACAGGTGCCTTGTCACATCCAGATTGTTGATCTAGCTTGTTCATACCTTTGGCAAGCAGCAAAGGGATATTTATGGGCCATGTGGTCTTTGAATGTACTAATTTTGCAAAATGGTGACTAGACCCATTTAAGACAGGCCAAATTATATATCTTGGGGTTTTATTTGGCCTATAAGTCCATGAAGACATGACCCACCAAAATCTTTTGTATTAATCTATCAATGCACTTTCCTAAAAGCCCCTTTGAATTTAACTTTGGGAAATTAAATATTTCTGTAATATATTCCCCTTCATGTTTTGAAGAGCCAGCAAAGCTGATTGATCATCATCCAAGAGAAACAGACACTGGCAGCCCACTTTGCTGGTACACTCGGCTAGAAGTATGTTAGTGCTGGTAATTGCCCAACAGACCGGGACAGAGAGGATGAATTGCAGTGGGAAGCCTGCTTAACAAACACAGCAATTAGCACCACCTAAGTGTTTGAGGGTTAGAAAGGTAATAAACAAAAGGGTAAATTAATATGCATGTTAAGTCCCCAAAGATAGCCAGATGGCTGGCAGCAACATCAGATGTTTCCTCTCTGTCTTTGCAGGACCACTCTATGCAGTAAGCTGTATTGTGGATATTTTCTGGGAGTACAAGGATCTGATGGATAATTATAGGACCCATAATGCAATGTAGCTAGGTTGCATTCAGAACCTTGAGCTCAAGGCCACAATAGTGTCCCCAGAGACCAGAGGGACACATAGAACAGCAGTCATAAATTGAATAAAGAACAAATTTCACAACCATGATGCTGAACACATCACCAGGACTTCCACTTCATAAGAAAGAAGAATGTGGACAAGCCATGAGACTAGATCAGTTTATTTTCACCTTAATTCTAGAATTCAGAGCAGTTAATGCATTACATGATATGTAGTCAGGTTATGACCTGAGCTGTATGAGTGAAGACCTTCCATCCCCACATCACTATTTGAAAATGAACGTGCCTTTATTCTCAGTAAGCAACCACACCCACAGATTTTGTCATAATCCAAAGCCAAAAGTTGGTCATTTAGACTCAGCCCCAGTCACTAGGGAGAAATCCCATTGCAAAAGTCTGAGCATTGAGGATGCACTTACCATTAAAAAGCCCTTACTAGTATTTTGAAATTCACAGGCAAATGGATGGAACTAGAAAAAACCATCTTGAGTGAGGTAACCCAGTTACAAAAAGACAGACATGGTATCTAGTCACTCATTTATGAACTTTAGACATAGAGCAAAGGATTACCAGCCTACAATTCTTATCACCAAGGAAACTAGGAAAAAAGAAGGACTCTAAGAGAAAAATGCATGGAACCCAGAGAATGGGAAGGGGAAGGATCTCCTGAGCTAATTGGGAGCATGAGGAGCCCTCATCCAGTGGCTAATGGAAGCAGAGGCAGACACCCACAGCTATACACTGAATTAAACTCTGGAGCCTAGTAGACATATACAGTTGCAGACAGGGAGGGATAAAGATCAAAGGGGTCAGTACCAGGCTGGAGAAACCCACAGAAACAGCTGGCCGGAACAAGGGGGAGCACATGGACCCCAGACTGCTGTCTGGGAGGCCAGCATGGGAATGATCCAGACCCCTAAACGTGGATGTCAATGAGGAGGCCCTGGCACTCTATGGGCCCCCTGGTAGTGGATCAGTATTTTTCCCTGGTGTAAGAAGGGACTTTGAGAGCCCATCCCACATGATGGGATGCTCTCTCAGCCTGGACACATAGGGGAGGGCCTAGGCCCTGCCCAGGATGATGTGGTGGACTTTGGGGAGCCCCCATAAGGGCTTTTCCCTCCCTGGGGAGTGGAGAGGAGATGAGTTCAGGGGCTGGTTGGGGAGTAGGGGGAGGGGAGGGACAAGGAGAAGGGATTGACATGTGAAGCAAGCCTGTTCCTAATTTGAACTAATAAGAAAAATAGATTAAAAAAAAAAAAAACCTTCCTAGCAGCTCATGGCTCAGTGTTCCCTTTGTGTTCTTCCAAGATCTCTCCAACTAATGCCAGGTAAATAGCTCTAAACAAACAGATCACAGAAGAGCCATGGTAGAATAGGAGGTGAAATCTCTACTGCCCTCCAGGATCTGGAGATTTAAAAAAAAATGGTCACATTGTCTACTGACAATGCTATCCAGACTTCTTCTGCTCTACACCTTGCATTTAATGCTCTTGTGACTTGGGAGGCATACTCTCCTTGTTCTAAAAAAGTCATCAGGAAGTCCCATAAGCCATGAAAGGCAAACACAAGCATTCCCAGAAGAACTAAAACACTTGATAAATGTTTCACCCCATTCTGTCTATCTAGTCCCTTCCATTTTTTTTTTAATAAATTGACTTGATCTGAGATCGTCAGGAGAGTTCTCAACCTACAGCAACATGATGGCATGATGCTCTGCTGAGGGACCATAGTTCCAAAGCCTCTGTAGATAATGTTCTGAGTACATGATTTTGGACATGAAAACATTCATTGTTTTTGTTAATCACTCAAACTTTGTACTTTCTTCAGTGACAATGGTATGCACACACCACAATACTAGAAGTACCAGTAATTTTGTCACCAATTGAGATCCAAAATATTTTCAAAGCACATTACAGTTGTTGCAGATACCTCAAAATATCACAGAAGCTCATCATAGAACCAGAAAAGAAACTCTTCATGGTATATTATAATTAAAACATTAAGTATACAGAACAGTAGAGGCACACACCTTTAATCCCAGCACTTGGGAGGCAGAGGTAGGCGGATTTCTGTGAGTTCGAGACCAGCCTGGTCTACAAGAGCTAGTTCCAGGACAGCCTCCAAAGCCACAAAGAAACCCTGTCTCGAAAAACAGAAACAAAACAAAACAAAATACAGTCATCATGTTAAGAGATATTTTAGGAGACTACTTCCTGTTGCCTGCCTACCAAGATGCAGGACTCTCAGCTCCAGCACCATGTCTACATGCACACCACCATGTTGCACCATGATGATAAAGCACTAAACCTCTGAAAATGTAAGCCACTCCAATTAAATGTTTGTCTTTATAAGAGTTGCCATGGTCATGGTCTTTTCACAGAAATAGAAACCCTAACTAAAACAGAAGTTGGTACCTGGGACTGGGTTATTGCTGCAATTGGCCTGACCATGTTTTTGTTTGGAGGAATTTGGACTTTAGGAGTTTGGGTTAGGAAAGCAGCATAATGCTTTAAGCACTAGTAGGAGAATGAAAGACAGTGGTGCTGAATATGATTCAAACTGTGGGGTCTGGCTCTAGAGGTTTCAGAAAAGAAGAATTTTAGTATGTTGCCTAGAGATCTTTCTTGTGATATTTTGTTCAAGAAAGTGGCTGCTTTTTTCCCTAGTCCAAAGAGTCTGCCTGAGGCTAAAGTGAAAAGATTTGGATTAATTCTATTGGCAGGAAAATCTCAAAACAGCTTAGCATATACTCTGTTGTGTGGTTATTAGTGTTAACTCTATGAAGATATATAATGAAAAGGAGCAAGCTGAGCAAGGAAAAATACAAAATGTACAATGTAGGAAAGTGTGAAGGAGGAGCCTAGATTACCTTGGAGACCCCAAGATGTTAGATGACAGAGCCATGGGATACCTGGTGAGGAAAGCTGCGAACAGGGTGTGGAGCCAGCCCAAGAGAGAGAAGTGTATTGTAGTCAACAAAGCTGAAAGGAGATCTGAAGAGCTCTTTGACACCAGGCATGGAGATAACAGAGTTTGGAGTTTGCCCAGCTGGTTTTTCTTTCTTGTTTTGGTCCAGTATTTCCTCACAATCCTGCCTTCCCTACATTTTACAATGGTAATATAGATCCTGTGTAATAACATGTTGGAAATATATGATCTGCGTCTTGATTTTGATTTTATAGGGGACTACAGTTAAGAGATTGCATGAATCTTAGAAGAGACTTTGAACTTTCTTTTTCCCTTTTCTTAATTTGAATTAGAAACAAGATTGTTTTACATGTCAATTCCAGTTCCCACTCCCTCCCCTCCTCCCCTACCACCACCCCCCAACTAACACCCTACCTATCACATATCCTTTCTGCTCCCCAGGGAGGGTGAGGAGATAAGAGATATATCATATCCTTTGGGATAGGGCCTAGGCCCACCCCCATATGTCTTGGCTCAGGGAGTATCCCTCTATGTGGGTTGGGCTCCCAAGGTCCACACCTATGCTAGGGATAAGTACTGATCTACTACAGGAGGTCCTGTAGATTTCCGAGGTTTCCTCACTGAAACCCATGTTCCTGGGGTCTAAATCAGTCCCATGCTAGTTCTCAGCTATCAATCTGGGGACCAAGAGCTCCCCGATGTTCAGGTCGGCTGTTTCTGTGGGTGAGACTTTGAACTTTTAAACATTGTTAAGACTGTGGTAGACTATGGGGACTTTTGAAATTGGACTAAATTTATTTTGCATTATGATATTCTTACAAGCTTATGAGGGCCAGAGAATGCAATATTGTAGTTTGAATGTGATTGGTTTCACTCAGTGTGACAGTCAGTTGACTTCCTGTTGCCTGCAAAACGTAGCACTCTCAGCTCCAGCACCATGTCTGCCTGCACACCACCATGCTCTGCCATGATGATGATGGACTGAACCTCTGAAACTATAAGAGAGCACCCCAATTAAATGTGGGGGTTTGGTTTGGTTTGGTTTTTCCAAGACAGGGTTTCTCTGTGTAGTTTTGGAGCCTGTCCTGGAACTTGCTCTATTGACCAGGCTGGCCTCGAACTCACAGAGAGATTCACCTGCCTCTGCTTCCTGACTGCTGCTGGGATTGAAGGCATGTGCCAGCACTGCCTGGCCTAATTTTTTATAAGAGCTTTATAACAGTTTATACGTGGTCATGGTGTCTCTTCACATCGCTAAAAACCCTAAGACACCCAGTGTTTGAGACCACTGTTGCCTATCAGGGTGTAGGACTTAGCTCCAGCATCGTGTCTGCCGGCACACCACAAGTCACACCATGATGATAATGGACTAACCTCCAAAATGTAAGCCACGCCAATTAAATGTTTTCCCTTTAAAAAAGATACTATTATACCACTGGCAAACCTTTAATTTATTATAATGAAATCTAGCTATTTCTAAACCATAGGCTTATTTTGCTGATGACTTTATTTCAGAAAAAAATGGTTTCTTTTGTCATAATTTGATTTTTATATATAAAACATTCTGAGAATTTTTGTGGGCTTCACCAAACTATCAAACACATCCTTGGAACAAAAAAATAGAGAAGAAAATAAAAAGATTAAGAACCCATGTTTTAAAAATTGAATGATTCTCTCATTCTACCTGCAGATAGCATTCTATACTTTGTGCTATGGCAATTTCGTCTTTCAAGAAAAAAAATTTCATTTCCTTATAACTACAAAACAAAACCTTACCTGACCCTGTTACAACCTTAAAATCACTTGCAGATTCCTGTCACTCATCTAAATGCTATTTTCAAGCCATATACATATATATATATATATATATATATATATATATATATATATATATTCATTCAAGACAGGGTTTCTCTGTGTAGCTTTGGAGTCTGTCCTGGCATTCACTCTGTAGACCAGGCTGGCCTCACATTCACAGAGATCCTCCTGCCTCAGCCTCCCGAGTGCTGGGACTAAAGGCGTGCACCACCACTGCCCCACCAACAGTACATTCTTTATTCTACGCACCTAGACTTCTGTCCAATAGGCACCAGGTAGCCAAAAGCAGTAGTCTTTTAAATTGGTTTTTAAATTGGTTTTTCAGCAGTAGCCCATTGATAGATCTGCTTATTATCATAGGCCCTTATTCTCTACACCGCCCTCTTTGATCACTTTTCTCACTACTGTGACATAATACCTAAGAAAACTAATGGTGATGGTTTGGATAAAAATGGCCCCCATAGGCTCCTACATTAGAATGTTTGGTCCCCAGTTGGCGGAACTGTTTGGGGAGGATTAGGAGGTGGGTGTGGCCTTGCTGGAGAAGGTGTGTAACAGTTGATTCTTTCCCTCATACTTACAGGTAGAGATGAAAGTTCTCAGTTACTGCTCCAGCCCTATGCCTTCCTGATGCCCCAACCTGGTGGTCATGGTCTCTAACCCTCTGGAACTGTAAATCCAAGTAAACTTTTTCTTCTAGAATTTCCCATGGCTGTGTAAAGCAGTGGAAAGTAACTAAGAGTATAACTGAGGTAAAGAAGGATTTTGGTTGGCTCATGGATGGAGGGCACAGTCCATCAAGGTGAGGAAAGCATGGCAACAGGAAGGAGGCAGCTGGCCAACTCCAGTCACATCAAAAAAGACAGTAAATGCTGGGGCTCAGCTCACACTCTATTCAATCCAGGACCAATTCCATGGTACGGTGCTGCCCACATAAGGGTCCTCCCTTCTCAGTTAAAATTCCCTCAAAGAATTCTCATAGACACACCTATGGGTGTGTCTCTAAGATAATTCTAAAATTCAGTCAAACTGACACTGGAAGCTAACTACATCAGCATAAATTTGTCAACATTTTTAAAACTAAGAAATGTTATCCACCTCACATCCCCATTTGTTCTGTAAAATAATACCAAATTCCTAGATCTGGCATTCAAGACCCTTTGCAAATCAAACACCATCTACCGTTTAGGTCTTCGCCTGTTTGATCTCTAAGCTCCACATTCTCATTATCCTTCAAACTCCCACACAGTTTCACAATAGCCTTCTTTCATTCTTGATGCTAGTCTTCTTACAATGCTCTGTATCCTGTTTTTTACAGAAGAAAAAATTATATTCCCATTTCTGAACTTGCATTGTTTTTGACAAGCTCCTGCATGGATACACAGCTGGCTAAAGAAATGAAACTCAATTGCTTGTTTTATTATTAAAATTTTTGTTACAAAACCTCATATATTATCACTTTGTGACAGAATTATGAACATTTCAGAACCATGAAACAGATTGAAACTACTCAACTCCCTCACTTGCCTCAACCTAAAATTCAAAACTGTTGTCAGAACATTGCCTCATTCTGCTCTTGTCTCCCTTGATTCTCCAAAGGGCTAACTAACCCTAAGGTTCATCTATCATTTATGGAAATTTTTTACATACAAATGCCTCCATCACCAAGGGCTCACATCATAAAATGCTAGTCCTGGATTCCATATGGCCATCTCCAGGGGATACTGGTAGGCAGAGGGTCACAGTAAGCTTTCTTCCAGCCCACTATTGGTCCCTCTGCTCTCAATCAAATAACTTGTGCCTTGGAAACACTAACTATTTAGCTTTGCCACTTGCTGTGTTTCCTGGACACCACCCACCTCCCTTGATCCATTGATATCTGGCACACAGGTAGGTACCTCTTTACTGTCTCCATCAGAACCTGTGCCATCTTCTGAGATCTTGGGTCCCCCACCCCTGTCACACAATCCTAAACATGCTGGACTCCCCAACTCATCTGGTTTGCACATCTGCAACCATTCCTGTGGTTCACACAGCCCTATGACCCTTAAATCATCATCAGTCTAATGCCCATTTTCTAAACATTTCCATATATCCTAGTAGTATTAACTTTATTTATTTCATGGAATCCTACTGACCTATTATATCCTTGCCTACTTTAAATCTTCATTAAAGACAAAGACCAAATTACTTATTGAAAATATACTCTTCCCTATAAAACAGAATTTGTGCTCCCATCTCTCCTTCAAGTCTAATATAAGCCATAAGAACCCTTATATCCTGGATCTATAAAAAGGATTAATATGGAGCCTGTGAAAGGGGGATTATAGAAGGAAACATAATGCCTAGATATAAGTGTGATGCTATCACCCTGCCTATATAGTTAGTGATCGCTTTCCCATCTCCCCATTAGATGGTCAGCTCCCTGAGCTCAAGGACTTCTACCCTACTTCCTAGAAAAAGTAAGAACTGTCCCTTTCACCTACAAGAGCTTGCTCATGACAGATGCTGAATAAATAATTGTCTGGTGAATGAATTAGCAAAGATTCTTCGTATACTAGGAGCAAGCAGAAATTCTAGCATTTGGAGTATTTATTGCTAACTCTTACACATGAATTCTCATTCAATCACATGATCCTTCATGATTTTTCTTCCCTAAAAGAACTTGAGTTCCTAACAGGTTTTCTAGCTCCCATAAATATTCCAGTGTCACAAACACAATCTGCACTCCATAAATATTTGTTGGGTACTTTTTACAAGCCGCCCTCATTACCATACTGAAGTTTTTATTATTTCTATTATCTCAATAGTTGCATTGTGACTCATCATAGCCCAAATGGTAACAGTGACTATTATAACTGAAAGCTTTAGGGAGAAATAATAACAGTTGTTAGTAATAGTTTATTTTTAATTTTTAAAATAAACTGTTGCATAGCTATAAAGCACAGTAGCTATTGTTTATAGGCATTAGGGCAACTAAACTAATAGTTGAACCTGAGCTAAGGAGCCTAAGAAAGAAGAAAATGAAAAAAAAGCTATATAAAATAGTATTTGGAAAAATCAAGCTTATTTATAGTCATTGATTACATATATATAATCTTTATATATTATATATAATATCTACTACATATAATTATATATTATGTGAAATATATATGTGTATATATTATGTTTATTTATTTATAAGAATTAATGGCAACCACCAGGCCACAACTTCTCACAGGAGGGCTGAGGAGAGATCTGAAAAGCCTATCAAGTGAAATCAGCCCCTGATGGTGGAAGGGGCTCTGCAGGAGGACACCTTTGGATGAGCTTCATTAACTTGACCTTCTATACCACAGAAAAGTAAACCCCTTGAGAGAATTTATATCACTGACACAGTATTTTGAGGTCCTTTGAATTTCAGTAAAATTAGAACGTGACTAGAGTGAGTCTTTCATTCCAGGAAAATCCAGAGAAATCTAGCAAAGGGTGCACAAGTCTGTTCTGTCCCCAAATTTTTTCACAAGGTAATTTACATACTATACAATCTAGATTTGCATACTATATATACTAATATTTAGATACTATGAATCAACCCATATGGAGTTAATATCCAGTGGTTTTAATATGTTCACTGAACTGTACAACCATTTTGAGCATATTCTCATCTCCAAGCATTGTGTCCCATAGTCACTTCCCAATCCTCTTTCTCTATAGCCCTAAACAAATGCTATTCTACTTTCTGTCTCTATAGATCTGTCTGCTTTGAACCATGGGTAAGTGGGGTCATAAAGTGTACTCTCCTTGATGACTAGCTTCTTTCTCTTAACATTATGCTCAAAATTCAACCATGTTACAGCATGTGTCTGCACTACAGAGTGTGTCAATCAGTATTCCATTGCTTTTAAAGGCCAAACACCATTCCATTGTATGGATGTGACACATTAAAATCATGTTCTGAGAATAACCACTCTGTGTCTGTTAACACCTCACCTAAAATCATACTATGAGATCTCTGGTTTCCAGATGTTTGGATAGATAGAATAATTTCTGTCTATGAAACTGACAGATTATTTCTCCTCACTTTAACTTCCTCACTCGGAAAGTAGATACATTCATACTTACTCACAGAGTTCTTAGGGTTATTGTAATTTATTTCAGAGCAGTACAGTGATTTCCCACAGGAATAACTAACTATTCATTAGGTGTCACGAGGACATAAAATCATTAACAACTTTCTTTTAAATTTGATTAGGTTTTTCATTGTAGATGTGATTGACATTTATTTTAACCAATGAAAGATATGGAGGTGAATTCTTAAGTTCTTCATCTTCCTCTCAGGTTTCTACCTGTCCTCAGGCCCCACCAGCATAAATTGTAGTATGCATCTTTTCAAACCATTGCCTGTGCTCAGTTATTTATGCAATAAAAAATGGCACACAAAAAGGTTTCTTTTATATTTTTCTCTGTTATGTATTTTACATATCAATCTACAAGTTAATTTTTTCCTTTTTTGTCTTGTTTGATTGTTGTTCTAGGGTTTTTTGTTTGTTTGTTTGTTTGCTTGGCTTGTGGTTTGGGTTTTTGTTTTGTTTTGAAACAGTCTTAATTTGTGTCCCAGGCCTACCTAGAACTTACTATGTAGCCAGGGCTTGCCTCAAACTCATGTGAATCATGCTGCTTCAGCCTCAAAGCTACTGAACTTTCTGTATGTGTCACCATGCCCAGCCATTTACCATTTTTTAAACTGAAAGAAAAAAATCATGTTGTTATCTTTCCAAACCTGAGTCTTTCTTCTTAACATCCATGCAACACCCCACAGCATAAATGCACTCCAGTCAGTATATTCAACTCTTCAACAACTAGTGTGCATTCAAATCCCTTCACTGACCATTACACAATATCTTGAATAAACCTTCTTTTAATAACATGATGAATAATTATACCCATTGAGCTGTTGTTTCCATTCTACCCATGTTCCATTCTCCAATCTTTTACATCTTTTATCTGGCAAACAAACATGTTAGAACAAATATGCAGAATGGGTGATCTATAATAAGGAATTTCAGGAGCTGCAGAGAGGCTTAGTGGCTAAAGTGCTTGATGCCAAAGGAAGCAGACATGAGTTCAGATCACTAGCACCCACGTAAAAGTTCGGCATGTCAGTGAGGACTTGTAACTCCAGCAATGGGGATTGAAGATTGACAGATCCTGGATGCTTGCTCACCAGCCAGCCTAGCTGAAATGGCCAGCTGCAGACTGAAAGACCCTGTCTCAATAAAACACAGTGTAGAGCAATAGAAAAGGACACCTAATGTCACTCTCTGACCTCTATACTGGTGAGCAGCCACCCATCCATCCCGCCCCCGCCCCAAACCCCCACACACACACAATAAATAAGGAATTCCAAGCAAAAGAGATTTGGAGGATAAGAAACTAATTCAGGGAATGAATGAGATATAACCGGCTATTACAGTCTAGAATGAAGTGGACTGAATGACTAGCTAGGAAACCAAAGACAATGCGTAAGAAGAGCATGGAGAATATGATCAGACTGGAAGTCAGGAATGGCGCACTTCCTCGGAAGACTATTCCAACCAGACACCCAAGCAGATGGCAGAGACAGACCAAGTTCTTTTTCCTTAGTAAAAGGGATTAGTATTCTCCTTTAGAAAGCATCTTCTTTCTCAAACATTTTTTTTATTTTTTAAATTAAAATTTTAAAATATGATTATGGCTTATTAATGGATTCTAAATTAGTATAAGTAAAAACATATTCAAGTTCCAGCTATGTGAAAACATGGTAAAGCCATGTAACATGCTGGTGGGACTTTCAGATCATCCTGGAACCTGACTTATGTAATGGTTCTATCTACTTCCTGGGTGAACTTGCTGCTGAGTGTGCTTGTGTTCAGGGAAGTGTCTTGGTGAGTTCCCTTCTAAGGATTTTATTGTTTTGCTTTGGTGTTTTTGTAGATGGTTTGTGTTGTTTTTTTTTTAGACATGACCTGGCTACATAGCCCAGACTGGCACTGAATTCCCAATTATCAAAACTGCAAAGTACTAGGTTTACAGGTGTGCCTCACCTTGCCTTACTCTCTACTAGGTTTTATTTTCAGTTTAAGATTAGGAAGCCTATATGTTAGGCATTGCACCTTGGTGTTCCTGAGCCATAGGTTCTGTGATAGCTTATAGCTGGCCCCTGTCAGCATGGCTAAATTGACTAGACACCTCACATATGGTTCCCCTTCCCATGAGCCAGATCAGTCTGGAAAGAAGATTGGGAAAATGGCTCCCCTGATTTTGTTTTTTCTGGAAAGGCTGCATGGAAAAAGATCTTATGCAGAGGGAGAACTTCTGGATTTTATTGGCTCACTAAAACGTAAGCCATTTAGTGGGGGGAAAAAAAACCTTGAGATTAAGCTTTCTTTCATCTGTTTGCACATGTCAACCAAAAATAGCAAAGTATATATAAGGGAAAAACTGTTTATGTAAAAAAGAAAATTTATACCCAAAAGCCATGGTCTTCTGTTGCTAGTGTTAGTTCATAGGATTTTTTTTCAGGTAGTTTATCCTATTTCTACAACAACGTGAAGGAACCCTATGGTTGCCTATCAAGCCCAAGAATGCCCGCAAGTTTTGTAAAGGACCTACTGAGGAGAGGTGAACACTGACAGCTAACAATCAAAGAGTCCACAGAATCACAGTCAGGTAAACAAATATGTTCACTGAGATTTAACATTCTCTTACAGGATAGAAACATGTATTAATTCCCTTAATTGATAGTCTCTTTATTTCCTTTTACCAAGCTATAGATGGTCCCCAAAATAACCTCAAGATGTATTCAATCTTGGAGAGCACACAGCTATTTATTTCCTCTGGCCTCTAGGGTCCTGCCAGCCTTCATCTTCTACAAGGGAGCATATTTAAATCTTTCAAGGGGTCTTTTATAGCCAGGGCCACCCTGTTTCTCTTCACAGGAGATCCTGAAAGCCTGTTTGTCAAGAGTGAGGAGGGGCCTATCAGGCCCTGCCACAAGCCTAGAGGAGGCCCACCTGTTCAGTCCCTAGACAAAGATGACAAGTCACTCCTGTTGCTCCTGTTCATTCCAATAGCATTGAAACCAAAGTGTTTCATATCTGAACTTCAAAAATAGATTTTACCTTTTTCCGGTAGTGCTAGGCAAAGTCTACTACTAAGTTACATCTCTAGCCCTTGACAATCTATTCCAGGGAGAAATGGATTGTCATTTAGCAGCAAGAACTTGTCAATTTGACACAAATTCACATTTCATTAATGATGTCCAACAGAGCCTCTGTTGCTAACTCAATATCATGCATTATTTATACAAGCCAGGAGCTGGAGGCAGTGTGGCCTGCTTTATGAGCCAGCCTCTGATTTCTAAGGTTGAGTAGCTTACACAGAAAGTAGTGGCTCACACCATACCCCTGCTCCCCCAGTCCCAGCCCCAAGTCAAGCATGCACAGACTGCCACTCAGTACTACCTATATCCTCCAGCGAAGGATATGGCATTCCCTTTACTGTTTAAGGCCTTCCAGAGTGAGTCCACACACAGCCATCAGAATTGGGTCATTTTCCCCAAACACGGGTTTCTATGTACCTTTTTACTATGGGTTTTGAACTCCTTGAGTGTGGGAACTGGATCTAATTTCTCTCTTTTCAGCTTTGGTGTTGACAGGCAGCATAGATAAGAGATGCTCAATAAAGATCCATTAACAATAGCAGAAGAGCACAATTAGTATTACCTTAAAGATCATGAACCTGAGATTCAGATAACACTCAACCTCGTGCACACAGTAAGTAGTAGAAAACAGATTGAAAGAGGGCTTCGTTAACTACCAGAGCCCAGACCATATTACATATCTGATAAATGGGCATAAGTGTTCATAAAACCCTATTAACCCTTCAGTGCTGCTAGCAATAATCCTGCAGAAAATGAGACCAACAGCCAATCCCTTGGAAAAATTTTAAGCTATTGTAGTTCCTCTTTATCCTCGATACTTTGTGTATCAGAAGACTGCATTGCCAGTGATAATGTTGCTCCTGAGATTAGCACTTACCTATTCCTGTGCTTGTAGGTGGGCACCAAACACTGCACTTGCAGTTTCGCACTTTGTTCTTCTTGGGAGCACCAATGTAATCTATGCTATAGGGACCCAGGCAAGAGACACAGTTACAACGTGGTTCTAATTCATTCAATAATCATGAGGCCTTTCACATGCTGTTTGCTTGGCTCCCATTTAACTCCCCTGCACAATCACCATCCATTTAGCTCCCAGCAGCTCTACACGCTGAGCGGATGATGAACTATTTCCAGGCGCTAACTTCAACCTGCAAATGGCCCCATCATCACTTCCCCACACACAGTCTCTGGTGTTCCCAGGTGTTATGTAAAGTTCAGTTACTAAGCTTTCTGGGCTGAGAGCAGCCTGCTTTCCTGGAACTGTGGAGCAGCTGGGGGAAATGTAAGCCATTAGCTTGCTTCTAAGGCTTCCAGACGTGAAGCTTCACCAGGCTTACCAGCAATTAAGTTTGTTCTTGTTGCTACTCCTTCCAACTCCTGCTCTGGGTAGGTTTCTTTCTGCATATCCCAAACCCAGTACAGTTTCCTTTCTGGGACTGAATCGTAAATTACAAGGTGTAATCTGAAGGAAAACATTTATTTTGGAGTCTCATTAACAACTCAGAGGAGAGCTATAGTGTTTATTCCCAACATGGTGGAGTAGACACCTACAGATGTGAAAAAGACCCTCATCCTAATCCTTAAACACACATACAAGTGCACACACATAGGTGTGAACACATACACATACACCCCACCACCACCGCCACTGCCATCCCCACCATCAGTACAACAGTAAAAGTACCACAGATAGGCAGAACTAAGAAACACTTCACTAAAGACGGTCTGTTGCAATCCTCTTCAAACACTGGATTTGAAGCTCTATTAAATGATTTATTGACACTGGCAACTGTACTTAATTATTCACCCTATAAACCAACTTTTAAGATATTGTCTCTCAGCCTTCTCTGTGGTTCAGGGACTAAGGCTCTGCAGACCACATTTTTGCCTTTGCCAAGTGGTTCTATAATCAACTCCATCAATAGAGGATACTAGAAAAAACCCGCAAGGTAAAAAGCAAAGGAATCAACAATTCCTCCCTTTCATTCTTATTCACATCGCCCCAGCAATAGTCCTTCAACATGGAAATGACAGTTGTTCCAATCTCCTCTAAAATCTGGACCCACACAGCCTGACGACAGCCCACCCTGCTGGACTCTCTCTTAACTACTGAGGTGTCTGCACCAGCTGAGTGATGACCCCTTTTCTTAGGGTTTCTATTGCTGTGAAGAGACACCATGACCACAGCAATTCTTATAAAGGAAAAACATTTAGTTGGGGCTGGCTTACAGTTCAGAGGTTTAGTCCACTATTGTCATGGTGAGAACAATGGTGGCATTCAGGTAGACATGGTACTGGAGAAGTAGTTGAGAGTTCTATATCTTGATCTGTGGGCAGCAGAAGGAGACTGTCACACCAGACATAGCTTGAGCATATGAAACCTCAAAACCCACTTCCACAATGACACACTTCTTCCAACAGGTCTACATCTACTGCAACAAGGCCACACTAGCTAATAGTGCCACTCACTAAAGGCCAAGCATTCAAACAGGAGCCTATGGGGTCCATTCCTATACAAACCATCACACCCCTCCTCAGAGGTCTGAGTCCCAGCTCTGCACCAGTGCCCTTTGATCTTTTAACTCTACATACTGCTATGTGCTCCCAGTCTGCTGATGGGAAATCCTTCAGAGAATTAAATGGTTTACCTTGCTATCTCTTTCACCATTCTCAGCATTGTCTCCTTTCTAAAATAGGGCTAAGCAACTCCCCGGGTTGAGTGTCCCCTTTTGGAAGAGCTATGGGGATTTCCATTATTCCTGCCAACACTGAAGTGTAAGTACTGCTTTAATTATACTTTCCTGCCTCATCCTCCAACTCAAACTGCTTTGTTCCTGAAGCACTTATCTTCTGGTCCTCAAACTCTACTATCTGGATGGCAATTCATGTCAGTGAACAGGGATAGAGGTGGAGACAGGGAGACAGAGCCTCAAGCATCCTACACTCTAGAAACAAGCAGCAGTGAAAGAGCATAAACTCTTAACTGGCTAACTCAGGGAATGGGGCTCAAGGAGGTCAAACAGATGCACACCTCCCAGGGAGCCGGTTCCAAAGTCAAAGCAGGAAGATTTTGTTGTTTGAATACTTGGAAAAGAGGCTTGAAACCCAGTGAGCAGTGTGACAAGAGGAACTGCAGACAGTAGAACAATGAATGAGCAAGCTTCAGATGACCATGGGGACAAAACTACTGCCTGCTGTAACTCCCCACCCACCTCCATTTACCTCTATAGGCAAGGAAATCCAACCACTTGAAACTTATCTTCTTGATTTATCTCTCTCGGCCATATCCAAGGTCTCACTCTAGAACTTCTATGAGGGGACTGACTAAGTTGGAGGATCTCAGTTAACACTGTATTGAGAATTATATCCCAGCCAACCCTTTACTAATATTTGGAGGTTATGGAGAGGCTCTGATAAGATGAGGACTTTTAAAAAAAATTAATGGCATAATTCTGGAAGATTCTGTAGAACAAATATGCAAACCATGTCTTATCAAGTACTCTTGATTTAAATCTTGGAGGTATTTACCTGTCATTTCAGAACCTAGCAAACACCTATCTTTCCTTGGTTTTTGTAAATCAAACCTAAAACCTTATTCCTGGCCTCCATTTCCTTTCAAAGACCTTCACTACTCACCTATATCCTAAGGACTCCTCTCCACCATCTTCTAGAATGACTAGAAAAGGAAACAGTCACCCCAGTTCTGTCACTATCACATCAACAATGATCCTGTAGGGTCTGAACACTATACTGAAACAGACCCTCGAGGAAGCAAGGTTGACAAGATGGAGAGGGGACCTCAGAGACCATAGGAGCCTTCCTTTGGGGCTGATAGTTTCACGGAGTCTAGAAGAATAACCCTGGTCTCTGCCCTCTTGTTCTACCTGTAGTAACGGAAGTGTGGAATAACTAATGCTTTCTCCCCAGGCCTCCTTTCAACCTGAAGAGAAAAAGCAACATACATCTGTCTGACCTCCAGAAAAAAAAAAATGGCCTCTGTAAGGCTCTGGGGCAGGATGACTGAAAATTCTTTCAACAGGAAAAGAATTCAGATCTAGAGGGGAGAGAATAATGCTGTAGCAGACAATGGAATTTGAGAGATGACCAAGGGTCACTTAAGTTACTTCTCTTCATGGCTGCCACTTTCACAGGGACCACTAATGCCTTCCTCGTGTCTTGCATGACTCCTTTCTAACAAACAAGGTGTCAAGAGCACAGTAAATGCAACATTCAGTATGCCCCAGGCATATTCTAAATGCCTACTGCATCAATTCCCACCACAACCTAGAAGGTGGTGATTACTGACCATTTTAAAGATGAAGCAGTTTGGATTTCAGTAAGGCAAATAACTTCCCTGTGATCCCATCCTAAGAAAGGGGTAGAGCTGGGATTTGGCAGAGCCTTCTGACTCACAGTCTACACTCTTTCCACTTAATTATGTTTTTTTCAATAAATCATGTTTCCCACCCAAAGAAGTCCCTTCCTAATCCTTGGCAGGGTATCAGAATTTTTGCTATCCAGTGAGAAGTCCCCTGAAAATTTTCCCCAGCTCTCATCTGTTCATTCTAGCTAGAAGATGATTTCAGTGACTGTGGCTGTATCTTTTTTTAAATGAAGCTTTTGGATTCCAATGATGAAACATAATCCCTAAAAACCCATACATCTTGGAACAGAAATCAAATTGGACTATGGAGATGCAAGCCAAGGTTGGGACAGTAGACTTATGGCCTCTCCTCTCTCCATATGATACCTCACAACTCAGACCCCTGCATGGAGCAGTCTGGCCTCTCTGCTGAAGAGCTGATGGAAATGTTTCCTTAGAGCTGGAAGTCAGAACCTGAAGTTGGAATAAAGGAGACTGAACTTCCGATCTGCTTTTGATTTTTTTTTATTTTTTTATTTTTGTGCCTCTTGTCCACATACTTTTTTTTAAATACCTATGTTATCTTTTGGGTCTAGATACTTCTAATGAACCAACAATATCATTTAGTTTTTCTTCTCTTCAAAACTGGCTTGTAACTGAGTTAATGGGTAGGAACTTCTTTCTTTAGACTCCTTATCTGCTATGACTTTGAGAAATAGATGGCATATGGATATTAGCTGGTACATCATCCTACCCTCTCACAGAATCCGTGTCAAATAACATCAATAAGAAAACTTAAAGAAGCTTCTAGCCCTTAGCTGTTCCCTCCTTTTAACTTGCCTTTATGTTCTCTGCTACCTACACTCAATCAGAGTTGGACCAGGAGCTGCAGTAGGGGGGACTCTTGCTTCTGCTCCCATGGAAATAAATGGCCAACTGAGATCTTGTTGATATTCCAGTAATGTCAATGTGATGCTCTAATCCTGGCTTTACTTCATCTAAGGCCCCTTAACTTCCAGCTTGGGCAGCTTGCCTCTCAGCTGATGGCCCAAGTTAACTTCAAAGAAAGAAAAGTGACTCATTAAGATTTCATCTGCTTTCCCAGACACTAAAACTGAAGGAACTCTCATAAAAAATTTTGTTCAATTTGGTGCAAAAAAATGACATTGTGATTTTCTCAGGCTTTTCCTAAGTCCATTTAATTAATATTATATTAACACTTCTATCTTATCAGAAATTTCCGAAATATTTATTGATTACTGAGCACCAAAAAAAAGGCACAGACTCTAACTGAGAAGAATCAATTCAAAGTAGACAAGAGGGTACTTGATTAAAGAGCCCTCACCATATACAGCCTGCTTGCCATCAGTAACAGTCCCTAGATACAGTGAGCCATTCCTCTAGTAGGCTATTCACTTTATCCCTTGTTATGGGCCATATTTGGTCATCCCTCATCTTAGCTGCTTGAATTTCTCACATGTTCAGGAGACAAACAAGACTAAGAATGATGTCTGTGAAGACAACCTGGTAGAGTTCCCCTTATGCAGCAGAAAGTGTGGGTGTGCCACCCTTACACATTGCACACAGGGGCAGTTTTTTCTTATCCAAAGCAGCTGTGTCCCTGACAATACTAAGGGCTATCTCAGTTTCACTTCAACACTGATGAAAAGCCCAGCCTTTGCGATGCCAGCATTGGCACCCTCCCCTATGTCTCTTCACTGGCACCTTCTCACATGTCCCTGTTCTGTTTGTTTGTGGACATCCTCATGACAACAGACGGAGCCTCAAGGCAAAAGTTAAATCCTAATGGTCTGGGAAGCAAACACCAGTATGGAGGCTCTCCAAACCTTGAACTCCCTTAAAGTATATGTCCTGAGGTGACTTTGGATTAGCCCAGCCCTTCCTTTACATACAGATAACTAATAGGCTTTGTCATGTCAACATAAGTCCTATGAAGGGGGAGGAAGGAGATAAGTCACTAAATCCTCTTCTAGCCCATATAAGAAGCTCAAGTTGGAGAGTCAGGAGAAAGAATTTCTTTGACAGGAGTTGCAGTGTACTATATCTCACCAACTCCTCAACAAATCCATGGCAGAGGCTTGAGGAGAACTACTCAGGGACTTGGTCTGCACTTTGTAGACTCTTCAAGGTATACAGATTAGTCTATGAGTCACCATCCCCATTAGAATATGGTTCATGCAAATAGTAGGTATCTGATAAATATTTGTTAAATGATTGAGAGAGTAAAGAATATATACATGAGTGAGTCTGCTAGTTATGTTTCTCACTGACATGACAATAACCAACAAGAGAAACTTAAGGAAGGGAACATTTATGAGGCTTGAAAGTCAGGAAGGCAA
The DNA here is from genome assembly GCF_003668045.3 of Cricetulus griseus. Lineage (NCBI taxonomy): Eukaryota > Metazoa > Chordata > Mammalia > Rodentia > Cricetidae > Cricetulus > Cricetulus griseus. The sequence goes on along the minus strand of NC_048595.1, from coordinate 319,651,725 downwards.
GACTGTAAGGCAGCTGGTCCCCTTGGGTCAACAGTCAGGCAGCAGAGAGCAATGACTGTTGATACCCACCATACTGACTTCTTTTTCTTCAGTCTGGAAGACCAGCTCAAGGGATGGTGCCATTCATACTCAGGATGGGTCTTCTAAAAACCCAGAGGTATGTCTGTGACAATGAAAACTAAACATCACAATGAGTGATGGAAATTTAAAAAGCATAGAAGAGTCTATGACTAAAATGAAAAAGTACATTGACTATATAGCAGAGAGAATATGTGCACATACATGACTATACAAAAGTTTAATAAATGAATTAATGTAGTAAGGAAATCTAGGTTCTACTGGCCTTTCTTCATATTGGTTATTGTGGCTGACAGGTAAGCCCCAAATGGCCCAGGATATCTTCCTGTCTTTTTATATGAGTTTTACCTCACATTAATCCCAAAGAAACCACATACACTCTAGAAGAAAACAAAATTTCCTGAATTAAAAGTCATTTGGGGTCTTAACTCTAGTCTTACTCAGCTGGTCCCTGAGCATTAAGATGGCTGTGTCTTCTGTTGTTTTCTACCCTTAATAGTTCCATTTTGATCTCGGTCCATTCCACAAGAACACTTGACACCAATAAAAATGGGATGTTACTTCCATAAGCATGCTTCATGTCAGCCTCTCTAGCCTTGTGTAAATCCTCTGCTCTGACTCACAAGTGAGACATTTATATGTACTTTGATGTTCCAGAACAAGGCCTTGAATTGCAGGCACTTTCTCTACCTTTTCCCACTACACTATAATCAACAGTATGCTTCCACAAACACACTCACAGCAGCCAAATAATGAGATAAAAGTATGAATGTTCATGCAGACATGCATTTGAAATACTAAATCCAAATGAGAATAATGATGGACTCTGAATACCCTTCATCCACAGATATTCCTTAGACCTCCACACACACCTGCAAAATGCAAACTAGGTTCAGAAACTAGAGACTCAAACTAGGTTCTGAACCAAAATCTAATATATAAGTAATCAAAGAAAGCAGCCAGCACAAACAATCCCAGCTATGTGACTTTCCATAGCTGTTTACCCAACCCTATTTGGAATATTGAGGGGTTCCAAGGCAAGGAAATTCCAGAAGGCCCCATATGAGGAGCCAAGTCTTTGATATAAAGTTCTGTTGTTCCTTGCTTCCCCATGCAAGTCTCTCATCACTCCATCCAAATAACATTTCAGAACAACAACTTTATGTTCTTTCTTCCACAAAGAAAAGCTGTACAGTCACAGCGGGATAGGTCTGTGCTGAGTACCTACCCTCCTCCTTGTCATATGCTAAAAAACGAGGTCAGAGTCCATCACTAGCTCAATTCAGTTTGCTACTGAATGGGCATCTGAAGATCAAAGAGCCATGAGTACCAATTAAATATATAGAGCTTTCCCAAATAATACCTGAAAGGAATACAAATATTCATGTGTATATGAAGGGTGTAACTAAACATGGCAAAGCAAACTTTTTTCAAAGTTCTCTACATGACTGTAACTGTTGGAAACCAAAGGAAAGGAGCTTCTGACATGAGTATTATGGGAACTGCTATGTAGAGAGAACTGTTCCCAGTATGACTAGAGACTGAAGCATATACATTGTAATTTACGTGTGATGCTTTCACTGAGAATGGCCCCAATGGCTCATATATTTAAAAGCTTGGTCCCCACTTGGTTAAACTGTCTGGGAAGGATTAGGATAATGTAGCCTTATTGGAGGAGGTGTGTCATTGCAGGTAGGCTTTGACTTTCAGAAGACTCATGCCATTCTCAGTGTGCCTCTTGCTCTCTACCTCATGGCTGTGGATCAAGATGTCAGCTATCCCTTTGCTCCACCATCAAGGACTTGAAACCTCTGAACCCTTCTGCCAAACTGAACACATTCCTTTAAAAGTTGCCTTGGCCGACAGCTAAGAAACCTGCATAAGACCAAACTAGGCCCCCTGAATGTGGGTGTCAGTTGTGGGGCTTGAACAGTCTATAGGGCAACTGGCAGTGGAACCAGTAGTCATCCCTAATGTATGAACTGGCTTTTTAGAGCCCATTCCCTATGGAGGAATAAACTCTCAGCCTAGATTATGGGGGGGGGGGGCTCTCAGTTCTGCTCCAAATGATGTGACAGACTTTGATGATCCCTCAGGGGAAGCCTCACTCTCTCTGAGGAGTGGATGGGGGTAGGAGATGGGGAGATGTTAGGGGGAGTGAAAGAATAGGAGAGAAAAACTGGGATTGGTATGTAAAATAAGATTGTTTTTAATTTAAATAAAAAATGATTTTAAAAAGTTGCCTTGGTTACGGTATTTTATCTCAGCAATAGAAAAGTAACTAAGACACCAGGTAATGTTCCCATTTCCAATCCATTGCCTTTGCCTTTGCCTTTGCTTTTGTCTTTGCCTTTGCTTGGGTTTACAAGCATATGTTTGAGCATTGCCCCTTGCATGTGTATTTTCTATGTGCTTTTTGCCTGTTTTCCCCCTACAGCATAATGGGAAAGTGGCCTGGTCTTATAGCTCTGATAGGCCTTATAGAAAAAGCATGCCTCCTTCAGAGCAAACAGGTAAACTCGGTGATGGTTACTTTAGGAATAAGACACTAGACAAAGGACCCACTACTGTGGTATGATCAGTGCCTGAAGCAGTTCTGAGGTTCTGGAGCCCAACCTCAGTGCTTCTTGCTCCAAGTTCTCTAGAGGGAAGGTGGGTGGAGTCGGGGGAACATAATCAGAAAATGCATTTTGCAGCTTTCTCTTGAGTCACACTATATGGCAAGTCCTTCTTGAATTTCTAGATAGAAATAAGTATGTATGGTGAGAACAGCTTTGCTGAGAGTCTTTCAACACATTTGTTCCCAGATGGTTCTAGTGCAAATGTGAAGATTATTTTTTAAGGGAATAAAGTTTGGTTTGATTTTAAGCTAGAGATGTAGAAACAATGCTTTGGTTGAAAACTCTCACCCAGTTCACTGTTCTACATACAAAGAGCACTAAATGGGAAGTCTATAAAGTTCAAATCCCTCTCATTGCTTCAACGTTTGGAAGACCTTGGATAAGTCCACTTTATTTCAAGTGGTTCCTTTATGTATTAAAGGGGGAATTACACTAGATTAGCAGATTTTATTTTTTTATTTTTTATTTTTATTCTTTAAAATTTAGTATCTTTACTTGATCTTGTATTGGCCACCTTATTTTTCTTTTTAAGTTGTTTTTTTTTATTTTATTTGTTCAAATTAGGAACAAGCTTGCTTCACATGTCAATCCCTTCTCCCTCTCCCTCCCCTCCCCCCCAACATCCCACCTGCCCCTAGCCATCCCCCCTCCACTCCCAGGCAGGATAAGGCCCTCAAAAGGTGCTCCCCAAGCATATTTTATTTTTAACATTTTTCTTTAGAGATTTGTGTTTCCTTGATGCCTGGGATCCTGATAAGTTTTCATATATTTATTGGTCTCAAACTTGTGTTTCTCCTGCTTCAACCTCCCAAATGCTAGGTTCATAGGCATGTGTGCCCATACCCAGCTGGGAAACCCAACTTTCTTCTTGCTATTATAAGACTTGTCCTTTTTTGGGGCTTATCTTTTTTAAGACCTTTTTAAATAAATTACCAAAATGTCTAATAATTTATATCAGATGAAAATAGTCATTCCGTGGCTATAGAGCTGGTTTACCATTAAGAGTACTTGCTGCTCTTGCAGAATACCCAGGTTCAATTCCCAGCACCTGCATCGGGCAGCTCACAATTCCTTGTAACTCCAGCTCCAGAATATCTGATGCCCACTTCTGGCCTCCATGGGTACCTACACACACATGGCAGACTTACAGATACACACATGCACAGAAATAAAAGTAAAATATTTTCAAATCTTTCTAATTAATGCAAACTGAATAGCCCTAATCTCTACAATAAGTCCTTGTCTCTGAAACTGAAACACCTTGTGAAATATCACCCTCCCAAGGCAACAGGCAAGAAAATGAAATAGCCATGATACAGTTGATCCCCAAGATAGAAACTAGTGGTTCAAAGTCTCCTTCAAGAATCAAGGTCTTAAAAAAGATAAGCCCCAAAAAAGGACAAATTTTATAATAGCAAGAAGAAAGTTGGGTTTCCCAGCTGGGTATGGGCACACATGCCTATGAACCTAGCATTTGGGAGGTTGAAGCAGGAGAAACACAAGTTTGAGACCAATAAATTTATGAAAACTTATCAGGATCCCAGGCATCAAGGAAACACAAATCAAAACCATACTGAGATTCTATCTCACTCTAGTCAGAATTACTAATACCAGGAAAACAACACAGAATGCTGACAAGGATGTGGGGGGAGGAGCTTGTGGGGGAGGGGCAATAAAGCACAGTTGGAAGGAAGGCAAATTAATGCAGCCAGTATGGGAATCAGTATAGAGCCCCACCACAGAGTGACACTAAACTCTTTTGTGCAAGTAGGAGGGGTGTTTCCAGAGGACAACTTCTATCTTCTCTATGCTGACTGTCTTGAATTCCCTCATCTCTTGCCAGTATACATATCCATAAGGCTGTTGGTACAAAAATCTAGAAAATACAGGATCTCCCTAATGGTGTGAACTCTGTGCATACGCCAAAGAATTGAAGTCAGCATGCAATCGTACCCATACAATCGTATTCATTGAGGGACAACAGATGAATAGAAAAAGGAAATGTGGTGTGCATGCAAAGTAGAGTATTATTCAAACATAAAGAAAACAAACTTGTGTCATTTTAAAGAAAATGCGTGAACTGGAAATCATCACATGATGCAAGATAAGCTTGACTTAAAAGACAAACACAATACCATTTCTCTCATATGCAGAGTCTATATTTTTTTTTTAACATGGGATTTGAAAAACAGACTATTTGTGAGAAGGAAGAGGGCCAGTGAGAAGAGGCAGGGACAAGAAAGGGTATTAGGGATGAGTATGATCAATGTATATGATATGAATCATTAATGTGTCATAATAAAACCTATTATTCGGTACAATGAACATATGTCAAAAATACACGAACAAAGGCAACTTTTCTCAGTTGGCATTCTGTGTTTGTCTCAATTCCCCATCTCCTCTGCCCTCTTTTTCTGCTTGCTTCATCTCTCCCTCCCCCTTTCTGGCTTCCTCACCCTCCAGACCAAGGCTTGACAGCATGCCATGTTATATAACTAAGGAAAATATATGTTCAAAAATTGGACTCAAATGTATTCAGAAGGTGTCAGAGCAAGGCTCTAAACCAGAGTTCCAACCATCTTGGAGATCCTGTATTTTCTAGATTTTTTTGGTGCCAACAGCTTCAGGTATGCATATACTGGCAAGAGATGAGGGAATTCAAGGCAGCCAGCACAGAGAAAGTGGAAGTTGTCTTATGCAGGCACCCCTCCCACTGACTGGCTTCACAGATAAAGGGACTGTCCATTGGTCACCCAGTTTGAAGATGATTCTTAAAGCAGGGGACCATTTAGAGTTGTCAGTCAACTGTCATTCCACCACAAGTGTATCTTATAGATAGTCCTGCATCTATTCAATCCCTGGTGACACACACACACACACACACACACACACACACACACACACACACACACACACACACGGTGCAGATACTGTGTATAACATGGCATGCCATGTCTTATGTGAAAAAGGCTATGTATACATATATACATGCATACACACACACTCACACACACATCCACACACTCACTCACACACACACACTCACACACACACACACACACACACATACACACACACACACACACAACACATATATATATTATATATATATATATATATATATTATATATATCCTTGTCTACTCACAGAATATTCCTAAGGTTCTGGAGAAAAATCAGAAGAAGGAACTGGGAGACACCTTTCAGAGGGAAAGGCTCTTTAAAGAAACCTTAAAATGCTGATTCAATTTATTTTTATAATGTGCATATATATGCATTCAAGAGAAAACAAAAAACAAGAATGTTTGCTAGAACAGGATCTGTTAACTTGATGTGACTTTCAACAAACCTCCCTGCACTCTAAAAGTTCAGCTAGCAGCCAACTGTTGTAGGGATGTGGAGTAAGATGCTGAGGCTGGCTCGGTCATTTGCAGCACACAGAAAGCCAGTGTGACAAACATATACATGGATGAAGGTGTGCTTGGGAGGAGACCTGCTTTCTGGTGGCATCTTCCCATCTTAAGCAAGACACACAGTCTTTTCTCTTGCCTTTTTCTCTATCCTTAGCATGACTGCGCCATCTGGGTGGTCCTTAAGCCTCCTCTCCTGCAAGACATGCTGTGCCTGGCATGTCATGGTGGCAGTCTTGAGCCCTGGAATTCTAATTCCAGCCCTGCCAACCTGCTACTCACTAGAACTGGGCAACATACTCAGTCTTCTAAACTTAAATTTCCTTATTTGGAAAACACAGACCCCCAGCCCATCTGTTTCACAGGGTCTTGTGGGAACCAACAGAATACTGGCCTAAATCACCTTCTCTGTGGTAACCTGACTCCATATGGCCTCAACATTCCAAAGTTCAGTGTCACCCTCTCTGCCCACTATCTATCTTCCAACCTCCCGGTCATGGTTAATTTCTGTTATATCATCTTGCTTTATTTTTCTCCATCACAAATAACAAAGTTTAATTGGCATGAATGTGTTTACCTACCTTACCTCATCTAGAACACAATTCTCATGACATTGGGAACTTTATTTTTTCCTACTCAATCATTCTACCTCTAACCCCTAGCAATCTACTTAATGAATAAATGAATGAAAGTGCTAGCTGCTAGGTGCCCTTGATTTCTCACAAAACCTCTAAACTGTGGACAAACAGTGCTCTTCTCATTGAATATCTGTGACTATGCTAATCCACACTCCACAGAGGTACAGTGCAGCTAAGTCATATGCCCAAGATAGGTAGCTAGAAAGTAACAGACTCTAATTATTTTATTTTATTCCAAATTTTGTTCTCTCAAACACTAGACTTTTCTAAGAATTCTCTTGACTGGAGTCTCATACTTACAATTCCTACCCAGCTCCTAATTGCATGGCTCAGACAACAATCATGTTCAACCTTCCATTCTACGATGCCTAAATTGTCCCTAATGGGAAATCCTGTAATGAATGGGAAATCTCACTAATCTATGCCACAGCACATTTATCCCCTGCAGTCCTCTCCTGCTGACCCTTTAAAAGTCTTCGCTGGAGGCAGAAAACAGAAGATCATCTTGCCCCATGCAACATTTGGAAAGACCCTGGTTGAAACCCAGAATTACTCATAATGACCAAATAGCAAAAGTGACCAGTTGTCATTTAAATTTCACCAGAGTCATTAAAAGTGATCATAAGGAAAGCCATCTTGCACCAGGAGAAGGAAAAAGAAGCAAATGAAGAGAAACATTAAAATCTTCCAAGCCGATTAATGGCTCACTGTGTTGTCATTTTTTGAGGTTATGTAAAGTTTATGAGTATTGCTGGCCTCGATGCTGTTATTAAAATGAAGCTATTAGGCACATACAAATTTCTTGACTGAATAGCCCACAAAAACACAATGAGTCATAAATAATTCCTCTTGCTTTCTGATACATATTCTGATACATATTCCTCAGGCACAGAGGAAACTCTCTTAGACTCTGACCTTTGGGAAGAGGAAGGCTTAAACACTACCCTGGCCATGGCACCAATGATAGGAAACATTGCCCTAAGAAGCACAAATCACCAAATAAGACAAGCAACCAGCACTGATAAACTAACCACACATGTGCTCTAAGGAAGATGTCTTTGCCTTTGATTGAAAACATTTAGCTAGAAAAAATTTCATGTTTCTGTTTTGATATTTCATAATGAAATTGTAAGACAAAAATTTCCTTGCTCTCGAAACCCAATCATTTAAAAAAAAAAAAAAGTTCCATCTTCCCAGTAAATAACACACATGGATGTATCTGTCCAAGTCACTTTGTTCAAAGTCTGTACATGATTTCCCTCCAAAGTAGCCTATAAGACAAATAAAAGAGCAGCTCAGCTCATGGACATGTAAGTGGTCGCCAGTGAACCTACATCCATGAGTCTCACAGATGAAGAGAAGCAATACAGTACAATGCAGTATACAATACAGTACTACATCTAACCAACAAAGGGCTGCCTCTGCCTGGTTTCCTGCAGTTCATCTTTAGGAATCCTTGTAATATTACGAAGTGTGCCCGTTCCCATACTCTACTGAGCTGTAGCTTATTACCCAATCCAACCTCCTCTCTTTCAGTCAGTCTTGTGGCATCATTAAGGAAAAGATTTCAATCCCACAGTAATTACGGCATTGAATGGATGAGGGTAAGTGGTTCTAATATGAATGGTTAAGTATTGGAAGCAAGGTGCAATTCAAGGGCCTATAACATTTAATTTTGTGGCTGTGCAAGGATAACATCTGGAATGGCAAGAGAAGGTTTCAGAAGGCAGTTTCCATATCCTTGGGTAAGAAATCAGCGTGAACAGCACTCAGGAGGCAGAGGCAGGCGGATCTCTATGAGTTCGAGGCTAGCCTGGTCTCCAGAGCGAGTGCCAGGATAGGCTCTAAAGCTACACAGAGAAACCCTGTCTCGAAAAAACAAAAAACAAACAAACAAACAAACAAAAAGATATCAGCATGAACATAATGTCTGAGGCTCTTGACTGAGAAAGTGGAGGATGGAGGTTAGGAAATAACTGAAAAGCTAAATCACAGACAGACAGTTCCAAGTTCATATCAATGTACTAACGCTCATGAGAGAAAAACACAAATAAGCACAAAAAGTTTCAGTCTTATTAGCAATCAAAACTTAACAAGCTATAACAAGAAGACATTATTTTTATGTAGGCAATTGGCAGACAGTTTTAAGTTATGCTGATAAAAAGCAATAAAATCATTGATGGTGTTCTCAAATGTGTGTGGGGGGTGGTGTTACCATCTCCATTTTAGAAATCAAATTAACAGAATGCATAAAAAATTAAAATACTCCATAGTAACTAATAATAATGTTCAGGAGAATAAATGATATGGGGGAAGCATGACATATTTATAAATGAAAAGAGTTTACAAAATGCCATGCAATGACAGGAGTGTGCTTATAGACATTTATATATGCATATATACACACATCATATTGTGTACAAATGTTTAGAAAAAGGGATGAAATGATATGAAAGTATTGACATGAATTATACCTGGGTCATGGAATTAAGAGAATATTTTGCTCCAATGGTGAATCCATCCTCAAATCTTCTACATTGTAAAGTTAATATTTATGTACTAAGAAGACACTTCTCAAGTTGATTTTTTTTATCTAAGAAAGGAGGAAAAAAGAAAAAAAGGAGAGAGATCCCTCCAGAGGACAAGCTGGATACCACGAGGCCTTGCTAATACACCCAGGCCTTTCAAAGCAATTCAGCAAAGGAAAAGGAGAGGACACAGCTAAAGATAAATATAAAGGCTGAAGTGCAAGGTAGGGAAAGCCAGTGCTGCCTGAGACTTGCACTGAATAGAATGACAGCAGAAAGAGCCATTTTACTTATCGTCAACTGGACAAGGAAGGGCAAGATGGATGTATACTCTGTTTGGGGCAAATGGGTTAACACTGATATGACAGGATTCCTTAACCATGCAAGCAAGGAATACAACAGGAAAATAATAATGGACTCAAAATCATCCTCTGGCTTCAACCCCTTTCATTTTGAAGGAGTTCTGTTATACACAAACACACACACACACTTACCATACATCACAGGAGGTTCTTTTCCTGTGCCTCTGGGAATCCCTGGGTGTAATAAATACCAAACTACCCGATTTTGTTGCTACCATTGTCACTTTGTTCTTTTCTAGTTCAACTCCCTGTGTAGAAGAATCAAGTTGTGATCATCAAAGAAGGTGTGGCCAAGGTTGTTGGGTACAATATTGCAAGACTATTGTCAAGCCTGTATTGGAGCCAGTGCTATTAATGCCCACTGTGTGTCCCCTCAGGATCCTGCAGACCTACTATGAAACAGCCAGTCAACACATACTTATCTTTGTGACAGCCTTTCCTCTGCAAAGTAAACTTAGTTTACTTTCTGAACAATGCTCAGATCTCCACTTTTTAAATAACTGGTCCAATCTCCTTGGACCAACACCTTGGCCTCCTCCCTCATTTCCTACTGTCCTGTATGAAATTCTGTCTTGGAGGTCTACAGATAGTGGAATACAGAGGCATTGTTGAGCTGACCCATGGCACTCCAAGCATGTAGTCTCACACCTAACTATAGGATGACTGCTGTTTAGAGCAAAGCTCAGATTCCTGCTAAACTATTGAAGGGCAATGGAAAACCATAACTCTTTTACTCCTATTTTTTCCAGTTCCTTTATTTAAAACAAAAACCACAAAAAAAAAAAACTTTTCAAAATAAGACTAGGGAGATGGTTCCATGGTTAAGAGAACTGGCTTCTCTTCCAGAGGACTGGGGTTCAGTTTCTAGCACCCACATAATGACTCATGGCCATCTGTAACTCCAGTTCCTGGAGACCCAGTGCCCTATTCTGGGCTCTGTAGATATCAGGCACACACGTATACACAGACAAACATGCAGGCAAAACACCCACATACAAACAATGAAACGATGATTTATTTTAAAAAAGAAAGGGACTTCTGGAAGTGTTGGCATAAATTTTACTGAGAGAGTTAAACCTAAAACTCACTGTAAATGAAGAGGCCGTGTGATGTCAACTGTAAACCAAAACCCACATATCCCATGCTGACTTTGTAGAAATCCTCAGATGAAATGGTTAGTGATCACTAGGGACACACAGACCTCACAATGGAGGCACTGGGGAGAGAAAGGAAAGTAATCCAATAAGAAAATGATGAATTCGGCCACCACACAGGCAATAGTGCATATGTGTGTCTTCATACAGTAGCATTTCATGACAGGCTACAGACTAGAGAACACAAGAAAGATGGTGTTCTTTGTACTTAGTTTTTCAAACTGGGCTCCAAGTCCCTGGTAGGCAGAAACTTCACCATGGTCCTTTCTGTGCTAGCCCATGTCTCTATAGCAAGGTAGGTGAAAGGTAGATAGCTTACAAACAAGTGGAGTAGGGAATTCTAGCACCTTCATTTCCTCTGAGAGAGGAAAAATCTCACAATCACTGATAATCCTGCAGTAGCGATTTTATTTCAGGTTTTAAATCGTGTAATGATCATATTGCTGCCCAGCATATCAAGACTTTGGTACTTTAAGGTTTTTATGCTTTTCTTACAAAACTGATAAATGTTGTCAGGATACCAGCATGCTCAATATATTCATCATCGAGCTAATTATGATGAAAGATGAGAAGCAATACAGTTACGTTCCTAAAAGTGTATATTCTCCCACTGACCAGTCTAGCCTTAAATTGCATCTATCTCACTACCAGATGAGCCCAAGGTAATGAGAGTTAAGCTTTCTCAGCCTGGGTTTTTTTCTCTACAAAAATGAAATGGAGCTGAAGAGATGCATCAGGAAGAAGGCATGTGCTGTGCAAGCCTGAGAAACAGAGTTCAAATCCCCAGAACACATGTAAAAAGCTAGGTACTTTAAAATCAGCCTGTAATCCCAGTGTTCTATGGCAACACAGGAAGAAGAGATAGGAAAACACCATGAAGCTCACAGGCAGGCCACCCTAGTCTTAACAGCACATACACAAGAGATTGTGTCTAAAACAAGAGTTTCACTTGCAAAGACCAGCACTGCAGTTTGTCCTCTTGACTCCATACAGGTATTGTGGCACATGCATGTCCACATTCACACACATGAACATGAACATTCACACATATGCATAGCTTACATAAAAACAAATATAATAGCAATTCTAAGATTGTGAAAGGAATGACTAGTGCTCACTAACTATCTTCAGCTCTATCGAGTCTTAAAAACTCATCTATGTGCAACTAGTAAAGTCCAGTGGGATATGGGTAGAGGGATGTGAGCCAATTCCTATCTTTGGCTTAAAAACATTCACTTTGCACCCCCCCCCATCACACACACACAACACAGATACCCTCTGCAATGGCAGCTTTAGAGGTCACAGAGCCAGTTGCACAATGGAAGCAGCCTTGGCCCCCACTTAGAGGACAGCAGTGCCTTGGAGAGTTGCCCAGCCCACACTGAAATATGATGGGATTGAGAAATTGACCTTTGTTGTGATAGGTCATTGAGACTTTGAAACTTCTCTGATAAAGCAGTGAAAACTAATTGTCTTGCCCCATAGGACAGTGAATTACTCACATAGTGTCTGACACGTAAAGTTCACTCACCAAGTGTTTGTGATCTTTGTCATCGTCATCACCATTGCTGTTAGAAAGAACATTCGGAATTTTTCAGAATTAAGTCTTCACTTGCCACTCACTAGCAATAAGATGAGACATCTCTTAGAACGGCATTTGAGAAACAGAGAGCCACCCTTGCCTCTGTATTGTAATGAGGATTATCACAGTAAGATGTGAAAACAATTGGAAACTGGAAAAAAAATTATTGTCCAGTAGTTTCTCATTAAGCCCTATCATTTGCTATCTGTCAATGCTTCTTCTAGAACATTCCTTCAGAAGTATGAAGCCTTATCTCATTGATGCGAGGACTAGCCATGTGACTCGCTTTGGCCAGTAGTGGGACATATTTACATTTGAGCAGCATTTTGGAAAACTATTGTTTGTGAGTTAGCAGTATCTTTTCTTCCTCCCTTTGATATGAAAAAAAAAGCATATCCCAGACTAGGATTTCTCCTTCCTCCTAGCCTTGTATTTACAATGTTGGAGCTTAGGAGCTGGAAAGATGTCTCAACAGTTAAGGGCACTGAATGCTCTTCCAGAGGACCTGGTTTAATTTCTTGTACCCACATGGTAGCTCACAACCATCTGCAACGCTAGTCCCAGGGGATCCGATGCTGTCTTCTGTCCTCTGAGGGAACTAGGAACATGCATGCTACACACATATCCATTCAGGCAAAACACCTATACTCATAAAAATAAGTTAAATAATTTGAGATGTTGAAGTTCAGAAAACAATACTCCAAAGTGAAGGCCTAAGGAGCAGCATCAGATTTGAACTTTCCCTCTGACCTGCCCCGATCTGTTTCCTGCTTTACTTTATTCCCTCAAGACAGACTACAGATGCTAGAATTCTCAGTGAATCATAGGAACTATAATCTCTTTTCCCTAGAAATCCAGGCATGAAGACTAGACATATCACTTCAGTTTCCCCTGCCTTTCTATCTTGAGTCTGACCACAAAGAAATTGTCTTATACTGTCTTCAGTAGACCCACCTACCACAACAAAAGGCTGTCATTGCCATCCCCATACCCAGAAGGAGAGAATTCTACAGTCTACCTATAGTTTTTGTCTAGGGTTGAAGTCCCATGCTAGTACATCTGGTGGTGGCATCCTTGTTAAAGCCATGTTTAAGGCAGCCATGAAGATGGGTGTGGCTTCCCTGACATTTCCAGGAGGTGCAGTCTCACACATACATCCCGTTCCTCTGGCTCTTACAATCTTTCTGCCTCTTCCTCTGAGACATCCTCTGAGCCTTGATGCAGCAGTTGCATTGTAGCTGTATCAGTTGGGGCTGGGTACTACATGATCATTTGTTCTCTGCATTTTTATCAGTTGTGGTTTTCTGTAAGGGTCTTCATTCAATATGTCTAAAGGATGGCCAACACTTCACTAGTCCAAGCAGAAGAGGCATAAAAAATTCATAGTTCACCCTCAAATGTCTCTATCCTCCCCAAACTCCAAAGTAATAGAAAACTAACACCAAGTAAATTTTTTTTTGTTTTTCTGTTGTGAATCTGTCCTTTGTTATAGAGAGTTCATTGATGAGTGTTTATGAATGGAGGGCAAGGGATGACTGTCAGTCCTCCTCTCTACCCCTCAAACACAACTGAAGTAGCCTGACAGCAGAACTACAATGCACACAAATTACAAGTTCATTCCTTCATTACCAGGAGTGACTAAGATTTGGTAATTATTTGTAACTACAATATAAAACAACTTAACTTTCACTAAGTTGCATATTAACCAAACTTAATAACTAGTAGAATAATATTAATGTCAATAATGGTGTCTCTGGAAACTAATTTGTACAGTTTTTCTTCCTTGGTCTTTTTCTGACCAACTTTTCCCTTTTTTTGTTTTGTTTTGGGTTTTTTTTGTTTGTTTGTTTGTTTTTGGTTTTTCGAGACAGGGTTTTTCTGTATAGCTTTGGAGCCTATCCTGGCACTCGCTCGGGAGATCAGAGTGGCCTCGAACTCATAGAGATCTGCCTGCCTCTGCCTCCCGAGTGCTGGGATTAAAGGCGTGTGCCACCAATGCCTGGCCTCTCTTAGTAGGTTTTTTGAGGGAGGAAATAACTCAAGCACACACATGAAAATCTTCAGATCAATAACTAAGGTTTGCATGAAGAACAAAGACTGAGAAAAAGAAGGTACATTTACCTCAAAGAAATCAAGCACCTTACACCATTGTAGAATATGGAAAATACTAATTCTAATGAAAATAGCTATTAGTTATCTAATAAAATTATAGATAATAATAATTTTATTAGATAACTAACAGAACGCAGGGCAAGAGTGTGAAATGGTTGTCAAAAAAGAAAAAAGAAGAAGAATCTGGCCCTCAGAGTAATTTTTATAGAAATGTGATTCTCTAAATAGTTAGCTTCAAGTGACTTCATCATAAGTGCGAGTCATTTCAATCCATTACATCTTGTGTTAAATAATAAATTCTAAACTAAAAAGACCTGAATTTGATTTAACTCCAAAACAATGACTAACCTGTGAAATCTTGTACGAAAGAACAGAAGGACACTTTAGACAAACAGGAAAAGAGGAGAAATTCATTAAATTGCCACTGTAGGAACATTCAAGTATTTGGATTTAAATATTTGAAAGCTTGTCTTCTAGAATAAGCCCTAGATTTATTCTGCATAATTGTAAGACGCAAAATGAAGGGATTAGGAGGGGATAAAAAGGGGATTTTCAATAAAGAAATTCCCCTAAAAGTGAAAGAGTTACTTTGAATTTGGAGTTGAAGATTTGAAGGGGTGCAACAAATAAGAATTAGTCTGGATGCAAAGTTTCTTCTGTACTCGAAGAATCAAAATTAATTTGCAGAGGGCAACACTGGATTACACCAGCAAAATGCCCTGGAGAGGCTATCAAATAATTCACAATCTGTAGTAATGTTGGAAAATGAATTTTACTTTCTAAGGAGAAATATACAAAACTAGTATTCCTGGTGCGATGATATTCCAAAAAAGGGTACCCCATCACTATTCCACTATAGTCAGGGCAGCCAATGCACATTTAGGTTTTTAATGAGGCTGTGCTGTCACAAGTGGACTTGTTTTTTTTGTGTGTGTGTGTATGTGTTTTATTTGTTTGTTTGGTTTGGTTTTTTATGTCACCAAAAGAAAGTCACATTTTTAGGAAACTGTATTTTTGTCCTGGCATTTCTATTTTTTATTTCTCTCACAGAGGGGGTAAATTGACCACAGGAATACAGCTCTACCCGACTGGTGAAGGAAAGGAGAGTGGCCAACACAAATACTATAGCACAAGCCTGGACCGGTGGAGAAATAAGAAAAAAAATCAGTCCCTCCTAAAAGGGTCTCTGAAAATAAATGGTCATGCCAACCACAGCCACAGGTGCAACACCACAGCCCCAAGGAGAGCTTTACTCAGCAGAGGTTGGCTTCAGGCACACACACGTGCAGCTTCCTACCCCCTTTAGCATGCATTTTCTCAAAGTCAAGGAACAGGAGGTTCATTCACAGCCAGATGAAAAAGCAACACATGCTTTCAGTGGTGGCCTGGTAGGGTTCACATTTTACAGATATTTTCCTCTTCCTCTCACAAATACCACTCTATATTTTCTCCTGAGCCTCTCCTCCCAATCCGTGAGGGTTGTTAATATGCCTCCTCCTGTGAGGGTCTCCAGCACATCATCACTTCGGCCATGGTTCAAGATGGTAATGCTAATGTCCAACCCAACTCCACTTCCAAAGACCCTTGCACTTCAATATGTGTGTCTTCTCCTCTTTGCCATTTCACCACCCTCTCCCCCAAAAAATTCTTCCTCATAAATTACTGTCAGTTACTGAGTTATCTTTTATCTTAGAACATTTGTACACTGAATCCCTTCCATCTGAAAATTTTCACTCTTTTGCAGCTACTTGTAGCCAGTTAACTAGCACTCAAACTTCAACCTACTGGTAGACCTTGTCAACACTCCCCAACTTCGTGCTCCCCCTGGCCCCAGTTTTTTATAGGTTGTCACTGATGCATACCAGAAACTGCCTGTACCTCACTAACTAAAGGTAATTTTGAGTCAAGAGATGGTTCTTGGCTGAATTATCAGAGAATCAACATCCCAGGAACAGTTCTTAAGCAGTGAGGGCCAGACATTGCTGGATAATGTGTGGCCCAGCTTGCCATCCCCTCAGCTGGACAGTCCTGAGTTCTGTAGGACACAGTTCCTTCGAGGGGCTCCAGTGAAAACCCACTCATGAACTCCCTGCTATTAGCTCTCATTCTCTGCCCCCCTCTCTCTTTCTATCTCTATCTCTGTCTCCCTTTCTGCTCCCTCCCTATGCTTCCTGGAATCTGATCCTGAATAGACTCTTTTCTTTCTCCAAGTCTTCTTGGGAAAAAACCAGACCAAAAGATTTCTTTTATGGCTGTGAGACTGTGATTCCCATTGTGCTACACTGCCTTATCAGCACTACTCACTTGTCTAGATCTCTCTTTAAATAGAAAATGCCTTGCAGTCTGACTGATCTGCCTTTGTTTTCCCAGCACCCATGATGGCTGCACAACAAACATTTATCATTTAGTGAAATGATAGGTAAGGCTCACCTGGCCTTTGAATTTTCATTGCTAATGCTACCCAAGTCTCTAGAAAGTGATATGTAAGTTAACAAATAAATAGCACTGTTTTCAAAGTAGAGAATCTATGTTCTAATTCCATCTGTATTGTTGCCAGTTTGTTTCTTGACAACTTCAGGTTGTACCCAGCTCACTACTTCAACTATAGCTAGCTTATTTCAGTTTCTTATGCTCAAAACAAGCTAGGTAATTCTCCTAAATAATTACTAGGACACTATAACAATGTTTGTCCATAATCTCTGAATCTCTCACACAGTGATTCTCAAAACTCTGGGTTTACTATTATCTCTCAAATCCAAACCAATGGAGCCAGAATTCCAGATGTAGACTGTAGAATCTAGACACAATGGTAAGAAGTATTTTTTTAATTAAGGCATAACCATCAAAAAGTATATACCAACAGTATTCAGTTTGGTGGGAGTGCTGTTCTTTGAATTATCAGGTTTTTATCTCAATTTCTGACTCCCAAGTTTTTATTAATATTAGAACAATTAAGGTAAATGCTTTATCTGGCATCCAATCTGTGATGAGATCACATGACAGCTTTTAAAGCTGCCACTTCCCCACCACCTAGGGTCACTGCTTGGTTGTCCCACCAGGGTCTTTTCCTGTTGCAATCTCCCCACAATAGCTGCACACCCTGACCCCCAAATGAGCAGTCACAGCCTCCTGTCTGCTCTGCAGCCACCTGAATCTGCCACCCACAGAAGGCACTGTCATTCAGGTGACCCAGTGCCCTCTCACACATGCTAGCAGCTCGGGCCTCTCCCCTCCCCACATGGCCTGGAATGAGTGCTTGGAATGAACAGAGCTAGTCCAGCTGCCTAGCAACCCCCCCAACAGTTGACCACCACTGACACAGCTGGCTACCCTTGCTCAGCTTCACCTTCAGTGTCACTGTCAGCAGATTCGGTGAGACACCTGGGAATTCTTAAGGGGAAATTAGAAGAAACATATACATATATTTTTTCCCATGTTAAGATATGCTTAATAAAAAGGGGGGTAATAAAGACCCCCCAGAGATAGATTACATAATTCTTTATTAACTTTAAATTTCTTAAATGATAATGGGAAAGGAGAAACAGCTGAAGATTGACGCTGGAGAGTAGAAAAAAACTGATGAAATAAATCAGTCTGTATACTTTAAGGATGTATTAACCTCAGAACAGAAACCAAGATGTATGTTACATTGAGGAAGAGGTTTTGCTTTTGTTTCTATGGAAGGAAAAAGAAAGCTGTGGATAGTATCAAAATTGATAAGGAGTATATTCCAACAGGTGAGGCCTCTTAATTAGGAAAGCCTATAGTGCATCAAACAGCATGTCCATTCAATCTAATTTAACTCTTAATACTAACAAATACTTTTCATTTGATCTGATAAAACCTGCTAAAAGGGGAAACTCCCCAAAGCTAGAGTTGGGGCAGGGTTTTATTTTTTTCTTCCCAGGAGAATAAAAGCATCCAACTAAGAAATCTGAAGACCACTGGACAAATGAAATATCTGAAGAAGCAGGGAGAATCATCCAGAGAAAATGTCTCAAGAAAAGGAGTAATTGGCCTAATGTTATATAGCATAAATCTTCCCACATGTTGGGTTTCACTATTCTCTACAGACATATAAGGCAAATGGTCTTTTGTAGTCCTGACTCAATTAAAAATTAAATCTGGCTTTGGAGTAGGAGCATGGCTCTCTCCTTCTCTAAACCCAAGCATGCTTGTTAAAGAAAAATCCAAAATCTCTGTCTCATGTCATAAAAGCCACCTAGTATAGGACAGAGGTAAAAAACAAAATTAAAGGACTATTTTATTGCCACTAATCTCACAATCCTTTGGTTTTATTTAGACTGTTTAAAACTTTTCTTAAGATACAAATATTATCTCAAGATTTATATGATTTATATATATAAGTAAATTTATAAGATATATATATAAACTTTGTCATGATATTAATGATGGTCATATAGAGTATTAATTTTAGAAATAGGTTTCATCTAGATTCCTGTACATGATTTCTGGCTTGAGTCTGAAGCAGGTAACTACGAACTAAGTTTGTGTATTTAGTAGACTGTGGTCCTTTAATCTAACCAAGACCTACTGCCTATGACATTTAAAATGTTTAAGTTTTCTGCAGTGAACTGTGACCATTTCTAACAGTGGCCTTGAAGTCTCTAAAAGGAAGACAGGACCCCATAATGATGATTTCACCTTGATTGTGGTAACTCCACTAAGCTGACAACCACCACCTAAAGATCAACTTTGGACTACAAACTGCTCAGGACAATTTCAAGGTGGTTAGTTAAGGTGGTCCAGGCTCATAGACTACTTCACCCAGGATTTCAGGTAAGCCTTACACATTCCCACCACACAGAGACTAAACAAATAATAATACAGCTAACTCTCCTACGACATGGCCATTGTCCTGGTTCTCTCAGGGTCCCCTAAAGATGCTATTACCCCCAGAAAAACAAGAAGTAATTTTAAGAACACCATGCCACATTTCCAAGAGATGGAGTGGGTGGTTTTTGGTAGTTTGATGGATGTTCATCATCATTTAGGGGGTTGGTTACAAGTTGTTATTGGTCATGGGCAAAAAGGAAACTAAGCAAAGATTAGATTCTAGGGTCTCATTATGAAAAGAAAAGGGAGGATATAGGACTGATAAGATTAAAGGATATATTATTAAATCTACTTTTAAAGTAAAAAAAGCAACTACTAGTCACAAATATTTTTTATTGGCATGGATTTTTGAATATTGGTACAAATTTAAAGTTATTTTGTGATACTGTACATATGTTTCTACTTTTATTTAAGATCCTTTGTATATTGATACCAATTTAAGGTTATTTTGTTATATATATATATATATATATATATTATATATATATATACTCTTGTTTAAGATATTTTGTATATTGATATAACTTTAAATTTGCCTTGTTATATTATATATATGTTTATACTCTTGTATAAGGTATTTTTGTATATTGATACAAATTTAATGTTATTTTGTTATACTGTGTATATTTTCCTACTCTTGGTTAAGATATTTTTGCATATTGATACATATTTAAGGTTATTTTTGTTGTACTATATATATGTTTATATTCTTGTTTAAGTTATTGTACCAATGTTGCCCATTTGAAAATTTGATGATGTAAAGTTCTAGTTTTTGAAAGCTATTTAGGATAATAAAGAAATACAGGTTAGTAGTTAGTCACCTATAAACAATCAAACTTATGGTTATGTTAGATATATTTTCAAGGTCAAATAAATACATTTTAAATAGATACATGGTCTTCAAACACTTCAGAGACCTACAAAATATAACATTCAAAATGTTTTAATAACATAAGGCTTTTCATGATAGTGAGACACATCTGCTCCTGGCAGTACCAATTTACTTCAAAAGAGGATGATGGACATCGAGGAACCTCCATATGGAGTTTGTGTTTATTGTGGCAAAGTTAGCCACTGGACAAGAAACTGCCCTAGTCTCAAGGGCTGACACAGTTTGCTGCCCAAATTGGGTAAGTATGACACAAAAGAAGGCAACTGCTGAACTTTGCCAAGACAAGGCAGGAAAGTCTTTTAAAAATTCCTGCTTTACAAAAAGTCTGTCAGATATTCTAGGCCTGTAAGTCAAAGATGGAAGCCCCAACATTGCAGAAGAACTTTGGGGGTGACTTATCTAGGCATCCAAATGCCTCTGTCATTTCTGTAGTTTTGGAAGTTGCTTGTTCTGCACTTCCTCTTTTCTCAGGTAATATTATATCCTTCTCAGGTCTCTGATGGCATTGAAGATTAGTTTTACAGTTGGTTTTATAGTTAGTTTTGCTTAGTTATGATATAAAGTAAATTAGATACAACTTTGGACTCACCAAGGTAGGGTAGATAATATTTTCTCTGAATTTGCCAAATACAAATGGACTGGACATTGTGAATATATTTCTTACTTGATAATTATTCTTATTGTATGTAGTTTTATTTTGTTAAGGTTAATACCTTTCCTGTTTATTTAAACAATACTTGATAATTGTGTTTATTGTATATAGTTTTACCATGTTAAAGTTAAAATCTTTCCCTTTTGTTTAGACAAAAGCAGTGGGGGGGGTGGTGTTTGTGAGATCACCAATGGAGTTGGACCTGGTTCAGAATACTGAGACTACTTTCAGCTCACTAGAACAGACCATAGAGTTTTATGTTGGACTCAGATAAGATAGAGAGACACAGAGAGGAAGAAGGAGGGGCTTGAAAAAGATTTGTGGGTTTTTCGATCAGGGAAACATGGAGAGTACAGTGAGACAATTGTTCCCCCACTGTTCTTTGGATTTATTGAGTTTTTATCTCCATTTATGACCTCCAAGTTCTAATTAGAACAATTAAGGTAAACACATTACATGAGGGGTCAGGAAGGTAGGTGAGGGAGTACTGAAAGACAGGAATGGAAAGGGGGGCACTTCAGGGTCAGGTAAAAACCTGTCACAAAGGAAACTCCCAGGAAATTACAAGGATGTCCTAGCAATAGGGGATATGTAGTCTAATGGCCATCTCCTGTGACCAGGCAAGATTTCCAATGGAGGGATTGGGACACCAACCCAGCCATGCAACTTTGACCTGTAGTCTACCCTGCCTATGTGATACACTGGAGTAAGAGTGGTGCAGAGATTGTAGGACTGGCCAGCCAATGACTGCTCTATCCTGAGACCTATGCCACAAGAGTGAACCCAAACATGATACTGCCTGGAACACCAGGATCCAGAGGCTGGATGGCCCAGAGACCTAGGACAGTACCTGAGAAAAAAATATCAATGTAATGATGCCTAATGATTTCTGCTATACTCATAGATTGGTCCCTAGCCCACTTATCATCAGAGAGGCTTCATCCAGAAACTGATGGAAACAGATGCAGACCCAGACTAACCTTGGCTCAAGGATTTCACAGTGGCTCAACTGACAACCAGGGAGCCTTCATGGGACTGACCTAGGCACTCTGCATGTGACAGTTATATAGATTGGTCTCCTTGTGGAACTCAGAACAGTGGAAGCAGGGACTGTCTCTGACTCTTTTGCTGGCTTGTTGTTGTTGTTGTTGTTGTTGTTGTTGTTGTTTCGAGACAGGGTTTCTCTGTGGCTTTGGAGGCTGTCCTGGAACTAGCTCTTGTAGACCAGGCTGGTCTCAAACTCACAGAGATCCGCCTGCCTCTGTCTCCCAAGTGCTGGGCTTAAAGGTGTGTGCCACCACCCAGCTTTCTTTTGCTGGCTTTTGATAACCTACTCATACTGAGTTGCCTTGCCCAACATTCAAACACAGTGAGTTGCTTAGTCTTACTGCAACTTTATATGCCATATTTTGTTAATAACCATGGGATTCCTTTTCTGTAGAAAAACAGAGGAAGAGTGAGGGGGGAGCTGAAGGAAGTTGGGGAGGAAATGGGAGGAGAGGGGGAAAGAGAAATTGTGGTTGTGACCTAAAATAAATAATATAATTTTTTTATTTTCAAAAAATGATAAAAAGAAAATAAAATTAGTAAAATAAACAAGAAAATACAAATCTGTGAAGAGGAGAGAGAGAGAGAGAGAGAGAGAGAGAGAGAGAGAGAGAGAGAGAACTTTGCATACCAGACACCCTGCTGGCCTCACTTAGCTTTGCTAGGAGTGGGATGAGAGGGTTCTCTCACTCTCCTGAGATATCACAGATCCCAACCCTCTGAGATGGCTGAGAGGCCCAAGGGTTTCCCAACTGTGCTGTCACTGTGGGAAACCACCCTGGTTCTGAGTCTGCACAGCAGACTCATACTCTCAAGGCCCCTTCCATATTAATCAACTTGCTGATGGGATATAGCTGTGGGTATCAACTACATCACAGGACTCAGGAGCAAATGGCAGGTAAGTGGTCCAACAGGTTGATCCACCCACTGGCCTCAGGACTGATCCAGACCCCTGAACATGGATGTCAATGAGGAGGCCTCCACACTATAAGGGGCCCTGGTAGTGGACTAGTATTTTTCCCTGGTGTAAGAAGGGACTTTAAGAGCCCATCCCATGTGAAGGATTGCACTCTTGGCCTGTACACACGGGGGAGGGCCTAGGACTGGCCCAGGATCATGTGGTAGACTTTGGGGAGCCACCATCAAGGACCCTACCCTGCCTGGGGAGTGGAGGGTGGATGGGGTGGGGGGTTAGGGGGGAGGGTTGAGGGGAAGGGAGGGAGAGGGAGAAGGGATTGACATGTGAAGCAAGCTTGTTCCTAATTTGAACAAAACAAAAACAAAAACAAACAAACAAACAAAAAACAAAACAAACAAACAAACAAAAACTCCAGGGTTATTCATTCTGTTGAGATCTTCTCCTGGCCAAGAAGAACAAGGCTCCATTCCCTTATGTGCTTACTGCTTGGGCCAAGCCTCCTGCACTCATTGTGTTAGCATGTGGTCTTTCTGCTCCCCACAAAGGCCTCCTTGGACCTTTCCTCACCCTGGAGCTCTTTCAGGCCAAACTAAGGCTTCCTGGACTATAACTGTTCCCTATTCTCAAGCTGCCTATGTAAATCATTTCTTAAAAACATTATCTTTCCAGATGGCCCCTAGGGAGCCAGAGACACAGTTCCATGGTTACAAATATTTGTTTCTATTCAAGGACCCAAGTTCTGTTCCCAGTACCCAGTAATCACCTATAACTCCAGCTCTGGGAAATCCAATGCCCTCTCCTGACCTCTGTGGGAAACTACACACACACACACACACACACACACACACACACACACACACACACAAAGTGACCCAGCAGGACTCCCCTCCACTGCTGAGCCATATCTAACAGAGGGATCACTACCTCAACAAAACCCACAAGTGGATAGAAGGCTTGTGAGGACTGTGAGCTTGTCCCAAGGTAACTTGCCTGCCTCTCGGCTGCCTTATCTTTCTGAAGAGCTTTCTCCTTTGCCTCACCTCACAAGTGTTGTATTGGGCTTGTCTCCCACAGAGGCATCACATACTGCACTTTCTAGGTACCCTGTCACTGGTTTTGTTGATTTCCAGAGAACTTCCTCTCTTTGGGATACTATGCTTTTCTTTCATTCTTTTTCTTTTTTCATTTTTTTCCTTATTCTGACTCCCTCACCAAGTTACACAGAGGTAATTCTAAGATATCATTTTAGCCAAAAAGCCTCTGAATTATACATTCCTTAATGCTGACTGGGATATTCTACTATATTCTATATAGTATGTCTAC
The DNA here is from genome assembly GCF_003668045.3 of Cricetulus griseus. Classification (NCBI taxonomy): domain Eukaryota; kingdom Metazoa; phylum Chordata; class Mammalia; order Rodentia; family Cricetidae; genus Cricetulus; species Cricetulus griseus. Next base: position 319,627,551 of record NC_048595.1, on the reverse strand, counting down.
TATAAATACTTTTTCTTAGTCTGACATCCATTTTCTTTCTTTTGGGGGATTTAAAAATAGCATTGCATTTTTATCGGGAGGCCAAGGATTTTTTTAATTATAGAGATTATATTTAAAACATGCTGGGGGTGGGGAGAGGGCTCAGCCAGGAAAGTGCTTGCTGCATAAGCATAAGACCCTAATTTTGGATCCCTGGTACCCATGGAAAAAAACAGGTATAGAGAGAATGCCCATAAATCCCCACTGCAGAAGCAGAGGTGGGAGAGCCATGGGGCTTGCTGACCTACCAGCATAGCCAAACAAGCAAGCTGCACATTCAGTGAGAGACCCTGCCTCAAAAAATAAAAGGTAACAATAAGAGGGAGCTTGACACTTGTGTTCTTGCAATGGGCCAGAGCTTGGTTAGCATTACCCATGTCAAACAACTCACAACCACCAATAACTCGATCACCAGGAGATCTGACATCCTCTTCTGGCTTCTCTGGGCACCTATACATGTGTATATATACAAGCACACACACAAACACGCTCACACACATATAGACATGAATGAATACAGAATAAGAATAAATCTCAATAAAAAATGGAGAACAGTCAAGGAAGACACCTGGCATTGCCTCTGGCCTCCATTACATACACATGTGGGCACATCCACCCACAGACACATGCACACAAAAATCCTCTAGTCTTCCTAATAGCTTTTTTTTAACTTGGAGTGTGTGTGTGTGTGTGGGCATGCATGTCTTGCCCAGCTGCTGTCTATTCATGACTGCAACGGCCATGCCATAGCAAGAAGACAGCTTTTCATAGCATCTCTCCCTAGTCTAGTTCTTACAGTCTTTCCACCCCCTCTTCCATACTTTTCCCTGGGCCATGAAGGAGCAGATATAGCTGTTTCATGTGTCTATTTTATACATTCAGTCTGGAGCTATGGATTTTGGGAAAGAGCTTCCTTCCTTCAAGGTTACCAGGGTAGAAGGGAGGCATGTCTAGCCAAGTGAGGAACCAGCAGGCATCATCTGCAGTCCAGACAGCCACAGTGTCTAAATATTAGAGAACACTGACAGAACTCAGGAAAGCTGAGAGGGAACAGTTCTGGGGTCCATTTTTATTAATAGAACCAGAGGGAATGTACTATAATTCTGTATTTATAGAGGAAAAGGACTATTTTGGGTTTTAATTATTTTTTATATTGCAATAACTTTAGATAAACAGAAGATTGCAGACATAGAAGAGGGATTTCCTGAAGGCTTTTACCCAGCTTCCACTAAGTTTAACATACTATATAACCAGTGCACAGTTATCAAAACAAGAATTAACATTAAGGCAAAACTATAAACGAAGAGCCCTTTTAGGATTTTAATAATTTTTCCACTAACGCTCCTTCCCTATTCCAGGACCCGAACATGTTGGTCTTTCTATCTTCTTGTTCTTCTGCAGTCTATAATGGCTCCTTTACTTGTCTTTTTGCAACCCTGAGAACTCTGAATGGCCCTTAACTTATGTTTTTCTATGATTAATTTGATGATGTAGATTTGATATCAGTACACAAATTTAAATAATTTGGTTAAGAAATTATTTTCCATTTCCTTTTTCTTTCTTTTTTATTTTTCCAAAGTTTAACCAAAATAAATTTTACACAATAGAAATAAATAAGAAAATAAATATAGATGTTTCTAAGAAAAAAAAAGATTTGATGGAGGAATACTGTAGAGGTAAAATGCCTGCCACCACATTGGATCACCTAATGTTGATGTCCACTAGGGTAAGCTGGTGTCTGCAAACTTGTTCTACTATAAAGTCAACACTTGTCCTTTTCTATGCCTGACGTGTAAAAACAAAAACAAAAAACAAAACAACAACAACAACAAAAAAAAGCAGTCACAAATCCATCCCATATCCAAGGACAGAGGAGATGAACTATTCCTTCTGGGTGGAGGATTATTGGAAACTATATGAACTTGTGTTAAAAATACTACCATCAAGCCAGGTGGTGTCACACACCTTTAATCCCAGCACTTGGGAGGCAGAAGCAGGCAGATCTCTGTGAGTTCAAGACCAGCCTGGTCTACAAGAACTAGTTCCAGGACAGCTTCCAAAGCCACAGGGAAACCCTGTCTGGAAAAACCAAACAAACAAAAAAATACTACCATCATTAAGTACCTGCATGAACACCATGGTGCAGACAGTCTGTGCTCTCAAAGTTGGTGCCCAAACTTGACCATTCATATGCAGATCTTGCCATCAATTATTGTTATTGCTGTGTTTTAATGGTTCCATTATTCATCTGTGTTTCATAATTTCAATTATTTTTATCCTGTATGTATTCACTTAATATCAGCATACATTCATGGGTATTAATTTTATTCTTTAACGTTATACCCAAAATGTCTTTGGAAAATTCAAGATTTTCTTCTGGAAGGTTCTAGGTTAAGTTGTTTATTGTCATAAAGGTGAGCCATGTGTGTCAAGTTAGCATATTTTCTTTTGCTTTGTTTTGCATTTGGACATTCAATTGTTCTTGGATTGCTTACTGAAATCATTATCCTTCAATGACTGGCCATTGAACCTATGTCCCAAAATAATTGATTACATGCATGTGGATCCATTTCTGGGCACCTAATTCTATTCTGTTGCTTCAGACAGCTATTCTTTTACTAATCCCACAATGTTTTCATTGCTATAACTCCATGTTTTGAAATGAATCACATAAGTCCTCTAACTTTGCTCTTCTTTGCAGAATCTGTTCACATTAAAATGTATTTCCATTCTTATGCAACTTCTATTATACATATATATAGATTAATATAATGATATCATTTCCCCCTTTCCCTTTCTTCCCTCCAGTTCTTCCCATATATCCTGCCTTGCTTTCTCTCAAATTCAGGGCCTCTTTTCCTTTAATTGCTGATATACATATACATATATATGTGTGTGTGTGTGTGTATGTGTGTGTGTGTGTGTGTGTGTGTGTGTGTGTGTGTGTGTGTGTGTATACAAATACATGTAAGTCCACATGTTACTTGTATATGTCTGCTTAAAGGCTGACCATTTGCTATTGAATAATCACTTGATATGCCCTTCCCTGGGGAGGACTATCTCTCCTGCTCCCAGCATTCCTTAATTGCCTACAGATCTTTGTCTATGGTTGACGCCTCCTGAGAGTTCTCCTTTCCACATTAGAGTGTCTATTGGTGTCATCCTTCTTCAGGTCTTATGTTGGTAGTCCTGTTGGTGAAACTTCCTAGGTGTAGCTTCTCTGGCATTACTAGAAGACATTATCTCACAGCAAACTTCCTGTTCCTCTGGCTCTTACAATCTTTCCACCCCACAGTTCCTCAATGATCCCTGAGCCTTGGGTGCAGGAGCTGTGTTTAAATGTGTCCATTGTGGCTGGGCTTCACAACTCTGCATTTTGATTGGTTGTGGCTTTCTGTAATGGTCTCCATCTATTATCAAAAGACATTTCTTTCATGATGGATGAGGTATAAGGCTAAATCTTTATAATGGAGTTAGGAATTACACTGGTTTAGTAAAATGACAATTTTAGATTTTCCTTTTAAAAAAATGTATTACTTCACTAGCCTTGGGTAGTTGACTAAGTTTCCAGTACCAGGCATGATTTCCCTCTTGTTGAGCAGGCCTAAGTCAAATTAGAGAACTATTGGTTATTGTCAAGGTATGTGTGCCACTACTGCACCGATAGGGTTATCATGCCATGTCAGTCATTGTCCCACACAACTTCTAGAACCAGTTTACAAAGTCAACTAGAAAATCTGACAAGCATTTCAATTAGGATCATGTTAGATGTTTTCAAGAATTTAAGTCATGAACATGGCAGATCTGTCTGCTTATTGGATCTTAGATTATTTTTTCTTTTCATTATTTTTCTTTTCAGTTTTTAACATACAGATCCTGCATATATTTTATCAATTTTATATATAAATATTTTGTTGCTATCAAAAGACTGCCATCTTTTAATTCTCAAAGTCCAAATTTCATTGTTAACCTGTACAGGTTAACTGATCTTGAAAGCCATGACAGCACTAAGCTCACTCAGAGTTCTGGATCTTTTTAGTTAATTCTTGAGGATCTCCTGGGGGGACAAATCACATAATCTCCAAACAAAAACAGTCTTATTTCTTTCTTTATAAACTGTATGCCTTCTTTTCTTGCCTTATTGCACTGGTTATCATTTCTGATATAATCTTAAGTAAAAGTGACTAAAAAATCATCTTTTCTTTCTTGCTAATCTCATAGAAGGAAATGGTAATTTTGAATGTGATTTTATTTCATAATCATGTTACTGAGACCAAAATATTTGGTTAAAGGAAAACTTATAATGTCTCTTAGAAAGGAAAATAAGTACTGTCTTCCTTTACACTCGATGCTGTCATCAAGAAGTTCCTAGTAGATATAGCACCTGTCAGTAAATAGTTAACATAATTTCACATCTAAGTTCACCACAGGACACACCCACAAAGGCTTATAACAATGCTGCTCATAAATGACCCATCTTATTTAGGGCATCTATTGCTGCCCAGAGGTGGCAACCACCCATAATGGACTAGGCTCTCTCACATCAATCATTAATCAAGAAATCACTCCACAAACTTGCCTACAGGACAACCTGATGGTCCATGTTCTCACTTGAGGTTCCCTCTTCCTGAATGACTCTAGCTTGTGTCGAGTTAACAAAAATAATTAGTTAATAATGGTAATAATAACCAGGCCATGATCCAAAAGAAGCAATAAATATCTATATGAAACTCTCATCTCTATCTATGGGAGACATAGCTAGTATTAAAGCCTCACGGGGGTGGGGGGAGGAATTGAAGCAGGAACGAAAATGTTTAGTCAAGATAAATAATAGTTTAATGAAATATTTTCAAAATAAAATTAACACTACAAGTCCATAAATGTGATATATATCAGTTTTCAAATAAAGAAAGAATGGGCAAAACTGATTTTTCTTTCTGTCTCAGGTTCCAAAATGGCTTAGCATGGAACTGAGAGAATAAGTAAGTCAAAGATCATAACACATGGGATGAGCTACAGCAGTAAGAATGAATCACAATACACGATTACATGGACAAGTCACATACATAGGATGCTAAGTACAAGGGGCCAAACTCAAAGTGTGGGTGCTTGCAACTCTATTTATATCAATTTCCAAGGCATTCAATGCTAATATAGGACATAAGAGTATGGAATACTGTCCTGAGCAGCATGAAATAGGTTCCAGCACTCTCAGAATATTCCATTTCTTAATCCAGATATTACATGGATTTTACAGATTCCATCCATCTGTTCTTTATTACTCAAATACTTACACAGTGCACCATTTTGATATTTTTAATGCTATCTTACACAGAAGTTAATATCTGTAAAAGAAATGTTTTAGACAAGTCACCTAGAATAAGAAGAAATAAGATCAGAGTTACATGAGGCAATATTTAGGGTACTACTTTATTTCAAGGCATCTGTCCTTGACTAACCCTAAGGCCAAAATAAGTCAAGTGAACTCTCCATTAGTAAGCATGGCCAGCACCCAGCCAAAACCATGTGTTGCACCCATTCAGAACACTGGGCTGTCAGGAGCAAGCCCTCCATTGGGCATGGTTTGCCAAGTGTTAATTACAAGTGCTGCTTGTTCAGATTTTTCTGGGAATATGAAGCACAAGCCAGATTTCATCTAAATCCCAAAGAATCTTTCCACTGGAAACCAGATCCTGCCTATGAGGCATGACAAGGCTTCCAAGAAGCATGTAAAACAGCATCCAGGAGATGAGCAGCCAGTGGCCAACACCACTTAAAGCTCACAGCTAGAACCATGCGTCATAGGGTAGGGCAGGAGCCACTGGAAGTAATAAAACCCTATTGCAGAATGTGAACCGAGACCAAACATGGCAAACTGTCCTAGTTCCTACCTGGGAGCAGAATCCTTCCTGGCTTCCAACAATGCAATGTTTCAGAGACCTTCAGAAGGAAGTGCCTGCTGTTTTAGGTTTTAGCGTCCCCCCAACAGGGTGAAGGCAATAGAGGAGGACCAGCAGATGTTTTCTTCCTTGGGTATCAGGGAACACTAACAATGCTATCCTCAGACTTCTTAGAAGGTAAATGACCAGGCACCCATTTTCTAAAGCAGTAAGCTAGCAGACCACCTGCTCATGGTGCTATTTCTAACATAATTTCCCAAAGTAGGTAAAGGCTACAATATGGATGATCCTTGAAGATACTAAATGAAATGAGTCAATACAGAGGGTAAACAAACGCTGTAAAAGTCAATTTTCATGAGTTACCTAGAGTGATCAAATATAGAGACAGAATGATGGTTGCCAAAGATTAAGAATGGTGGTGGGTAAGGCCAAAGTTTTTAATTAATGGGGTTTCATGTTAGCAAGATGAAAAAAATCCCAGAGATCGATGCTGGTGATTACTATACCACAGTGTGAGCATTCTTTTCTTTTTCTCTTTAAAAATATCTATTGAATCACAAACTAAATGAAACAAATACTGAGTTTGGCCCAAAGCTGAAAAAGAAAGAAATGGCTGTTTTCATTTTCCCCCATGTTGTATAGTTTTTCCATGTTTTTGATGTCTACTCATTTTGCATAATCAGATTTCAACAAGAGCAACATTTTTTATGTCACATCAAAGTGTACAACGAAGAGACACCAAGGTGATAATTGCCCCAAGACATAACGTACACACCTTCCCAGTCTTCCACTTGAAGTCCAGAATCTTTGTGTCACCATACTATCTTTGAAGGATATGACTCACTGTACCTTCCCCAACAATTAATGATGATATTAATCTCATAACTATTCTATAGTTTGTAGTTTTAAAGTTAATGCTTGCAAAAATTGTAACAATAATATACCTGATGGCCATCTATAGAAAACATAGGTGTGGGCATGAGAAGATAAATTCTACTATGATTTAACTTGATGCTACCACTCTGACAAATTATGAAGACATGTGTAGGTTTATTTTCCCATCTATGCTAAAAAATACAATGCGAGCATTCTTAATGTCACTGAATTTTATGCCTAAAATGGTTAAAAAGTATGATTTACTAAATTTACTTAAAGTAGCTATGAGAAGTGACATTCCCAACCATTCCCCTCTCCGTGCTGTGAAATTACCTTGTCCTGCAGCAATTCCACTGTGTCCTGACCTGGATCTACCAATAGGTTAGCTTGAATTTCTTCAAAATGAGCATTTGAGCCAAGTGGGCTTTTTTCTACCCTTCCAAAGTAACTCCTCACCACATATCTATTGAGAAAGTAACTGACCATTGGACTCACATTAAAACATTGAACCAAAGTATAAAATAAATCATTAAGAGGGACAATCCTGAACAGTTTGAAAGGCTTTCTTCAACCTATTCTTTACCAAATGTTTCTTCCTCAAATCTGTTGTCAGGTCTCCCATAAGGAAAAGCTTGGGAGACCACACTCCCTCTGAGGTACAAAGCTAAGGTTCTAATTTGTCAGCTCTAGCAAGGATGTTTGCCACAGATTTTACCTAGGGAGTGGCCTGAGAAGAATCTGTATGTGGGACTCATGGGTAAATCTGTAGGTGTAGAGAAGGAGCAAGAACTCCAGAACAAGTGTCTAATCGTCCTCTACTTCTCATCTGTCACTAAGTTGAGCTTTCCTTCTATAAAGATTCATTTCTCCCAGATCCCACTTGCAGTTGTTGGAAAACAAAGAATGGCTACTTTTTGGTATTTGCTATCTAGAATATAAATTCTCAACTAATCCTTACAACTGCCTCATAAATAAAATATTATTGCTCACATTTGGAAAATACAGAAACACATATCTGCTTGAAAGAGAAAACAATTATTTGGTTTTCAATGTCTTTATAAACACATAATAAACCTGACCCTGCTGGTTCCCATTTTCATTTTTAGAGTAATTTTGGTGGATGTCGCTTTTGTTTTACATTTCACATTTCTAATTTTCTCTTTTGAATCCAGAGTATCAGAATCCTCAGATGCCCCTGAAAAGGAGTATAAAAGTTTGCTGCCTGGTACAGAGTCAGAAAGTAGAGGGCTAAAAACCACCACTCAGGATTAAAGAGTGTATATGTGTAAATATGTATGCACGTGTGTGTGTGTGTGTGTGTGTGTGTGTGTGTGTGTGTGTGTGTGCATGTATATGTGTGCTTACAACTTGTTATAGGACAACAAGTACTATCTCATAAATATCCCTAATATAGCAAAATTAATTACCTTCAAAACAAAACTTTTAAAACTGTCCAAAAATATAAGTCTGTAAGAAGAACTGTGAAAACTGTGAATGCCTGTTTGTTAGGTCTAAATCAAAGAAAATAGTTTTTTAATCCCAATTAATTGTATCTAGCCTTCTAATATTCGTGGTTCAGTAAACACCCATTCAACAATAAATATATGTTACGCACTGCAATGAGATTGGACATACAAAACTTAATAGAATTCAGCCTTTATGCTCAAGCAGCTCCGGGTCCTGTAAAGGTTATGGTCCAGTAAACAAGCATATGAGTAACATGTTCAGTAACAGTGTAGAGATGGATAGACACAATGCAATGAGGTCACAAGGAAGGGCGTGCCTCACACCAAGAGACATTCCAAGCGGAAAGTAAGAACATGTTCAAGGGCACAGAACCTGAATAAATGTTTCACTCCAAGGTGCAGCCAGGGGTTCCCAGCTAGGAAACAGCAGGAGGCGTGGCTAATCAAAAGCCAGGACCACACAAGCATCCTTGTCTCTCTTTAAAGAGTGAATTTTACCTGGTGGGCAATAGGAAGCCAGGGAAGGACTGTAACCAAGCAGCGATGTGGTAGGTGCCCAAAATGTCCCAAAGACAATATAGATCAATGTCGTATAGAAACTGGAGTAGAAGGAAGTACAAACAAAAGTCTCATCCAAGTTTCTGCAGTTGGCCAAAAGAGAAAATGGGATTTGAACAACAGATGCCAGACGCTTTGTCAGAGATGCTGACAGCTTGGGAAGAGGAAGAACAGAAGAAGAAGGCATTTAAAGTGATCTCACATACTAGATACCTGTACACCAAAGGAAGGTTGCATTTCCTCTTGTGAGCACAAGGGCACAACATGGTAGCACACAGGAATCCACAAGGTCAGGAGGCTACCCTGTCAACCCTTAGTCCCTGCAGTTGGTTATGTTTCTGCTGCATCTTACACCCTGTTCACAAGGCCTCAGCACACAGACAGCCCTTCTGCCTACACTGCAGCCTTCATCCATCCTCAGCGCACCAAGGCAGGTTGTGCCCAACTGCAGGAGATGTGCTTGTGGCAGACTTAATGCTCGCTCGAATGTAATTTCAAGCAGCTTGTCCTCACAGATCAGCACTCCTTTATTTTTAAAACACAGTAAGAGCAGCTGGGCCTCTAAAGACTCTTGAAACCCATAAATGTCCCTCACTGAGCTCAAGGTCAAGTGCTGCCAGGAATCTACCTGGGTCATCTGAAATAGCCACATGTGACCTGCAGGCTCCAACTCAAACCATACAGGCAGCCAAGGCCATCGGTGATACCCTCTTGTCTCAAGTGTCTTCAGGACTAATTGCCTGCAGGTCACAACAAAGAGAGCCCATTTAGTTTCCATACCCTAGGAAACTTCATTTCCTGAGGTTTTTTTTTCCCTTTCCTTATAGCCTTTGTCTTTAACTGTACATGAACATTAGCTACTACTGTACATCAAATCATTTTGATAACAAAAATTTGCAGCAATATAAAAATTAAACCCCATCTATCTCATAAACAAACAAAAGACACCAAAAATTTTCATTTCATAGGTGAATCTATGGATATGAAAATACACTGACTCAGACTCTCAATGGAACAGAGTCCCATTTTGTCCAGCAGAACATCCCCAGTGTCAGAGCAGGACCACGCACACAGATGATGCTCACTAAACACCTGTTCAATGGGCTCAGGTAAGAAGTAGGCAAAGCTTATGACAAAGGATTATAGTGCCATACAGGAGGGAAGGAGAGGTCTAGACAGACATTCGTCAAGATCTAGGAGTAGTTTTCTCTGGGTGGGTGGCCATAGTATTTCTTATATTCATTTTGATTCTCTCTTTCTCTCTCCCTCTCTCTCTCTCTCTTTCCTCCCTACTTATTTTTCTTTTTCTGTGAGTAATATAAAGCATTATTATAACAAGGACCAAAACACAAAAGAAATTATTTCAGAGAAAATATCCCATTATAAGCTGAGTGGTTGCTTCCCAGGGTCACCTATGAATTGTCTAGCTTTTGTGTGCTACATTAACATGAAATTATGTCTCCAATCCTACATGTAACTCAAAGCACTTATCTGTGTCAGCGTAGTACAGCATCCCTCTGGTCTGTTTGACCTTGTCATTTGCCTAGGTTCCATCCCAGAGCTCATTACTGAGTTTTAAAAAAAGTATCCAATCCCCACTCCCCAAGAGGAAAGGGACCTTTCACTAGTCTCTGCACAGAAACAGATTGTCCACATTTGCAGTTGAATGCCTCTCCTTACTTCACCAAGCATGACAGAGTGGATACTTTTCACCTACTTTCTTCATGGGCAGTTGAAAAAGCACCAAAGAGTCACCTGCCAGAGCCTTGTCCTGGTTAAGCTGTGACTGCCCTGGAGGGAAGCTAGGTATGGAGCAACACAGAAATTTGGGAAATCAGTTTGCATGAATTGCCTGAAACCAAAGCTGGGGCACATAATCCTTTCCTGCCTCAGGGAATTGGTTTAGCTAGCTGATGATTTTATAGCCCCAGAAGTCATTCTCTGATTGCAAGAATGGAGTTGCCAAATAACCTTAAACCATAGCCTGGACAGGAAAATGCCATCAGAAGATCACTTAGGGAGCAAGCTATTTTAAACAAGTGTTCCTGTGAGTGTAGGATCCTTCTTCTGTCTAGACTCCTGATAACACCTGTTGCTCACTCGTCATGCCCCAGTCTACTCTCTCCTCAACAGTAGGGCAGCCAAAACACACCATGGCCAAATGACTGGGCCTAGAGATGTGGCCATGTGAACAGCAGATTCAGGCTTTGCCTGCTCTGACACAGCCTGAGGAGCCCCTGAAGGCTCCAAGGTGTCAAGGAGCCATGTGCAAGCAGAGAGCAGACCTGGCAAGGCAACAACATGTTGGACTTTCAGTGCTGCCAGTAAAAGGAGACTTCTGCCTTAAGGGTATCATGGCTTTGATTCTAGCAGGAAGACCAGTTTAAAGCGAGTATGGCAGAAAATATGGAAGCATTCTAATTAACTAAACCATCTAGACATAAGTCCCCTTTGCTATATGACCAGTGTGTGGTTTTCTAGGTTGCTATTGAGTTCTTCAAGTAGCCAGGAAGCTCACTAGCTCATGAACAGCTCAATTTATTTGTAAGTAGTCTTCCTTAGACAAAGCTAAATCCCTTGCCTTTTCACTCAGAAAGTTACATAGAATAAATCTCACGTCTTCATTATGCAATTCAGCTCAACATATGTTTCTGTACTAGGCATACAAAATAGATCCAAATGGTAAATAAACGTAGGAACCATGAGGGGATTTGCCAATTCTTGGAAGCTTACACCTGGCTTTTAACAAGTCCAAGGCTTAAGCAGGATTGAAGGTCAGATCTGAGAAGGTCAATGGAAGCCAGGAAGCAAAAAGGACAGGTCTCAAAGGAAGGGGAACAATAGCTCCATAAAAAAAAAAAGAAGAAGTCAATAAAGATACTATACAAGCCGGGCGTTGGAGGTACACGCCTTTAATCCCAGCACTGAGGAGGCAGAGGCAGGCGGATCTCTGTGAGTTCGAGGCCAGCCTGGTCTCCAGAGAGAGTGCCAGGATAGGCTCCAAAGCTACACAGAGAAACCCTGTCAGGAAAAAAAAAAAAAGATATTATACAATGATAGGGGATGTCCTTCTGTATGCTGCAACTGTGTGTTTGGTTGATGAATAAAGCTGTTTTGGTCAATGGCTTAACAGAGTAAAGCAAGCCAAGCAGGAAATCCAAACAAGGATAGAGAGAGGTAGTAGGCAGAGTCGAGAAGATACCATAAATCCACTAGGGAGTCAAGACATCAAGTCAGGGCATCACCACTGGTAAGCCAAAGCCAGGTGGTGATACACAGATTAATAGAAATGGGTTAATAATTAAGAGAGTAAAAGGCCTAAGCCATTGGCCAGACTATGTCAACAGATATTAAGCCTCAGAGTGATTATTTCATAGTGGCTACAGGACCCAGTGGGCAGAGAGAAACAGATCCAGTAGGACTAGACTAGATGGAAAAAAATTCTCCTACAATGCAATGTAATCTAGATTCTGGGTGAAGTGGTGAAGTTCTTGAGTGTGTGTGTGTGTGTGTGTGTGTGTCTCCCTAAAACCTACCTAAATACAAGTTCACAATCTTTTTTTTTTTTAATTTTATTTTATTTTATTAGTTCTAGTTAGGGAACAAGCTTATTTCAAGTCCCTTCTCCCTCTCCCTCCCCTCACCCCCAAACTTTCTCCCCCACCCCCAGCCCACCCCCCCAACCCCATCCACCCACTACTCCCCAGGCAGGGTAGGGCCCTCAACGGGAGCTCAGCAAAGTCCACCAAGTCTTCCTATGCTGATCCTGGGCCCTTCCCCATGTGTCCAGGGCCAGAGTGTAACTCTTCATATGGGATGGGCTCTCAAAGTCCCTTCTTGCACCAGGGAAAAATACTAATCCACTACCAGAGGCTCCCTGGAGTGCAGAGGCCTCCTTATTGACATCTATGTTCTGGGGTCTGGATCAGTCTTGTACAGGCCTCCTGGACAGCATCTGGGGTCGATGTGCTCTCCCTTGTTCAGGCCAACAGTTCCTGTGGGTTTCTCCATCCTAGTACAGACCCCTTCGTTCTTCATTCCTCCCTCTCTTCAACTAAATTCCCGATTTCGGCTCATTGTATATCTGTGGATGTCTGTCTCTGTTTCCATCAGCCACTGGGTGAGGGCTCTAGGATGGCATAAAGAGAAGTCATCAATCTCATTTTAGGGGGAGGGTTTTTAGGTTATCCTCTCCACCATTGCCTGGATTGTCAGATCGTGTCATCCTTGTAGGTCTCTGGAGATCTCCCTGGTTCCTGATCCCTTCTCGGGCCTACAGTGGCTCCCTCTGATATCGTTTCTCTCATCTTGCTCTCTTTCCTCTATTCTTCCCCCAACTCAATGTTTCTGCCCCTCCATTTCCTCTCCTCTTCTCCTCTTCTCTTGCTCTTATTGTAGCAGCTCCTTCCCCCCCCCACCCTCATGCCCCCAATTAGTTCGGGAGTTCATGCCACTTCCATTCCTGGGGACCATTTAACCCTTAGAGTCCTTCATGTTTCCTAGTTTCTTTGGTGAAGAGCATTATATACTGGTAGTCTTTTGTTCTATGTCTAAAATTCATATATCAGTGAGTACATACCTTGCTTGTCTTTTTGTGACTGGGTTACCTCACTCAGGATGGTTTCCTCTAGTTCCATCCATTTGCCTGCGAATTTCAAGATTCCATTGCTTTTTTCTGCTGAGTAGTACTCCATTGTATAAATGTACCACATTTTCTCAATCCATTCTTCAATAGAGGGGCATCTAGGTTGTTTCCAGGTTCTGGCTATTACAAACAATGCTGCTATGAACATGGTTGAACATATGTCCTTGTTGTAAGTACATGCCCTATTTGGGTATATACCCAAGAGAGGAATGGCTGGATCTTGAGGTACACTGATTCCCATTTTTCTGAGCAACCGCCATACTGATTTCCAGAGTGGTCTTACAAGATCGCACTCCCACCAGCAATGGAGGAGTGTTCCTTTTTCTCCACATCCTCTCCAGCATAGATTGTCATTGGTGTTTTTTATTTTAGCCATTCTGACAGGCGTGAGATGGTATCTCAGAGTTGTTTTGAGTTGCATTTCTCTGATGGCCAATGATTTTGAGCACTTTTTAAGTGTCTTTCAGCCATTTCAGATTCCTCTGTTGAGAATTCCCTATTTAGTTCTGCACCCCACTTTTTAATTTCATTGTTTGGTGTTTTGGTGGCTAGCTTCTTGAGCTCCTTATATATTTTGGAAATCAGTCCTCTGTCAGATGTGGGATCGGTGAAGATCTTTTCCCATTCTGTGGGTGGTCGTTTTATCCTACTGACTGTTTCCTTTGCCTTGCAGAAGCTTCTCAGTTTCAGGAGGTCCCATTTATTAATTGCAGACCTCAATGTCTGTGCTTCTGGCGTAATGTTCAGGAAGTGGTCTCCTGTGCCAATTTGTTCAAGGGTAGTTCCCACTTTCTCTTCTAGAAGATTCAGTGTGGTTGGATTTATGCTGAGATCTTTGATCCATTTGCACTTAAGTTTTGTGCATGGTGACAGGTATGGATCTATCTGTAATTTTCTGCATGTCCGAATCCAATTGTACCAGCACCATTTGTTGAAGATGCTGTCTTTTTTCCATTGTATAGATTTAGCACCTTTGTCAAAAATAAGGTATCCATAGGTGCGTGGGTCGATATCAGGGTTTTCAATTCGATTCCATTGGTCTATCAGTCTATTTTTGTGCCAATACCAAGCTGTTTTCAGAACTATGGCTCTATAGTAGAGCTTGAAGTCGGGGATGGTGATGCCTCCAGAAGATCCTTTATTGTAAAGAGTTGTTTTGGCTATCCTGGGCTTTTTATTTTTCCATATAAAGTTGAGTATTGTTCTTTCAATGTCTGTGAAAAACTGTGTTGGGATTTTGATGGGGATTGCATTGAATCTGTAGATTGCTTTTGGCAGGATTGCCATTTTTACTATGTTAATTCTACCTATCCAAGAGCATGGGAGATCTTTCCATTTTCTGGTATCTTCTTTAATTTCTTTCTTTAAAGTCTCAAAGTTCTTATTGTACAGGTCTTTCACTTTTTTGGTTAGTGTTACCCCCAGATATTTTATGTTGCTTGTGGATATTGTGAAAGGTGATGTTTCCCTGATTTCTTTCTCATTGGATTTATCATCTGTATATAGTAGGGCTACTGATTTTTTTGAGTTAATTTTGTATCCTGCTACCTTGCTGAAGGTGTTTATCAGCCGTAGGAGTTCCCTGGTAGAGTTTTTCGGGTCACTAATGTAGACTATCATGTCGTCTGCAAATAGTGAAAGTTTTACTTCATCCTTTCCAATTTGTATCCCTTTGATCCCCTTTTCTTGTCTTATTGCTATAGCCAGAACTTCAAGTACAATATTGAAGAGATATGGAGAGAGTGGACAGCCTTGTCTTGTTCCTGATTTTAGAGGAAACGCTTTGAGTTTCTCTCCATTTACTTTGATGTTGGCTATTGGTTTGGTATATATTGCCTTGATCATGTTTAGATATGTTCCTGTTATTCCTGTTCTCTCCAAGATCTTTATCATGAAGGGATGTTGGATTTTGTCAAAGGCTTTTTCAGCATCTAGTGAGATGATCATGTGGTTTTTCTTTTTAAGTTTGTTTATATAGTGGATTACATTGATGGATTTTCGTATGTTGAACCATCCTTGCATCCCTGGGATAAAGCCTACTTGATCATGGTGGATGATTTTTCTGATATGTTCTTGTATTCGGTTGGCCAATATTTTATTGAGTATTTTAGCATCGATGTTCATGAGGGATATCGGTCTGTAGTTCTCTTTCTTAGTCATATCTTTGTGAGGCTTGGGTATCAAAGTGATTGTAGCCTCATAGAAAGAGTTTGGCAATATCCCATCTGCTTCTATTGTGTGGAACAGTTTGAGGAGTACTGGAATTAGCTCTTGTTTGAATTTCTGGTAGAATTCTGCAGTGAAGCCATCTGGCCCTGGGCTTTTTTTGGTTGGGAGGCTTTTGATTACTGCTTCTATCTCATTAGGGGTTATAGTTCGATTTAAACTGTCTATCTGATCTTGATTTAATTTTGGTAAGTGATATTTATCCAGAAAGTTGTCCATTTCCTTTAGGTTTTCCAATTTTGTGGAATACAGGTTTTCAAAGTATGACCTAAAGATTCTCTGGATTTCCTCAGTGTCCGTTGTTATGTCTCCCTTTTCATTTCTGATTTTGTTAATTAGCATGCTCTCTCTCTGCCTTTTGGTTAGTTTGGCTAGAGGCTTGTCTATCTTGTTGATCTTCTCAAAGAACCAACTCTTTGTTTCATTGATTCTTTGTACTGTTTTCCTAGTTTCTACTTTGTTGATTTCGGCTCTCAGGTTGATTATTTCCTGGCGTCTACTCCTCCTTGGTGTGTTTGCTTCCTCTTGCTCTAAAGCTTTCAGTTGTTCTGTCAATTCTCTAATGTGACTTTCCTCCAGTTTCTTCATGTGAGCACTTAGTGCTATGAACTTCCCTCTTAGCACTGCTTTCAGGGTGTCCCATAAGTTCGGGTATGTTGTGTCTACATTCTCATTAAATTCTAGAAAGTCTTTGATTTCTTTTTTTATTTCTTCCTCAACCAAGGAATGGTGCAATTGGGAGTTATTCATTTTCCACGTAAATGTAGGTTTTCTGCAATTCGTATTGCTGTTGAATTCTAGCTTTAATGCATGGTGGTCTGATAAGATACAGGGGGTTATTTCAATACTTTTGTACCTGTGGAGGTTTGCTTTGCTGCCAACTATGTGGTCAATTTTTGAGAAGGTTCCATGTGGCACTGAGAAGAAGGTATATTCTTTTGTGTTTGGATGGAATGTTCTATAGATATCTGTTAAACCCAGTTGTGTCATAACTTCTTTCAGATCCTTTGTTTCTTTGTTAAGTTTCTGTCTAGTAGTTCTGTCCAGTGGTATAAGGGGGGTGTTGAAGTCTCCTACTATAAGTGTGTGTGGTTTTATGTGTGGTTTGAGCTTTAGTAATGTTTCTTTTACAAAAGTGGATGCTTTTGTATTAGGGGCATAGATGTTCAGGATTGAGACTTCATCTTGATGGACTTTTCCTGTGATGAGTATGAAATGCCCTTCTTTATCTCTTTTGATTGCTTTCAGTTTAAAGTCTAATTTGTTAGATATTAGTATTGCTACCCCAGCTTGTTTCTTGAGCCCATTTGATTGGAAAATCTTTTCCCATCCTTTTACTCTGAGGTATCGCCTGTCTTTGAATTTGAGGTGTGTTTCTTGTAAACAGCAGAAGGATGGATTCTGTCTTCGTATCCATTCTGTTAGCCTATATCTTTTTATGGGTAAGTTAAGACCATTGACATTCAGGGATATTAACGTCCATTGTTCATTGGTTCTTCTTAGTTTTGGATTTATTGTTGGTGGTATCATTGCGTGTGGATTTTGCCCTTCTGTTTCTTTTTGTGTTTGGTGAAATTCGATTAACTACTGACAGTGTTTTTGTGAGTGTAGTTATGTTCGTTGGGTTGGAGTTTTCCTTCCAGAGCCTTCTGTAGTGCTGGATTTGTTGATATGTATTGTTTAAATCTGTTTTTGTCGTGGAATATCTTGTTTTCTCCATCTATAGTGATTGAAAGTTTTGCTGGGTACAGTAGTCTGGGTTGACATCCATGCTCCCTTAGTGCTTGTAGGGTATCTATCCAAGACCTTCTGGCTTTCAGAGTTTCCATTGAGAAGTCGGGTGTGATTCTGATTGGTTTGCCTTTATATGTTACTTGGCCTTTTTCCTTTGCTGCTCTTAATATTTTCTCTTTATTCTGTAGATTTGGTGTTTTGATTATTATGTGTCGGGGCGACTTCTTTTTGTGGTCCAGTCTGTTTGGTGTCCTGTAAGCTTCTTGTACTTTCATAGGCATATCCTTCTGTAGGTTGGGGAAGTTTTCTTCTATGATTTTGTTGAATATGTTTTCTGTACCTTTGAGCAGTATTTCTTCACCTTCTTCTACACCTATTATTCTTAGGTTTGGCCTTTTTACGGTGTCCCATATTTCCTGGATATTTTGTGTTAGGGTTTTGTTGGACTTGAGGTTCTCTTTGGTGGATGAATGTATATCCTCTAGCGAGTCTTCAGTGGCTGAGATTCTCTCTTCCATCTCTTGAATCCTGTTGGATACACTTACATCTTTAGTTCCTGATCGTTTATCCAACCTTTCCATTTCCAACATGGTCTCATTCTGTGTTTTCTTTATTGTGTGTATTTCAGCTTTCATGTTTTGAACTATTTCAAGAGCTTCCTTCACTTGCTTGGATGTTTTTTCTTGGCTTTCTTTAGATTCTTTAAGAGATTTATTTATTTCTTGAATTTTTTGGTTTGTCTTTTCCTCCAATTCATTTAATTTTTTGTTTGCTTTCTCTTCTATTTCTTTAAGGGATTTTCTTGTTTCCTCTTTAAAGGTCTCTATCAACTTGCTGAGATAATTTTTGAGGTCCATCTCATCTTCATGCTCTGTGTTGGGCTTTTCAGCTCTTGCCGGAGTGGAGTCCCTAGGTTCTGGTGGTGTCATGTTGGTCTTTGTGTTGTTGAGTGAAATCTTATTCTGTCTTCTCCCCATATCCTTTTAGTGGGTGCGGGTGGGTTCTCTCTATCTCCTCTTGTGGCCCAGTGGTGTGTGGGGGCTAGGAATTCGATGTCCACAACTCTAGATGATCTCGACGCTCCTGGTGGTCTCCTCGCTAGTTCCTAGTTTCTTGGTCGTTCGGCGGAATGGAAGAGTGGGGTGCTACCAGATTTGGGGCACAGGGAGCTCCTCCCTGCCTGGGCTTGTCTGGCCCAAGCCGGCAGGCTCAGGCGGGGGTGGTGGGATGGGGGTGGTGGGGTGTTCTGGCCTGGAGTCGGGAGCGGGCAGGAGCTCACTCACCTAGTTCCAGGTCAGTCTGTGGCGCGGAATGTAAGAATGGGGTGCTAGCAGATTGGTGGGGCAGGGGGCTCCTCCCTGTCTGGGCTTGTCTGGCCCAAGCCGGCAGGCTCAGGCGGGGGTGGTGGGATGGGGGTGGTGGGGTGTTCTGGCCTGGAGTCGGGAGCGGGCAGGAGCTCACTCACCTAGTTCCAGGTCAGTCTGCGGCGGCGGAATGTAAGAATGGGGTGCTAGCAGATTGGTGGGGCAGGGGGCTCCTCCCTCTCTGGGCGTGTCTGGCCCAAGCCGGCAGGCTCAGGCGGGGGTGGTGGGATGGGGGTGGTGGGGTGTTCTGGTCTGGGGTCGGGAGCGGGCAGGAGCTCACTCACCTAGTTCCAGGTCAGTCTGCGGCGGCGGAATGTCCAAGTTCACAATCTTTACAGCAAGAAATGCACAAAATATATAGGGTCTGAAAAACTCCCTGTAAAGTGGCCCTAAATTAGCCATGCAAATCAAATCATATTCTTTCTGAAGGAATACATTTTGAACCCATGCCTCAAAAAACTTATTAATGTCAACTAACATCAAGTCAGTATCAAAATTTACCAAACATACAAAGTGAGCTGCCATGACAAAGGAAAAGGACACTATAAAATTAGAATCACATAAACTCCAGATCATATAATTACTAGAATTATAATTACTAGAACAGAATATAAAATAAATGTGTTTAGTGTGTATGATGTTAAATTTTGATAGTATGACAAAGGAGAAAAAAAGGAAGCTTACAAAAATTACTTCAGATTGGAGAAGTAACAAAATAGAAGCTCTAGAAACAAAAAAAGATGTAAACTGAAATTATAATCTCATTTTTGTTATTTTCTTGGATTTTTTGAAAGTGAAAGAGAAAGGCCAGGAAGTTAGAGGGAGAGTTGGTGAGGATCAGGAAGGAGGTGGGGGAGGGGAATATGATCAAACCTTATTGAATAAAAAATTTTAGATAAAAATTTTTAAAGAAATTATAAACTCAGTTGATTAATTAGACCATAAAACTAGAGAAAGAATGACTAAGCTGGAAGACTGGTTTGAAAAACATACACAATATGTAGCACAGATGACTAGAATAAAAATTGCAAAAGAAACCAAGAGATGTTTAGAAGAGGCCTAACCTATGTTCAATCTGGATCTATAGAGAGGTAGCAGAAATGATGAGGTAGAACCTATGGCCAGGAGTTTTTATAGGGAGAAATCCCCTGATTAAGGAAAAAAGAGAAAAAGGTGAGAAGCAAGAAAGAGGAAATGCTAACAGATTATGGTAAAGCCACCGAACATCAAGAGACAGGAGATCTTTGAAGCATCAGGGAGAGACCCATAATTTATCATTTCCTTACTTTTACTGAATGTCCTTTATTCTAACCCAGCCTCTCATCCAGGATTTCACATCACATTTAATGACTGTCTCCTTGGTCTCCCCTTGGCTGTCATTATGCTTTAGACAAGGTCTCCTACATTGCTCAGGCATCTAATTCTCAATCCTCCTGCCTCTGCCTCCCAAAAATACCAAAAATTAGGGATTACAAATGTGCACCCTCGTGCCCAGCTAGTTTCCGATGGCCTTAATTATTTCACATTCCTGGTCAGGTATTTTTTACACTAAATCCCTCAATAAGAATTTCTCTATGATTAAACTGGAGTGTTCTCAGACAATTCCACCACTGTCTGACCATGTCAAAGACACCTACTTCAGCCTGACTCATCCTAGCTAAGGTAGTATTTGTCAGTTTCCCATTTTCCACACCGTACTTTTTTTTTTTACCTACAGCTGCTCCTCCATTTACCTGCTTATTCAGTTATTTATTTGGATGATTACAGACTTGAGTCCATTATTACTCACTTTATATTTTGAGTCGTAATCCAGTATGATTTTTATATTCCTCATATTGTTCCTGGTTTACACACTGTGAGCTGCTGTCAGGTAGACACCCATGTCTAATCTGACACATCCCCATCATAACCATGAGCTTGATCAAATCTTCATTTTGGCTTTGTTGTGGTTTCCTTGGTTGATTGGTTGGCTGGTTGGGCTTTGCTTTGGTTTTCATTGAGGGTGTTGCTGTTGCTACTGCTGTTGCTCCTGCTATATTGAACACTCAAGATGTTCTAGGGACATCTTCATCATATCCTTCCCCCAAACCCAGCCCATCTATTTCTTCATTTTTTAAATTTAGAATAATGTCCAACAAAATCTGGGTGTGATAGCCTGCTGCTACAGAAGTACTCTTGTCCAAGACCCCTTGGATGACACAAAAAGCAAATATCTGTTTGTATACCAATATCCTTAGGAAATTTTTAATTTGAATATATTCAGGTTCATTCCTTGTATTTTAAAATCCTGTGGATCTTGAGAAATGTATAGGTCACCAGTATATCATCTTTTAAAACAATCTGATCTCTTGGGGGGGAAAATTCTCTGCTTGTCTATTCAACTTTCAGCCCCCACCAATGAATTGTTAACAAACACTGATCTTATCATTTCTGTAATTTTACCTTTCTAAAATGTCATAAAGTCTGACTCAGACATGTTACTTTTTCAGGCTTGTTTCTTTCTTTTAGCAATATACATTTAAATCCCATTCATGACGTCAAGAGTAGTAACACATGCCTGTAATCCTATTACCCTAAAGGAGTGGTTCTCAACCCTCCCAATGCTGTGGCAACCCTTTTAATACAACTTCTCATGTTGTGATGACCCCCAACATAAAACTATTTTCATCCTTACTTCATAACTATAATTTTGTTACTGTTATATTGTGATGAATTGTAATGTAAATATCTGGTATGCAGGATATCTGATATGAGACCCCTGTAAAAGCGTCATTCAACCCACAAAGGGGGCATGACCCACAGGTTGAGAACCCCTTCTCCAAAGGGAGAGGCAGGAGGATCAGGAGTTCAAGGTCACCTTTGGCTATATAGCAAGTATGAGGCTAGCCTGAACTACAAGACATCCTGTCTTGAAAACCAAAGACTCATGCATGATTTTTGTATTCATAGCTCTTTTCTTTTTAATTAATGAATACTCCCCATTGCATAGATTATACTACTGTGTGTTCATGCATTCACCAAGTTAAACATATCTTGGCCATTTCTGGTTTAGGGTGATATAAATAAGGTACTTGAAACTCTCTTGTGCAGGTTTTTCTGCTTTTCAACAAGTTAGGTAAATAACTAGAAGCATTCTTATTGGTTGTTGGGAATATGAATAAACTTTCAAATATTTTCCTATCTTCTAAAGTATCTGCTTCATTTTGTGCCATTTTTCTTTTCAAGGTGATCATATCAAATGGTATTAGTAAGAATTAATCTTTCTGTGCATCCTTGCCAGCAATTGATGGTGTCAAGGTTTTTAGACTTTGTCTATCCTAATGATATTTACTGTTTTATTTTAGAGTTTGCTAATGGTCAATATTGTCTATGCCTCTCTAGCTTATTTGGAGATCTGTGCTTCATTTGGTGAGATGTCTATTCAGACCTCTTTGTGCATTTTAATGGGTTATTTTCTTACTATGGAGCTTTACAATTTACTGTACATTTTGAATACAAGTCCTCTATATTCACTTTTCAAAATATTCTCATCAAATATGTGTTCTTCCCATCTTTGGTTTCTCTTTTTGTTCACTTAATAGTATACTCTATAGGTCAGAATTCCTGGTTTTTCAAAAGTTCAATTGATCAAATTTTCTTTCATGGATTTTACTTTGGGTTTGATAGCTAAAGGTTCATGGTCAAACACAAAGACATCTGAAGTCCTCTTATTTTTCTTTGAGCAGTTTTATGGTTTTGTACATTAAAATTGGGTGTATAAGCCATTTTGAATTAATTTTGTGAAAGATCTAAGGTATCTTTCTTGTTTCTGTTTTTTACACATGGGTACCCAATGATCCTAGCAGCAAGTAATAAAAGTTGATGCTCTTCCCCATTAAATCACCTTTGATCCTTTGTTGAAGACTGGTTGACTGTATTATTACATTTGCATTCATATATTTCTATGCTCCAACCAGCCCCACTGGCCTCTGTATCTATTCATACCCTGGTGTCTATGCCTTATAAACTTCATAAGCAAGTTGTCAATATCTACAAAACAGCTTGCTGAATTTTTTTTTTCGAGACAGGGTTTCTCTGTGTAGCTTTGGAGCCTATCCTGGTACTCACTCTGGAGACCAGGCTGGCCTCGAACTCACAGAGATCCGCCTGCCTTTGGCCCCCCTCCCCCAAGTGCTGGGATTAAAAGTGTGCACCACCAATGCCCAGCGCTTGCTGAAATTTTAAATAATGTATTTTTTTTTTGAGTCTACAGGTCAACTTGAAGAAAGCAGAACATCATGAGTTTTCTAATCTATGAAGACAGGATATCTCTCCATTTGTATAAATGTGGTATCTTTTAACCAGTTTTGTAGTTTTCTGAGTTTGGGTTTCTGTCGCTATTTTGATAAATGCTAGGAACTAGAAACACTGCAACAGAGTTAAAGAATGTCTTTGGCAGCTGATCCTTGGAGTGGACATCACTAAGAAAAGATTGCTTGAGTTTGAAGACAGGTCAATAAAAACTTCCCATACTGCAATGCTTGATAAAGACCCATCTCCCTAGCCCAGAACTGATCATCCAAGTGTAGTTGTCTTTTTTTTTAACTCTTTGGGGGCCTGCCACCCAGATCCCAAGCAAATACACAGAGACTTATTCTTACTTATAAATGCCTAGCCTTAGCTTGGCTTGCTTCTAGCTAGCTTTTCTAATTTAAATTATTCATTTCTCTTTAACTATGTTTTGTCTCTGGGCTTTTTATCTTTCTTTATTCTATATTCTTTCTTTTCTTCTTACTCTGTGGCTTGCTGTATGGCTGGGTAGCTGGTCCCTGGCATCCTTTTCTCCTTCTCCTTTTCTCCCTCCTCCATCTTCTCTTTTCTCTAGACTAGATTTATCCTCCTATTTATTCTTTCTGCCTGTCAGCCCCACCTATTCCTCTCCTGCCTAGCTTTTGGCCATTCAGCTCTTTATTAGACCTGAATGTGTTTTATACAGGCAAAGTAACACAGCTTTACAGAGTTAAACAAATGCAATATTTAAGAATGCAACACATCTTTGCATCATTAAATATTCCACAGCAGAAATGAATGTAACACATCTTAAACTAATATTCCACAACATCCAAGACATGTAAATACCACACACCAAAAGGTGTGCCATATGTATGATTGGAGTGCCAAGAAAAGAAAAACAGAGCTGAATAGTAATAATGGCCAAGAATTTGCCAATCAATAGCATTTTCTATGATCCTTCCTTAGACTCTGGACACCACTCTGTTTCTGCATCTGTCTCATTTCCCCATCAGAGCATTTAACTTGAAAAGCATTCTTTTCAAATTCTACTATTGATAACCCAAACATCTGTGTCATACCTAGCATGGTAGCATTGGTTACTTCTCTCCTCAGACTATTTTTTCTTTTTTTAATTTAAATTCTTTAATTACTACTCATATTTACATATCCATCCCCCCCATTCCCTCACCCTCCCATCCTCCCATGTTCCCCACCAAACCTCCCAACCCATCCCCCAACTCCTCCCCAGGGATAGTAAGGCCCTCCACAGGGGACCTTCAAAGTCCATCATATCATTCGGGGGAGGACCTAGGCTCTCCTTGTTGTATCTGGGCTGCAATAGTATCCCTCCATAGGGAATGGGCTCCCAAAGTCCATTTGTGCTCTAGGGATAAAGACTGGCTCCACTGTTAGAGGTCCCATAGGCTGCCTTGGCCTCCTAGCTGGCACCCACATTCAGAGGACCTAGTTTGGTCCAATGCTGTTTCCCCAGCTTTATGACTAGGGTCTCCATGCTCTCAGTAGGTCAGGTCAACTGTTTCTGGGGGTTTCTCTAGCACTGTCCTCAGACTATTTTTATTCTTACCTTATTTTGTGCTGTTTCATGTACAGGCATGTGTATTGGGTAATAGGCCTTTAGAGTGAGGAATTGTGTTAATATGGACTAAAATTGGTGCTTAATATCTTGTATGGCTATGAGAGCCTGAGGCTTCAGATTCTTAAAGGGGCCTTGTTTTTGTCTTCACTCTAAGCCTGGAGCTTACTATGCATCTACCCAGAGAGGTCTTGGGCCTTGCAGCTGTTTCAGCTGCACTAGGTTCCTCTTAGTGTGGTGGTGAGGTGTGGAAGGAAGCTATTTCTATGACTAAGTCTGTCTTTGCTACACCTGTATTAATAACTGTGGTTTTCATGTGTGCCTCCAGAGTGGCATAATTTCCCTGCCTCTTAAGTAAGAATGCAAGGCTAAAAGAGACTGGTGTAGCTAAAGTTCCCTCTTTGAAGAGATAAGCTCTGGGAAGTACTTTCCCTGGACAGTAGGCCTTTGTTAGGGAGACTGCTCCAGGCACTTGTGACCTTTGGTGGTTACTCCTCCACTCTCATCCTGTAAAAGGCCTTGGAGGATCTTCCTTATTCACTTGAGGAAAAGAATGCAATTCCTGGAGATGAAATGCAATGTGAAGGTACCTCTCTACGACTACAGCGAACCAGGAGTTTCTCCTTCTCTGGCCAGCCCACACTCATTGACTCATTGGAATTGCCATTGAGCGTGTTGGATTCTCAGTGGCTTCTCTGGGTAAGCAGATCTGCACTGAAGCTCTTTGGGTTTGCACCTCTCTCCAGATTTCAGTACTGAGCATCCCCTCTGCGACTTCCTTTATTTTCTAAGTCTGAGAAACATCATCATTTTGCAGGGGATTTTAAATTAATTTTAGTTGTTTATTGTTGTGTTGTTGTTTTAAATTTTGCTGTAATTGTATGAGGAGATTTCCTATGACATTTCCATGGAATATATAATGTACTTGGATCATATTCATGCCTCTCTTGTCCTTTTTTATCCTTGTTACCTCCTTACACTTCTATCTCATTTAAGAATGTGGATGATCAAAAAAAAATCACTAAACACCAAGAAAACAAATAAGACAATTAAAAACAGGCTATGGAACTAAACAAAGGGTTCTCTGAAGACGAAAATACAAAAGGCTAAGAAATAGTTTTAAGTGTTCACCATCCTTAGCCATCTGGGAAATGCAAATTTAAACCACTTTGTGATTTCATTTAACCCTCTCCAGAAAGGCTAAGATTAAGAAATCAAAAGACAATAAACACTGGTGAGGGGGTTAGGGAACCTTCATGTACTGTTGGTGGGAATAAAATGCAGTACAACCACTGTGTGTGCCAGTTTCTCAGAAAACTAAGAATAGATCTACACCACCCATGGACAAATATGTAATTAAAGACTCAGTTCCCCCTACAGTTATGTATGTTCATTCATGTTCATAGATTCAACTCCCAATAGCTAGGACATGGAAACAGCCTAGATGTCCATTAACTGATGAGTAGATAAAGAAAATGTTGTGCCTACACACAATGGAATTTTATTCTGCTGTAACAGGAAGTGGAATTGTGAAAATCTCAGAGAAATAGATAGAACTGGAAATAATCATTCTAAGTGAGGTAACTACATTTGTATCTCTCTACTCACAGATTAGCACAGTTCTCACACCACTTAGAGATGCTCCTTGGTGTGGTGCATGGTGACAATGGAGTGCTCATCCACATAAGGAACATCTAAGTCACACAATACAGGCTATTGTCACTGCTCTTGGTTGCCCAAGGCTCAGAGCCCATAGTGGTAGAGCAGGACAGAATGGTTATAAGGGCCACAGATGAGGCAAGATTAGGCTAATACAGTGTCTTGTAGACATGGCAGGGTTACTACAGTCATAAGTTCACAGCAGCTGTGATTTCCTGCACACAGCCTATGCAATATCAAGACAATCAGCCCTCTACATGGAGCATGAACAGGCTTACAAACGCCAACCTGCTAGTTGAGAAACTACTGACCATTGAGAGCATCTAAGGGAGAGAGAGTCAGTTTTCTTTGAGGGCATGGCCACTGGGAGGTTGACTGGGATGGCCCCACACCATGGAGAGTATGAGTAGCACAAATTGGAGTTTGTGGGTTATTGGTGGGGGGGGGAGAAATCAACATTGGGAGCAGTGGGGCTTGGGATGGATCTGGGAGGAGTCAGAAGAATGTGAAGTGAATATGATCAAGGTACTTTGTATGCATGTGTGAAATTCTAAACTAATAAAATATAAATTTCAAAATATTTTTTAAAGAATGTGATGACTTCCAATCTAAGGAGATCTAAGAACTGAAAACAGACGTCAAGTTCGAGTCGGTTCTCTCAATGGAAAAAAAAAAAACTGAGGCGACATTTGATGAAATATGATGATTATTAAAACTAAATGATAGATTCATAGCAGCTTTTATAAAAATCTCTACTTTGGGGCATATTTGAGATTGCCTCTAACAGAAAAGTTTGTTTTGATTTTTTTTTTTTTTTTTTTTTTTGTTTTTTGAGACAGGGTTTCTCTGTGTAGCTTTGGACCCTATCCTGGCACTCACTCTGGAGACCAGGCTGGTCTTGAACTCACAGAGAGCTGCCTGCCTCTGCCTCCTGAATGCTGGAATTAAAACCAACGCCCAGCTTGTTTTGATATTTTTAAGTTGTTATTAAGGATTTGATGCAGGCACTAGGGAAATGTCCAGAGATCTACAAGGATGACACCAACTAACCATCTAAGCAACAGTGGAGAGGCTACCTTAAATGCCCTCCCCTGATAATGAGATTGATGACTAAGTTATATGCCATCCTAGAGCCTTCATCCAGCAGCTGATGGAAGTAGAAGCAGACACCCACAGCTAAACACTGAACTGAACTGAAATCCAGTTGCAGAGAAGGAGGAGTGATGAGAAAAGGGGTCAAGACCAGGCTGGTGAAACCCACACAAACAGCTGACCTGAACAAGGGGGAGCTCTTGGCCCCCAGACTTATCACTGGGAAACCAGAATGGAACTGATCCAGATCCCACGAATGTGGGTGTCAGTGAGGAGGCCTCGGAAATCTATGGGGCCTCTTGTAGTAGATGAGTACTTATCCCTAGCATAAGGAATGGACTTTGGGAGCCCATTTCACATGGAGGAATACTCCCTGAGCCTAGACACATGGGGGAGGTCTTAGGCCCTATCCCAAAGGAAATGACAGACTCTGAAGAACCCCCCCATGGAAGACTTCATTCTCCCTGGGGAGCAGAAATGGTATGTGATAGGTAGGGTATTAGTGGGGGGTGGAGGAGGGGAGGGAGAGGGAACTGGGATTGACATGTAAAACAATCTTGTTTCTAATTTAAATAAAAAATGGAGAAAAGAAAAGCAAAGTTTCAAATAATAAGTCAGAAAGAGAAAAAACAAACAACCATATCTATTATCTAATATGAATAGGGGGAGCTCCGGCATCATTTGGACATAAGGTTGAATAGCATTATTTCCTGCCCTTGTGGCACTGTCTGCACATGGGAAAGGACTCACATTAAATAAATAATTTTCACTTAATTACTTATGGTAAGGACAACAGTGGTACTGTAGAAACACATAAAAACAACAACAACAAAGACAGAGAGCCTAACCTTACCTGGGGTGGGGCAAAAGAAGTCATCTCAGACACACTAAAAATAAAGAACCCAGGTGAGCCACAGTGTAGGCCAGTAACCTGAACATAGTCAGCCACACAGAATGACGTTGGCATTGCAGCTAAGAAGTATGAGGGTATTGCTTAATACCCTTCCACAGTGTTTTGTTTTGTCTTGTGTTTTTTTTTTTTTTTTCTATCAAGCACTGGACTGGTGTGGTAGTTCACTCCTGGAATCAACTCTCCAGTCACCTCCTAAGAGAGCTCCTGAATTTAGATTAGACATGGAATGCAATTTTCACCATGCATTTATGCTTGCTATAATCTGGACCTTTATCTATTCTAATTATCCTAGATAGCAATAAACTCAGGACTAAATTATAGTTTGTTTTTTCCTAGAGTGATACCATAGGAAGGAGATTGGGTCATCTCACTGGAGAGAGGTCAAGAAGCAGGAACCAGAAAGAAAGAAAGAAATTGGGATTTAGATGTTCCACACCCAGATATGTCAGAATTTTAACATAAAAACTAATGGAAGTTGCATGGCCCTGTATGCAATTCTTTTCCCATTGGGAAAACAGAAATTGTACCATTTACTAATTCTGGTGTAGACTATAATAAGCAGGTTGAGTAACTATGTCTGTATGCTTGCTTATTGATTTACCACATAACTAATACTAATTAATGATGGTAATTATAAAAAATATAGATTCACATCAACATTTAGAGCAACAGCCAAATTTCCCAAATTATGATTATCAATCTATAACTTTAAAAATAACAGCAGTTAATCATCATTATTACTGTGGCTAAATGATGATGATTTGTAATAGAGTATCACATGTTTTCTCCAACTCAGAGCAACACTAATCTATTATGGTGAAGATAATAGCACTAATAATGGAAGAATAATGATCGCTAATCATTTCCCATTATCAGTATTTAAATGTCCAAATCAGCTAGAAGTGGGTACAATAAAACCTAGGAAAATCATACAACAAAATAAGCAATTGATAGCCATAAATCTGTCAAATGCAGATCTGGGGCCAGTGGCTCACTACACAGTTCAAAGATAGTGTCTAGAGTAGAAATGACAGGGAGTGTCTTGTCTCCCTTTGTTTTGTCTTGTGTTTTTTTTTTTTTCTATCAAGCACTGGACTGGTGTGGTAGTTCACTCCTGTAATCTCGGCACTTGGGAGGCCGAGGTAAGAGGATCACAAATTCAAAGCCAAAGCAAGATGCTGTCTCAAACCATCAAACAAATGAAGCTCAGCCCCCAACTCCAAAGAATCAGATTCCATTGACCTGTGGTGTGGTTGAAGCTTTCCAAGTTTCCTGAGTGAGTGTGTCTAATATGAACCCCACATTGAGAGCCACTGTTGCAGATGTTTGGCTTTTATGCTTGGAAAATATGGATGCATTGGCTCCAAGGGGCAAACCTGAATTCAGACACCTACTTGCCCAGCCTGTCAATCAGAGCCGTGCAGCAGAGGAATGAGCTGTTAGTTTTAGTTGTCAGGGAATTTTCTTCATGGAAAAGAAGTACATTAAAATACCAAATTACAGTATTTACATATCTCGTGTTTTTTTTCCCAACTGCGTTGCTATAGCAACTCAATCCATTTGCTTCCTACTTTCTTCTGAGTTATTTTCCATCATGAGACATGCTTTATTGGTGAGGCAGTCTGCCCTCTGAAATAACTGTTTTGCTATTTACTATTTCTTTGCCAGTGAACTCAACTCGAGTTGCTGCTGGCTCACTCCTGTCCTCTGAATTTGACCAAGGTAACGTCATTGGTTTGGACAAATTGTCCTTGATCACTTTTTTAATCTGAGCAGTGTCAGGGGTTTTGTTTTTCTGATGAACTGGCAGAGAGAAGCCAAATGAAGAAGGTGACTTCCCTTATGGAACATTTGGTCAGAAAAGGATGCAAAAGACACATAAAATTTCAAACTATAGCTAGTTCACCTACATCAACAATGGACAATGAGCAACTAAATGAACTCCTAGCATCTCACCAGAATGAATCAGACAGCATTACTGGGCATTGTTGCCCAGGCTATGGGCTGGTGACCCTGAGGACATCTCAAAATGCAGGGACATAAACCACACACAGTCAGAGTTTTGCTTCTCAGCCCAAGACCTGCATGCAGCTTACATCATACCCATTGCATTGCCTGCACTGGAGGTCACCATTAAAGGCCTCAGGCAACCTTCTAACCCTTTATTTACTCAAAAATAACACCCCCATCTATTAGGGTTCCAACAGGAAACAGATGATGATACTTTCAAGCCTGGTGACTGAAAGAATTTAAGATATTCTTCACAAAGATATGGCCAGGGCACAATATATTCTTTTAGGGCTAGTAATAACAGAAACTGTTCCCAGCCTAAACCTGAAAGGCAGAATTCAGAAACAAAGTTTTAGGGAGCTGGACCTCCAGCTGAAGGAGGCAGTGAGCACATCAGGGAAAGCAAGTGAAGGAAATAAATACCTAGGTACCACTCTCCTCTGTGCTCGACATCTTCTGCCACTGTGCTCCACCATCAAACCCAGACAGAAGTGCATTATGGCAGCCACTGCTGTATCTGTTGAAGCTGGCCTTCCTACAAAGTAAGATGCTGACCTAGGGGAAGAAGGGGTTAGCCCTAAACACTGGAGATGACTCAAGACCCGTGATAAGTTTGTTCTGTCATTGCCAGAGCTCCTCTACACTTCATACTTTGTCCTTTTTATTTTCAGAAGATTGTTTTTTCCTGTTTGCTTATTAAGGCAGTCCATGGGCTGGTCATCTGAGAATCCCTCTTTGTAATCCATAGCTATGGTGACTGTGTAAATATTGTCTAAAGTAAATATTAAATATTTTCCTAAATAAACATTAAAGTTTACCACCTTGACCCATGCTAACCTGGAAAGCATATGGTCTCCATGGCTATGATACATACAGAGGCAAACCAGGGGTAACAACATCAAAAATATAGCCAAAAATAGCTTCTCTAAAGCCTCTCTTTCACCCATGAACCTGTTCTCCAGGAAACATGATTCTTGTGATTACAGTAGTTTAGAGTCAGTTCAGACAAATGGGGGCATTTGTCACTTCCCTTGCACTTTCACCCTTTGGCCTCCCCACAGCTAACAATTGCCCTCTCCCATTCCCAAACAACATAGCAAAGCTGATGACTATGAGCCAATACACCCATTCTGTTCTCAACCCATGGAATTTCTCCTCTAGGTCACTTGACACAAACAGCAGTATTGTTTTCAAGTAGTAATTAACACTTTGCCCAGACAGCTGAGAGCACAATTGTTCAGAAAGGCTCTTACCAACACCACCCTCATACTCGTCTATCTGTTCTCCACTGCAGCTGATGTGACAGTCTCCAAAGCCAGAGTGACAACATTCTTCAAAGACCCAAGTTAGCCATAGTAAGTGATTGAAGAGCCACCTGTTTTCTCCTGGGGCTGTAAAGTAGGTTTTAAAAAGGAAAAAATAAAATTGGGTCCCATTAGGAAGGTGGGAATTGAGCATCCTCCATCCACTGGGCTAATGACTAGATACAGATTGTGTAGACATTTTCAATGGATGTGAACTAATCAAAGATACTTTTGATGGCAATGTGAAAGATGCAATTGGGAGGGGATAGAAGATAACACTGAAGGAAGGGACATGAGTTGACAGAAATCTCATTAAGGCCTAGGTAAGGCAGTGGCAGTAATGAACAAGATAAAAACAGGGGATATCTAAAGTCTTTCAGCACAGTCGATATTTCTGGGATGTTAAAGACAACAAAGATTAGTAAGATTCCTTGGGATTCAGAGCTTTGACTTTTTTGGTGGTGTTACAAAAGCTACAAGGGCACAAACCCATTTTTAAGAAAACTCTCATTCTAATTGAGCAGTACAAAGTGTCACTGATGAGATCCCATTTGTGGCCACATACAATGTTTGCAGGCTTGTCCCAATGGCATTAGAGTACATGTATGTATGTATGTATGTATGTATGTATGTATGTATGTATAGATAGATTCCATCTTGCCTCCTGTACATCCTCTTTTCTTTAGCGGAATTATTTTTTTTAACATGGAGTATAATAAAACCTACTATTTAACCTGGTAGGTAAGAGAACCAAATTAAACAAAGGAAAAGGCATATCTGTAAGTTGGGACTCATACTTTAACATTCAGATTTTGTTTTTTAGTAACTTTGTCATCTAGAAAACACAAAACAATAGGAGAGGGGAGAGAAAGGAAGGGAGAAGGGAACTGGGATTGTCATGTAATTCAATCTTGTTTGTAATTCAAATAAAAAAAAAAAGAAAATACAAAACAGGTCTGTAACAATAAGTCTTTCCACCAAGCCACCCGAGCCCCGCTGCCATGTGGGCACCCGAAATAACACACAGGGTCTTATTTTAATTACAATGCTGCTGGCCAATGATTAGGATTACTAACTTGCAAGCTCAGTCTTAATTATCAACCATAATTATTAATCTATATATTTTATAAGGATTTATCTGATCGAGGATGCCAGTAGCATGCGTCCTCTCTTGTCAGGCTCATATTATGACTCCCAGAGAAGAGAGGAGGAGGAAGAGGAAGAGGAAGAGAGCGATTTCCTGCTTGTCCCTACTTATATTCTGAGTCTGCCTGCTATGTCACTTCCTGCCTGAATCACAAGACTTCTCTGTACTACATTTCCCAGAATCCTCCTCAACTCCTAGTCCCACCTTTCTTGCTTCCTATTGGCCAACAGTGCTTTATTTAGCAACCATTAAGATAAACATACACAGAAGGACTTCCCCCATCATCTCCTCTTTTCTGTCTAAATAAAAAGAAGGATAATTTATTTTTTATGATAACTAAAGAAAACTATAACCCTAACTATCTGTCTTCAACTCCATCAAAGACTACAGAAGGATAATATATAACTCTAGATCTGACAAAGACATCTCGCTGCTTGGACAGTCAACTGAAGTTCCTCTGTAACATTGGGGTATCCATCTTCTACCTATAAGCCACAGTGTGTCTGGCAGACTTCTCCATGAAGCAGGAAATTTTAAACTGTCCACCTGTATTGGCAGTTTGTCAGCCAACTTCCTCTGAATCCTGCAGAAAGTCTGGAAGGTGCTTCCATGAGGCAGAAACCCTTTAGGACTGTCCATATTGTTTTGTAAGTTCAGCAGTCACTTTCCTGTGGGTCCTGCATGTCCAGTTTATACAGCAACAAACAGTCCAGGCAAGAGAAGTTTCTTGCCAAAATGGCTAATCTTGTCATGTTGAAGGCAAACTCCATATTGAGTTTCGATGCCCATCCTCCTTTCTGATGTAATTGGTGTGCCAGGAGCAGCTGTGTCTCACTGTCATGGAAAAACCCTAAACCATTTAAAAATACCATATATTCTGTGGGTCTTTGAAAGGTTTGAAGAATATCTATCCATCTCAAATACATCTCCGTATATCTAGAAAACCTAACTGTAAGTTCTGACTATTATAGGTGACTATATAATCTGTATTTAATTATGCATATCATTTTTTATTTTTTATTAGTTCAAATTAGGAACAAGCTTGCTTCACATGTCAATCCCGTCTCCCTCTTTTAAAAGATCAGTATAAACACAACACCTAAATAAGAGGACACATATACATATCACAAAATTGACCTTAAATTTGTATCAATAAATGAAAATCCATACCAATGCAAAGTATTCGTTTCTATATCCTATTTCCCTTTTTTTCTTTAAAAAGAGATTGACTGTGATCATTACCATTTATAACCAACCCCATTTAAATGAAAACAAACATTTATAAACAATATTTGGGAGTCGTTCATTCCAAACTGCTTCCTGCTGGTTGAGGGTGATGTCCATACCATGGGGATCATAAAAAAACACAGAAAATTGGCCAGGTCCTTGTTTTTGTAGTCTGCTAGGCTGCATCATCTCAGCTGTTTTAGATGTTGGATCACCTGGGACATTGTTTCAGGGGGTCTTGCTTGATCAAACCATATTAGTCTGGAAGGAATCCATAGCTTTCCATTTTTCTGTGGAAACACAAGCAAAAACTCTTTTCCCAAGTAACCTGTCCTTACATTCAAATTTAGAAGTCAAAGCATTTTTAAAATATAGAAGTTGAATTAATTTAGCAGCACCTATAATCAAATGTATTTTAGCAGCTGTAGTTCTTTCCTCAGCAATCAAACAGTTTAAAGACAACAATATAACATTTAGTATCCAGACTTCCTGTGTATTTTCCATCTTCACGAGGCTTTTCATTACTCTATTTCTTTTACTTTTATTTTTTCCTTTTATGAGACAGGGTTTCTCTGTGTAACTTTGGCTGCCCTTGAATTCACTCTGTATACTAGGCTGGCCTTGAAGTCACAGAGATCTGCTTGCCTCTGCCTCCCAAGTGCTGGGATTAAAGGCATGTGCCACCACACCCAGCTTCTCTATTTCTTCTTCCTCTTTAAAAAAAAAAAAAAAAAAAAAAAAAACACTTTATCCTGTTTCTTTTTCTCTCACAAGCCTATGTATATTTTTAAACACACTGTTAACCTTTAGAGGTTTTTCTTCATCTGAATCTGTCTTTACTGTAAATCTTCACCTTTCTCTGGCCACAAGATCTTTTATCTGCTAAACAGCATTGCTAAAATTAAAGCAGCAACTGCTTTAGCCACTATCTTTCCAAGATGGCGGGGATATGTTTACTGCTAACACTGAGAGCTGTGCTCACTGCCTTGGTCTATGCTGCCATCAAGGAGCATGCTGCCGGCTTGGAGATGTGTTCACTGCCACTGCCAGCTGCTCCTACACACCCTGTGGTTTTTTCCACTTATGCTGAGTTAGGAAACCTCTCTTAAAGGAGCCACTCGAGTCTCTGCAAAACAGAGACCACCCAAGAAAATGCTGCTACCAAGAAGTCATACTTATCTCTGTTCTTTTGCTTCTAAAATCCCTTTTTAAGCTTTTGTGACGTTTTTATGTGGAAGTTATTAAAACCACACCCTGGCACCATTTTGGGGTGGAACTCAGGCTGCTGGTGGAAAGACTTATCGTTACCACAGGTCTCTAGAAGATAATGAAGAATATTGACAGCTAAGGTTATAGCTACATGGTAAAGTGCCTACCTACCATGTTGAGTCTCTGGATTCAATATCCAGCACCACACAGAAGTAAAGAAGGTAAGGAGGGAGGTAGGAAGGGAGGGAGGCAGAGATGGAGGGGAGAGAAGAATGGGAAAGGGAAGAAAAGAAAGAAGAAACATGAGTTAGGAGTACTGGAAAGACCAGGGACACAAGGGATATACCTAAGCATAACAAAGGTGATTTACATCAAATTCATGGCCAGCATCATCCTAAATGGAGAGAAACTCAAAGCAATTCTATTAATGTCAGGAACAAGACAAGGATGTCCTCTCTCTCCATACCTATCCAATATAGTACTTGAAGTCTTAGCTAGGACAATAAGAAAACTCAAGGAGATCAAGGGGAGACAAACAGGAAGGGAAGAAGTGAAAGTATCACTATTTCCAGATATGATACCATATGTAAATTACGTTAAAACGTCCCGCAGGAAACTCCTTGTCTTAGTGAGGGTTTCTATTGCTGTGAAAAGATACCATGACCACAGCAACTCTTGTAAGGAAAACATGTAACTGGGGTGGCTCACTTCCAGTTCAGAGATTCAGTCATGGTGGGACGTGGTGATGATATTCAGGTTGACATGGTGCTGGAGAAGTAGCTGAGAGTCCTACATCTTGCGGGCAACAGGAAGTCAACTGTCTAACACCAAGCTTGAGAAAAAGAACTCAAAGCCTGCCTTCACCATGACACACTTCTTTCAACAAGGCCAAACCTACTTCAACAAGGCCACGCCTCCCAATAGTGCCTATGAGCTTATGGGGGCCAATTACATTCAAATTACATTCAAACTACCACACTCCTAATGCTGATAAACTTTCAGCAAAGTAGTAGGATACAAAGTAGACATATAAGAAGCAGTAGCTTTCCTATATGCAAATGACAAATGGACTAAGAAATCAAGAAAAAACACTTGAACAAAACAGCAATAGCACAGGCACTAAGAACAATTTAAAAATGGTATCTCATGAAACTGAAAAATCTTCTGTATGGCAAAGGCCACCAACATTTGGACAAAGTAGTGGCCTACAGAAAAGACTTCTACCAACTATGCATCTGATAGTGAGCTAATATCCAAAATGTATAAAGAACTCAAAAACTTGACATAAAGAAAACAAACAACCCAATTTAAAAATTGGGTACAGATCTAAACAGAATTTAAAAAAAAGGAAACTCAAATGGCTGGGAAATGCTTAAATGTTCAACGTCCTTATCAATCAGGGAAATACAAATCAAAACTACTTTGAAATTTCATCTTATACAAGTGAAAATGGCCAAAATCAATGAAACAAATGACAGTTCCTGTTGGCAAGGATGTAGAGTAAGGAGAACACTCATCCATTGCTGATGGAAGTGCAAACTTCTACAACCACTGTGGAAATCAGTATGGCAGTTGCTCAGGCATTTGGGAATTGATCTACCACAAGATCCAGCTATACCACTCTTGGGTATATAACCAAAGGATGCTTCATCCTATCACAGAGACATTTGCTCAACCATGCTCATTGCTGCTCTATTCATAAATAGCC
Organism: Cricetulus griseus; assembly: GCF_003668045.3. Classification (NCBI taxonomy): domain Eukaryota; kingdom Metazoa; phylum Chordata; class Mammalia; order Rodentia; family Cricetidae; genus Cricetulus; species Cricetulus griseus. The sequence continues at coordinate 319,590,608 of NC_048595.1, read as the reverse complement.
AAAAATTGGAAACAACATAGATGTTCCTCAACATAATGTATTTAAAAAATGTGGCACATTTGCACATTCCTCATCTTTAAAAAAATGAATCATTAAATTCTCAGGTAGATAGATGAAGCTAGAAAAAATCATCACAGGTGAGATAATCCAGATATCCATTAAGTCATTGATAAACAAGCTATAATACAGAGGTACAGAGAAAGGGATGGGAAGTAGGAATGGATCTCCCTAGAAAGGGGAAATAGAATAGACAGTGATGGATGGGTAGTGGTAGGGGAACTGGAACTAGAGGATCAAAAGGAGAGAGGAAGATAAGAGGGAACAAGGAAGGGAATACAAGGAGGGACAGCTAAAAATAAGAGCCCTTTGAGGGGTCAGAAAGAACCCTAATATAGTAGAAACTTCCTAAAATATATACATATCTGAAGTCATCCTAAAGAAAATCACCAAATCACAGGAGAGGGAAAGAGCCGCAACCAAACATCTCCCATCACCAAATGAAGATTCCAGTACTGGAACGGGTTACATTTAATTGAATTGTTGGCCAAAAGGGTCCCATCGGGACCCCCAATCAACCCAGGCTATTGCCAAGGCTATTGGTTGCTTTCCACAAACTGACAGTTATGACACTCTTGCTGAAGACATCATCTATGCAACTCATTAGACATAGAGAAGTCAAGTTGGTGCCTACCTAGATCCTTCACCCCTACGGACTAATGTTCATGATACTGGAAGGTACTCTGCATGCTACCAAAGGAGAAAGGTGAATATATACCCAGCTACGAATCTTTTGATATACAATGGTGACCTGCCCACAATATTCTGGTGCAACAGTGGCACAAAGCTTGTGGTAGAAACCAACCAATATCTGATTTAAGACCCACTACATGAGATGGAACCTATACCCATCACTGCCTTTGTAGCTAAGAACCTAAGACCAGATAAGCCAGGGACCTAGGGGAAAACCAAATACTACTGTTCTGCTGAAGGAACATAGCAATAAAATGGCTCCTAATGACATTCTGCTATATTCATAAATCAATGACTTGTTCAGACAATATCAGAGAAGCTTCCTCTGATGTGGGATGTCCTTTTTTCTGTATGCTGCAACTATGTGTTGCTTTTATTGGCTGGAAGAGAAAGATATGAGGTAACAAGCCATAAGCCCATGGTAAAATATAAACTAATATAAATTGATTAATTTAGTTGTGAGACCTAGTCAGTAATATGCCTGAGCCATTGGCCAGACAATTATAAATATTAAGTGTTAGAGTGGTTATTTGGGAACTGGTGGGCAGTTACATTCCTCCTGTAGCAGATGGGGACAAATACAAAGACCCACAGTCAGACAGTGTGCAGAGAGTGACAGACTTTGTAACACTCATCCCTAAATGGTTTCTCCACCAAATACCTCCTCTAGAGACTCAGGGAACTTTGTGAAAGAGGAGGCAGAAAGAGTATGAGAGCCAGAGGGGATGGATAAACCAAGGAAACAAAGCCTTCTAAACACAGCAGGACAGACACATAGACGAATTCCCAGAGACTATGGCAGAATGCACAGGGTCTGCAAGGTTCTGTACCAGATAGGATTCTAGAGCTGAGAGGAGAAGTAGACACATGCCACAATCCCAAACCCAGAAGTAACCTCTAATTGTTAACCACTTACAAATGAAATATTTTCTCCAATGGAGCCTCACTGGTGAAATAATCCACTCTTAAGGGCAGGTCCCACATCCAGCAGTAGATGGCCAACATGAAATGAACTCAAAGGTATCTCTGGAGGTTCTTTGTCTCTTAATGTTGTGTTAGAGCTTTTGTTTTATTTTAGTTTATTTAATCTTACAGTCACACACATATATATGGCTGGCAATTTTGTATTTTTATGGGATTCCTACATATACAAATGTGTGTCTCCATGTATATCTACATTTCTCATGCATTTTCTTTGGCTCTTTTTCTTACATTTTTTGTGTTTGTTTGTTTTGTCCTATTCTGACTAGTTCATTTTGGTTTTATATTATTAGTTATTTTATTTTATTATTGTTCCTTAGATGTCTATTTGTTTTCTAATGAGAGCCAGAAAGGATGTGGATCCAGATGGGAAGAGAGTAGGGAAAGGGAAAACCATAATCAGAATACATTGTATTTAAAAGGCTATTTTCAATAAAAGAAAAAGAGGGGGTAGTAATGATTTTTTTAAAGAAGGAAAAATATGTCTTTGGGGCTGGGGACATGGCTCAGTGGTTAAAGTGCTTACTGCACAAACATGAGAACCCAGGTTCAGATCCCAGCACCCGCATGAAAATGGGGCTGATAGCATACGTCTGCTCTGGGTGGCAGAGACAAGTGGATCCCAGGAACTCTCAAAAAAATGAGCTCCAAGTTCGGTGGGAGACCTTGTCTCAAAAATAAGTAGAGAGCTATAAAGCAGTGGTTCTCAACCTGTGGGTTGCAGCTCCTTAGGGGGTTGAGCAACCCTTTCACAGGGTCACCTAAGACCATTGGAAAACACAGATATTTACATTACAATTTATAATAGTAACAAAATTACAGTTATGAAGTAGCAATGAAAATAACTTTATGGTTTGAGGTCACTGTTACTTCTTACATAAAATGTACTTCTGGACAGAGAGAGACAGCACCTGTGTCAGTGACTTGTGCCTCTCAAGAAATAGAATATGAAAAAAAAAAAAAATCCCACAGGGGAGAAAAGAAGATGAATCCTAAAAAGGTGAATCAGATTTCCGACTAATGATCTCCTCCAACAGAAGACCACAGGACCATGTGGACTGCAGGAACATCACAGTTTCCACTAATGGGCTTCTAGTGAGTCTGTGCTGAGTGGGGTACACAGTTCAGAAAGCCCTTTGGAGGAGGAATGGCCTGAGATAATGAGGGAAACAGTCAATAAAGACTGAGAGGAGAGGTGCAAGTCACAGACAGAGATGCTGAATCCCTCTCCCCAACCAGTTCTAGAGAGATTTTCTAACAAGGGAATGTGTTCTATCTCATTAAAGGCACAAAGAGAACTACAGCTCTAGACAAGCAGAAGCAAACCCACCGTAAAGATTTTAAATTTATGTTGCAAGGAGAGGCAGAACAAATTGGCTATACTGGCAAACAAAAACAAAACCCATTGTTCAGAAGTAAATTTCGTGTAAGAGGCAACAGTGAGACCCAGAAATAATTAGGCAGAGCAAAGGTGAGAGAGTAAAGGTAGGTCCTGAAAGCTCAGAAGTTAAGGTTACCAAGATCATTTGAACAAATCAGGGAAGATGCAAACACAGGGAGGGAGGGCAAACAATGGAACCAGAGAAACCAAAGGAAAAGAGGGGTTACAGAGAGATGAGGATGTTATTCTGCAGGAATGCAAATAGGCAGGACACGCAAAAAGAGTGAAGGAAAGCCAGAGAGCAAGTGTCCTGAGAGCACGTAAGGCACCCTGGAATGAGAGTGTGCAAGCCAGCACCTCACTAGGAACCCAGGCTGGGGAAGCACAAGCAGGGCAGAGTACTGAGTGGCTTTCATCAGAAGGGAATTGTATTCAGAGGCTCTTGAGCATCCAGCCTCACAATTAGACACAGGAACCTGAGAATGCAAGTGCAAAGGACAAAGTCAGACAAGAATGTCCAGTCCCTCTATATACAAACCTGTGGGTATGAGCAGCAAGTTTTATTGTTGTTGTTTTGTTTTGTTTTGTTTTTTGTTTTGTCTACTCTAGTTACTGCATGCTCCTTTGTTGATATGCAAAACAAAGTGGTTTGGGAATGCTGTAGTGAAACCAGGCTCATTGTAGCAAACAGAGGACTATCAGAGGAGTTAAAGAGATAAATACTTTTTTCATAATAGAAGGACAGGTTTGTTTTGCTGTGATTTGGGGGCCTGGCTTGGTTTGGCTTTTTCAGTTGTTCTTGTATGTTCTGAAGAAATCAGTCTCCTGGCTTGGTAACATCATACATTGAGCACCTCTGAATTATTATTACTGTTGCTGTCAACATCATCATTATATATTATATTATTAATAATAATTATTATTATTTATGGGCATACATAAGCCACAACATGTATGTAGAGGTCAGAGGACAGTTTTTCGGAGTCAGCTTTCTCCTTCCACCTTTATGTGAGTTCCAGAAATCAAAACCAGATTATCAGGCTTCATGGCAAGCACTTTTACCCACTGAGTCATCTTGCCTGCCTCATCCTCTGGATTCTCAACTTAATTTCAAATAATTTCAAGTATATGTTGAATTCTACCATCACTTCCTGAGGGCACCTAGGATAATCCTGTGGACCTGTCCCCTTCTAAGAAACACTGATCACATCATATATATTTGAAATTTGTCATTAAAAATCGGATTATAAAAATGAGAAAACTGCTGGTATTTTGTGATTCAATCAACAATAATAACAAAATCTATCATGGAATATAGACGTGGTCTACCATCAAAACTGTCACACACTCTCCAAATAAACTCACTTAAAGAGTCAGTAAAATTTGGAAATAATAGTCAAACACGACAATCCAGATAAGTAAAATGCAAGTGGAAAACACACCATTTTTTTTTATCTAACTTCTGAGTAGTGTCACAAATAGAAAATGAAATAATAGTTATATAACTTTGAAAATCTAAATGTCAAAATCCTAATACAATACAAGCAGCTAAGCAAACAAACACACATGGACTCGGAAAGAAAAATCAACCTTGTGCCTTTCTTGACAATGACTTGAAAAATCTCTTCAGCACACTGAAAATTCACAAGTGTTTAATCTCATAAACAAAACTCAGATATAAATATGGCCAAGCCTGTGTTTGCAAGTTCTGCTCATTTATTATATAAACCTGCACAGTCACTTTGCAAAAGATTTTGACTGTGGAGGTCTTGATGAGAAGCACCCCCACAGGCTCAAATATGCACACACCCAATAGGGGGTGCTGTTTGGGACAGTTAGGAGCCTTTAGGAGGTGCAGGCTTCCTGGAGGAAGTACATGGGGTGGGGGGGGGGCTTTGAGATTTTATAGCGTCACCAGTTCACAACTTCCAGTTCACAGTCTGCTTTCTGTTCCCACTGCCTGCTGCCATGTCTCCTCCACCATTGTAGACTCTTTGCCCAGCTGGAACCATAAGTCAAAAGAAAATTTTACTTCTGTGATTCACTTTTGGTCATGGCAGACAAATACAAAAGTCTGAAATGACTATTTTGAAGTGTTTTCCAATGTAGAAAATAAATTAAAACTATATTATTTTTCTCATTTCTGTGATAAAATACCCTGACTAGAACAACATGAAGGAGAAAGGGTTTCTTTCAGTTTGTAGTTTGAGGGATACAGTCCATGAGGGCAGAGAAGTCGTCCGGGCTCCTTTCCTTAGAGATTCCAGGTCCCATCAAGTTGAAAACCAATATAAACCATTACATAGACACAATATTGATCTTTAGAAATTGGCAGAGTAAAGAAGGAATGAAGGTATGTTGCATCACTCTTAATGGAGGGTGTCACCAGATGGTGGTGACACACGTCTTTAATCCTAACATTCAGGAGGCAAAGGCAGGCAAATATCTGTGTGTTCAAAGCCAGCCTTGTCTACAGAGTGAGTTCCAGGACAGCTGGGGCTACACAGAGATACCCTGTCTCAGAAAAAAAAAAAAAAAAAAAAAAAAAAAGAAAACAATGGATGATGTCACTGAGAGTTTTTTCCTGGTAAGTTTGAATTTAAACTCTTCAATAAGAAAATCCAGGGGAGGAGGGGAGGGAGAGGGAACTGGGATTGACATGTAAAATAATATTGTTTCTAATTCAAATAAAAAAAATCTGCAAAGAAGGAAGGAAGAAAGAAAGAAAGAAAGAAAGAAAGAAAGAAAGAAAGAAAGAAAGAAAATCCAGCCATGAGCTGGTGAGATAGTTTAGTGGATAAAAGCACTTGTGGCCAAACCTAATAACCTAAGTACAATCTCTAGGACTCACAAGCTAGAGAATCAACTCCTGGAAACTGTCCTCTGACCTCTACATGCATTCTACAGGATTTGTTCCACCACAAACAAACAAACAAATACATTAAAAGCAAATAAAACCATTAGGAGACTAAAAATAGCTAACCTACAGGGGAGGGGAAGTTAGGCTTAAATAGGATAATGTTGGAAAAACAGAGGCTGGGGGTTTAGAAAAATGAATAAATTAAAATGACAGAATACGATCAATGCAAGTGAATAGGATGAGGCACCTCAATAAAATAAAGAAGCATTAGACAAACAACCATTTGTAAGGACATACTATTTATAAGGCATGTATTTGAAGAAAATGATAGAAAAGGGTTTTGTTAAGAACAACATAGGTCAGCAAGGCTATGCCAGAGAAGTGTAGACACAGAATGGGAAGGGTAATATTAATGGACAACACAGCATGAACAGCAGGAAATGTTACTAAATTTGACAAATTTCTCATCATTAAGAAGAGAAAATCCACAATGAATATATAAAGGCTAAATATGCTCTGAAGTGGTATTTTTAAGCTGCTTAAAAATGCAAGAGGAAATTAACAAGATTATTACAGTAGATTGCATATTCCACTGGCAGATAAAATAGTCAAAGAGAAATGAGAATATTTTAAAGTTAAATAATGTACCTACAATATTAAAATTTAGAAACATAATAAACAAAAATTCAAAATACTTGAAAACTAGAATGTATTCCTCTAATCTCTGTTGTCAAAGCAAAGTGATCCAAATGAAAAGAAAATGTGGTTAGCAGCACAGCCCAGCCATTTAATGTGTGTGCTGTTGAGCCAAAGGTACAATCAGTAGGAAAATCTACAAACATTGTATTACTAAACAATAAAGAATAAAAGTTAATTAGTTAAGGACTAAAATCAAAATATTTTAAAATTGAGTATATTAAATAACCTTAAGTGATTTCATTTGAAAAGTTGACAGCCCCGACATTTTTAGCAGGTGTCATGGCACAGACTAACAAGGCTAGTGGCAGAAGGATAACAATTTCAAGGTTATTCTGGGTTAAATAAAAAAAGCAATCTGTCTAAAACAAATAATACCTATGGGCCTTTTAAGTAGAAAATATAAAATTCAGTGTTAATGAAACTTTAAATTCATTGTTACTATATATGCTGTCAGTTTTCTATTACTAAAATATCTGAAATTATTAAGTTATATAGAAGAAATCTTTATTTTTATACAATCTTGAAAGTTTCAGCCTATGCTTGGTTGGCTTTCTGATTTGAGGGCTGTGGCAAAACTAGGCAATGTGGTAACATGGTATGACAGAGACAACTGTTCATCTACAACAACCAAAAAGCAAACAGAGAAAGAGGAGACTGAGGTCACAATATTCCCTTCAAGAGCATGCCCCAGTGCCCTAACATCTTTCCACCAGACCCTACATCTTAAAAGACTGACCAATAACCTCCAAGTAACCCAGGGGCTGATAACCAAGAATAATGAGAAGCAAGGCATTCATACATCTACTGCTTAGCATCATTCTAGAACTACATGACAGCTAAAATGCATAGGAAAACTATAAGCATTAGAAGAGAAAAAAATTTCTATTTGTTGGTGAGTGACTTAATTATCAAGCTAAAAATCTAGAAGCAACTAAAACAACATCACGAACCAGTTGGATCACTTGTTAAGGAGGCATTTTATACAATAAGATGATTTAAAAAGCAGTAGTTTCCTTATGGGCTCTAAATGAGCAGAATAATGAATGAAAAACATTCATAATGAAGAATAGATTGTGCTGATGCCAGTGCTGATGGTTAAGATGCTGATGCTGAGATGCTGATGCTGAGATGCTGATGCTATGGACCTAGAAGCCAAGTTAATAAGAATCTACAGCACAAGGATAAAGAAAATAGCCAAGTTTTGCTGAACATAAAAGATGTGGATAAATAAAAACATTCATTGTTTCAAGATAAATTTACTAATATTGTAAATAGCTCCTCCAAATTAATCTATTAAATTAATGCAATTGCATTTAAAATCCCATGGGACAGTTTTAAGCTGACAACCTAAAAGACAAATGGCACAGATTCTAGAATAGCAATATGGAATTGATTCACTAGAAAGCAACACTTTGCCAATATTTGAGGTATGTATACAGCTCTAAGTTACATGGAAAGATGGTCACAAAATATTAAATTAATTTTAAAAGTTGTAAAACTATGTTTTAGTTCATTTGGGTAAAAGAAATACATAAGTAGAAAAATTAAAGTTATACACAAAATACTAAATTTTCTCTAAAAGATTATAGACTTGATTTTGTGGTGATATCTTTCTTGCACAAATAAAGCCTGTCTGGGGGGTCAGAGAATGGAGCTTGCCACTAGCTAACCATAGAGGTCTGGAGGTCTGTACCAACAGGCAGGAAATGACAAAGCTGGGCAGTAATAGTATATAAGCAGGAACAAACAGGAACTCACTCTCTTCTCTGCAGACACACTGAGTCAGTCACCATGTAGGACTCAAGAGGAGTAACAGGTCTGGACCCTTTCTCTGGTAAAAGAAGACCATGCAGAAATACTTAGATTATTAGAAACGGGTTAATTTAGACAGAGCTAGCCAATAAGAAGCCATAGTCACTGGCCAACAGTATTTATAACTAATACAGTGTCTGTATGTTTATTTGGGGGTTCAAGGACCAGGGGACCTGCTGGGCCAGAAAATTCATGTTACTTGATTTCTTTTAATTGTTTTTCATATGGTTTTGTCTAGCTTTTCCACAATGAGCAAGTGTTATTCTGTGATTTAAACAAAAAACATGGGCCTTTTTCCTAACCATGAACACTGTGGACTTAACACCCTTTGGTCTTTGTAAATCCACTCAGAAGCCTGGAATAATGACTGTCATGATTTTATTATCGATGTGTAACAACAATCCTTTTAGTTATCTTGCAACTACATTTGGTAGGCTTCCCTTGCTCTTATTTTTCTGAGTTGCTACTCAATTCATTCCCTGCATGATAAAACTTTTAGCATACCCCACTCTGCCTTTATCACCCAAGGGTTAGAGCACTGAGGTGTCGTTAAAATGACCACATGGCCAGAACTGAGTGGTACACTCCCAAGTTATCTTCCCCTCACCTCTAGTGTGAAAGACTTATTCCCTCAAATGTAAAACTCCATCCTCAGTGTTGGTTATAAGCATATTCACTGAGCCAACCATGTTTATAGATTACTTCCTTGCCATCCATTGGGAAAGCAGTCTGTCTCTATCAGGTCATTTTCTATGACAATATCTACAAAGCTACAGATTTTACCTCCCAAATATGCATAGATTTGTCTAGAGTACATAGATGAATCTGTATCCAAATCCACAAGGAAAACCTTTTGTGATCAATAAATGTTATCCTCCCGTCATTTTTCTTGCTGTCAAAATGTCACAGTAGACCTTGGAAATCTATGGGGCCTCTTGTAGTGGATCAGTACTTATCACTACCATAGGAATGGACTTTAGGAGCCCATCCCACATGGAGGGACACTCCCTGAGCCTAGACACAAGGGGCTTGGCCTAGGCCCTATCCCAAAGAATGTGACAAACTTTGAAGACCCCCTGTGGAAGGATTCACCCTCCCTGGGGAGCAGAAAGGGTATGGGTAGGGCATTAGTTGGGGTGGGGGCAGGGGAGGAGGGGAGGGAGAGACCTGGGATTGACATGTAAAATAATTTTCTTTCTAATTAAAAACAAATGTCATGGTATAGGGAGGAAAGGTCCCAGCCCAGTCTGTATAAATTGTTAGTTTTAAGCTCTTTCCATATCACTCTCTTTACACACACACACACACACACACAGACACACACACACACACACACACACACACACACACACCCTTAAATGATCTAATAAGATCTGCAGCATTACCAGGAAAAAATGGGAAATCTGCTGCTTGTGTCTAGGTAAAGGAGCCCAGAATGAGGAAGAGAGAAGACAGATATGCAGAGAACATGGGAAACAGATTGGAAGGACACAACTCATTAGCTAATTGAGTAGTCAAAACTATTCCTGTGTGGAGAAGGTGAGGTAACTGTATATCTGTTGTGCTCATTCTGAGGCTACCTGCTCAAACCACTTATGCGTTCATTCTGGCACTTGCCACTTACTGCCACACAAGAAAAGAATACTGATATCAAACCTCTCCCTCCCTTCTGTTTCATCTCAAACTGCCATAGGCTTGCAATACAGGTGCATTCCTCTCCACTATACCTTACACATCAATGTCACAATAAGATGCTTCAAGGAAGCTTTTATTATCACTTTTCTGTTTTCAAAATACATGCCTTTTAGAATATAGTATAGATCCCATCCTAGGGAATGTGGGGTCCCTTCCAAACTGCCTAACTACATACATAAGATACACATTATCACAGTCAAGCTCTCCCCACCTCACGGACACCCACTATACTCTGTCTTTGATGAACATCTCTTCAGTGCAGTCTTTGACATCCCATCTTCACTTGTCTAGATATCAACCACCCTTTCCAACCCTCCTCAGTTGCCCAGATAGGTACCAAATTCTTAACCTCTTTCTCTTTCTTTGTCTACTATATGAATCAAAATCCCTTAGCACAATAATGAAATGCAAACATTTATAGAGCACTGCTAAATGTTGGGTAGGTTACCAAATGCTTGTTTTAATTAGGAATCCTTTGTTGTGGGAAATAGAAACTTTCTGGGATGCAATAAGAGGGTTTTATTATTGCAACTCAGGGAAACTAGGGGAAAATATAGTAGGCTTCAAAGAAGAGCAATTAAAAATCACAGAAGTCTCCTCTTTGTCCCTTTCTCCTTCCTCTTTGCTCTGCATTTAGCCCCTCCTGCTCTTAGCTCTCAGTTCTTTCAGCAAAACTTCTTGCTGGTGGTTGGATGGTACAGGGAAAACAGCTGTACAAAACTTCCTATGCCCACACCCACCAACTACTACGAAACTACAGGATTCAACTTCTATTCCATTGTGTTGAGTAAATGTTGCTTAAATGTGCCAGTTATCTCATTTTAATATTTGTTGACCAAGAGGAAAAGCAGATCATTCATACTACATATATAAACTCTATTAGATCATCAAGAAAAAATGAAGTCCTTCATTTGATTATTGTTAGGGATATTTCAATTATAAGATACATCTTTAATTTTAGAGATAATAGAATATAATACAATAGAATTCTCAACAAGGTATCATATCTAGAAAATAAATCAATTTTAGACTTACCTTTGTACGACAGCAAAGATCTAAAAAAAGGAAGAGTTATTTAAACTACTTTCCAATGCACCGGTGAGAATGCCCAGGAATAACTTAAGATTGCCAAAATTCTTAAGTTTTGCCCATCTCATGAAGAGAACAAAAAGTCAATTATTTTTGTGAAGTTTGATGAAAATAACAACCAACAAAAGTTGTTTGTGTTTATGCATATATATTATAGAGTATGTTATTTCAGATAATAATGTGTTTGGTTGACTTATTCTTTGCCACAACACTGAAACAAAGAAGTCTTAATAGTTTTATCATTTAAAAAAAAGTAAATCTCATCCTTCTAAAGTTGCATATAGAAAAAGAATCTCAGGGAAGAATTGGCCTGTTGAAATCCTGAGTCCGTCCCTGAACCAATTGCTGTGGTCAGAGGTAATAAACACAACATTCAGCTTATCTGTGTCCTGCCAAAGGGGTAGAATCAGTTTCTACACAGCATAAGGTGTCATCAACAGGTATGGCAAGGGCAAAGCAAAGTCTTGGGGAGATTTAATGACCCTGAAAATAAGAAGTGGTAGACCTAGGATTCAAACACAGATCTTCAAAATCCCAAAGCCTAGACACTAAGTTCTTCAATTCTAGCTCCTACTGGGTTAACATATTGTGATTTTTCTTAATTGTTATGTCATAATTCCTTGAAGGTTGAGACCCTACTATGTTTATCTGTATCCCTATAGCTCCTCAAAATACTACCTGGCACTTTTGATGTGTTTTGTATAATTAGGTCTCCATTTATAGATTATATATTTGAACATAGTCTTACACCAACATGGTTGTGGCCACATCTGAGACCAGCTGTGTAGGTCTTGTGCTCAAAAGAGAACAGATGGATATTTGAAGGGTGGGAAGAGTGGAATATTTTAATTTCAAGAACATTTTAGCACCACAAAAATTAAAAGGGAAATAGCAATACTAGAAATTTTTATTTTGTTTTTCAAGAATTCCATACATAAATACATTATATTTACAACATTTCTACCCTCCTCTCTGTACTCCAACAAACTCTTCCTGTGTCCCCATATACACATCCCAGTCTAAAATTCATGACCTTTTTAAAATAATTTTTGTACACACACACACACACACACACACACACATACCAGCTGAGTCCAGCTAGCATTCCCATATGTACATGGGTTTAGGGCTGACCACCAAGTTTATGAAACCTACCATGGAGCTCTTCCTTGAAAAGGAGTTGATTCTCTCTCCCTCCATAGTTATTGACTGACTGGATCAGATCTTCAACTAGGGCCAAGGCCTTGTAAATGGCTCTCATATTCATACCAACTTGTTAATTGGCGTGGTCTTGTGCAGGAATTCATGTTATTGAGAGTTCGCAGGTACAACATCTCTATCTGTTTAGAACACTCACAGCTGCCCTGATCATCTGGCTCTTAGAATTTTTCTGTCCTCTCTTCCAAAATTTTCCTGAGCCTTAGGTGTATTATATATGTCCTATTGGGAACTAGGCACTCCATTGTCACTTATTCTCTGCACCTTGACCAATTGTGATTCCCTATAGCAGCCTTTGTCATATGGAAAAAGAAGTTTCTTTGACTAGGGGTGAGAGATGCCCATATCTGTGGGTATAAGGATAATATCCACATACTCGGAAAACTATATTAATTTAACACAATGATAGTAGTAAGATATATTAGGGGTTTTTTTCCTAATTGCTGTGACAAAACACCATGGTCAAGGCAACTTTATAAAAGAAAGTGTTAAATTAGGCTGATAGTTTCAAAGAATTAGTAGTTCATGATGGCATAGCAAAGGCATAGTGGCAGGAAAAGCCAAGAATGCACATCTTAATCTGCAAGCAAGAGGCAGAGGGCACACTAGGAATGCCATGAGTCTTTTGAAACCTCAAAGCTGCCACCAGTGCCACATCTCCCTCAACAAGGCCATTCCTCCTAATCCTTTCCAAACAGTTTCACCAACTAGGGACCAAGCACTAGAATATATTATCCTACAAAGGCCATTCTCATCCAAACAACTACATAGGTTCTCCTCTAGGGTCTATGGCCACTCCAACTACAGGATTTTCGCTAGGTTTATAGTTCTAGGCATGAGCTCCCTCCTACTGAATGGGCCTTAAGCCCAATCAGACAGCTGTTGTTTACCACCAAAACATGAGTGTCACTATTGCACCACTGGAGAGAGCTTGCCTAGCTGGCCATTATTGTAGCTTGCAGTATTTACAGCTAGGTAAGTCCATTGATAACTTTTTTGCCCTGGAAGCTTACATAGCATCACTATGAGAGTTAGTTGCCCATTCTCAGAGAGGAAGCTTTCAGGTCACTACCAGTTTAGTTTCCTCCAAGTCCTGTTACGAAACTATGTTGTGTCTTCAGCCATGAGGTCCTGCATCCTCAAACTCTGACAGGTAAATCAGAGCAATGACAATAGTTTGTAATACCAATAATTTTATATCCAAAGCAAAGTCACGCAGTGATCAAAAGTAAGCATAATAATAGGAAGCAATAGCTGGGACTGATTTCCTAACTGAGAAAATTAGGTCCATTCAAGTTTATTATCTCTGTCATACTTCCTGGTAAATTCTGAGAACAGAAACAGAATACAGTTGGGAAAAAATTTCCTGATCTGTATCTTTTTAATTGTCTGAAAAGAAAATGTATCCATGGGATCATTGTAAATTTTGAAATAGATTATCGCCGCCTAAGTACATGTTCTAAGTACTTATCTATTTTTTGTCTCTCTGCAGGTTCCCTAGGCATCATAAGAAGGTACTCCTCAAAAAAAAAGTTCTATCTTAGTTTGTTTTCATCTGGGTCATGGTGTTTCCAGAATCACTTCTTTTCCTAGAATTTGTCTCAACATTTCTTTGTGATGCTTAAAATACATTAATATTTTTCTGTATAAAAGACACTCTTCTCATTTTTCACTCACTATTCATTGTGTCTTGTTTTGGAATGTTTCTAGTCTCCTCAAGCCACTCGATACACACATTTAAGATTTTGTGTTCATTTTCATAGTTCAACCCTTTGTTCTTTCTTTCTCTCTCTCTCTCTCACACACACACACACACTCTCCATCCCACCCCCTCTCTCTCTCACACACACACACACTTCATTTTAAAAGGTTCACTATTATGTTGCTTCCTGGCTTGATTAGCTGTTAAGATGAGCACAGTCTGTTAATTTAGAATTGTATTCTGCTTGTTAAAACTGCTTCGAATTTTGCTGAAGGGTCTGTGTGCAGCTGTAATTAATTTATTTCAAACATGTTCTTTCTTGCCCTCTGTCCACTTCTCTGTGTTAGTCAATCTGAAACCCAGAGAATCACCATGTTTTCATCCACATGATGCCTTATTTCAAATTTTAACCTGTTCTTTTGTTCCTTCCTATTAGACTTACAAGCCAGTTATCTACCCACAGGCTTTTCCACCCAAGGCCATAGCATTGGTGTTTATCCTGGTAATTTTGAAATGAGCTTCATCCTGAATTTAGTAGAAAAGGGACAGCAGGAGTTCTAGGGATTGAAAATGATCATTGTTTGAGTCTTGGAACCTAATACTCCTCACTGGTTATGTGCAGGCTATGTGCAGGCTATGTGTAGTCTGTCTATTGCAGACTATGTGCAATCTATGTGCAGACTGTCTATGTGCAGTCTATGTATAGTCTATGTGCAGTCTGTCTATGTACAGTCTATGTACAGTCTATGTGCAGTCTATGTGCAGTCTATGTGCAGTCTATGTACAGTCTATGTACAGTCTATGTACAGTCTATGTACAGTCTATGTAAGTCTATGTACAGTCTATGTGCAGTCTATGTACAGTCTATGTACAGTCTATGTACAGTCTATGTACAGTCTATGTGCAATCTATGTACAGTCTATGTACAGTCTATGTGCAGTCTATGTACAGTCTATGTACAGTCTATGTACAGTCTATGTGCAATCTATGTACAGTCTATGTACAGTCTATGTACAGTCTATGTACAGTCTATGTGCAATCTATGTACAGTCTATGTACAGTCTATGTACAGTCTATGTGCAGTAGACTGCACAGAGCTGGCTCTCTGGTCCCTTTGTGCTATATTTTGCTTTGCCTATATTTACTTGTTATTATTGTAGGCTCAAAATAGGCAGAGAAAATCCTAACAGAGAATCTTGACTCAAGGCTTCTGGTCCCACCCTAATCCTTTTCATATAGCAAGCATGAGCTCCAAATCTAATCCTTTAGGAGTGGGAAAAAATAAAAATAAAGTAAGATGTGCCCTTCACTTTCTTCTTCCATGGTCTAATTGATGTAAGAAAATATCAGATCACTGATATTTAGCTGAATCCTTAATATACTTTTTAATAACATGACTTGTATGTTATCAGATCCATGACATATTTAATTCATAAAATAAATGGTGCAGAGAGCAAAGAAAATGTGTTGGGGGGGGAATAATTCAATCTCGAAGTGAGTTATTTGGACACACTCTCATGTCATCATGGAGGCGACCATGTCTGAGATCAGCAGTGGATTTTCTGTTCGTGAGGAGAGTGGATGAGTATGAGTGCCTAACCCTGGAGCATTGTCACGGATGGGTGTTTACATAACCACCATGCCCACCATTGTTCTCTCCACACACCAAACTCAATGCTCGTGTGACTAGAGCCCCACTGAAATGACTCCGCCTCTAAAACTAAGATGTATGCCTCAGCTATAAGGACAGAGGTGCTACACCCCAAGTGTGAATGCAATAAAATGCCATCTCTGTGTCATTGATCAGATGAATAGCAAATTTGGGATTCAAATTCCCCAAAATTCATTCCTCATGTATTGTGAAAGCCTATGAAGGCCCCTGGAAAAAGAGAAACGTGACGGTGGAGAGAAGTTGGGTCCTCACTACGGAGCTCTTGTGATGTGTGCCTGACAGAAACTTGATTGAAAAATGTGTTTTCCTGTCTACGTGGGCACCAGACATTGGTAAAAATTGGATTAAATTGTTGCACACAGTCTGTCTCCATCCTAGTCATATCATCATCCCTACCATGAATCATGGACCGGAGTCTGAAAATCCCAGGTACAGAACTAAAGCTCAGAGAAAACCATGAACAGGTCCCTGTGTCTCTTCCAAGCAAAGCTCCAGCTTCCTGTTGCTTACAGCAGATGCCAGTAAGGCCAAGCCTCGAGCAGTGCATCAGACAGTTTCCCACAGGGGAAAATCCTACCCTGTAATTAGAGGCTAAACCTGTAAGCCTGGCCAGACATTTTGTAACCAGGAACATGTGAAGCCAGCTAATTTTTTCTGTTTCATTTCCTACTGCTTTAGAGAGGATACTGTCACTTGAAAGTTCGTGTCAGGAGCAGTTTTAAAAGGAGTCAGTTTCTAGAACAAAGTAGTCAGGGGCCTCAGATGAAAAACAAGATGGAAAAGCATTCCTTCTAGGATGCCAGAGAAATTAAAAAGCAACAGAATCAGAAAAAAAATGACCCTATGATTAAGGCAATCCAGTGGAAACTATAGTCAAATCACTGTCCTGTGGACAAGGGGAAAGTGTGTGTGTTCATAGCTTCTAAATTTAGGAATGAGAAGTGAATTAGAATGATACCAACAGTGACTACCAGCCTGGGAAGCTAGACCCCATCTACCTCACTGAGAGCAACACTTGCAACAAGCTCAGGACCGGCTCACACAGATAAAGAAATGGAAAGCTGTGTGAAACTACCTGGGAATTGAAACCAAGGTGAGGAAGGAGCATTGTAAAAGAAAATTACCTCACTCGGTGCCAGTGGGACTGTAAATTGGTACATTTCCGGAAAGCATCTTGGCAATCTACTAAAGAAAATCCTTCAAAATATGTATTGCCTTTGGCATAGTGTCCACATTTGGGGGCATCTAAGCCAAGAAAATAAGCAAAGTGGGGAATTGTGCAAGTGACGGGAGTATCTACAAAGATGAAAATAGTCATCAGGATAGATACAGGAGAATCCACGATCTAGAGAAGTGGTTATTTCAATTGCTACCTTTAAGACCTGTCTTATAAAATATAAGAATAGGCCCACACTATGTCAGTTGGAAAAAAAACAAAACACAAATAGAGTTATTTGGAAGGAAATACAATACTAATTGCTAGGTATTATAATGAATTCATATTACCAAATTCACTACAATGAAACAGAATTACTTTTGTAATCACTAAAAAGTTACTTTGTAAAGAAAATTTAAAACACACACACACACACACACACACACACACACACACACACACACACACACACGTACGCATGCTAGAGAGATGATTCGACTGTTAAGAGCACCTGCTGCTCTTGTAGAAGGCCTGGGATCTGGTTCCTAGCACCAGCATGGCAAAGCAGAACGGCCTGTAACTCCAATTCAGGAGGCTCTGGCGCCCTCTTCTGGCCTTCCCTGGTATGGCACACAATGGTACACACACACTTAAGCCCAAAGCATGCTTTATAGTGGCTGCTCAGACCAACCATCCAGAGTAGCATAAATAGTAATGAGGCTTGTGCAGTGGTTCCCAGGCTTTACTCCTGATTGCCTGGACAGAATTTTCTTACTGTATGCCAGCATATCCCTTCTTTTTAATCCTGTCCCTTCAATGTGGGTTGCACCAGCGCAGTGTCTACCAACACTCTTCTTTTTTTCAAGCATCCCAATAAATTCCTTGCACATCAACTCTCATTCTGGCATCTGCTTTCCTGAGGACAAAGGTAGTCCATTCACCCACCTATAGAACAGAGACATCAAACAATTCAACCATTTGTTCTGTGACAAGAACTTCCCTGGAGAGACACAGAGAAGGAGCCCATCACAGACCAAAGTATGGATACCACCAAAGTCCAACTGGTGAGCCAATGAGTTTCACTGAGGTACTGAAAGGAATATGAATGAAGGTTACTTACGGGAGCAGAAACAACTTACTGGCGGCTATGTTACCAAAGTCCACCCCAGAATGGGTAATGTTTCTTAAAAGCTGAAAACCTGGAGCACACTGCACAGCATTCAGGCAGCTCAACAGATTGGAGAGTGTCCCTTCCAAATGACTCAGACGGCCTCTTCTAGGTAGCTCAATGATTTCTGCTTCCTGCACAAAGCTGGTCTAGTCTTCAAGTTTGCTTCTGCAGCTTGGCTTGTCTGTGGATGACCCTCAGCAATCTTTATTGATGGGGAATGTACTTCTTTGTATGTTTATCTTATTGATTGTTGAATAAAATACTGTTTGGCCAATGGCAAGCAAGGACTAGGAGTCAAAGAGGATTCTGGGAAATGTAGTAGAGAAGTGATGATCCAGGCAGAAAGTGACATGGCAAGGAGACTCATATCTAAGTGAGGAAACAGGAAATATGCCCTCTTTCCCCTCTGCTCCTGCTCCTGCGGCACAATGTGATCCACCGACAAGGAGGGACGCCAATAAGGCCTCCAATAAGATAAGTCTTATAACATATATAGATTTATGATAATTAAGACTGAGCTAACAGATGAGAAGTCCTAGTCACTGGCCAAGCAGCTTTGAACCTAATACAAGTTTCTGTGTATTCATTTGGGCCTAACTCGGGCAGGCGGCTGGCGTAAAGCTTTTAGCAGAAAGATTTATCATAACACTTTATTGCTTATTCTGGGAAGGAGGGGCCTAGTGAATCTTGTCAGTTTCAGGGACTTCCTGAAGCTCTGTGAGTTGTTTACCTTCTGACTTAAGGAGTTTAAGTTCTGTTAAAGCTATCAGAAATAAGCTTCATTAGTCTTGAGGCTACACAACACCATTCAGAAACATATGATGAATATACAGTTAGCTTACTCCTTGAATATGAGACTTTCAAGGGAGAATCTAGTTCAGCCAGGTCTCACTCCTGCCCTAACACTGACAATGATAAAGCAAAATGGTGCTTTTTAAAGGTTTATTTATATTATTATTTTATATGTATGAGTGTTTTGCCTGCATGTTTGTATGTGCACCGAATGCATTCCTGATGCCCACAGAGGACTGCAGAGGGTGTCAGATTCCCTAGACCTGGAGTTACAGATGCTTGTGAGCTGATACACCAGTGCTAGGAATCAAAGAACAAGTACTCCTACTTGCTGAGCCATCTCTCTAGCCCACAAAAAGGTGCTTTTTATGCCAGTAAATATACAGCAATTGGCAAAATGGCAGCAATTGGCAAAGTCTCAATGGGGAATTAATCAGAGAATATTTAGCAGTACATGTTTCATAGCAATAACCAGAGGAAAGTAAACCATCTTTCACCCCATCAAATTCAGGATGCCTAATAAACCAACTGCAAGGGTTTTCTTTTCAGTTTGTCTCAAATCACTGGATGAATACATTCAAGAGTTTTGGAAATCACATCGATTATTATGCAAAGCAATCACTTACAATTCATGATAGCTTCTTTCCTTAAATCCTTAAATCACAACTGTTTATGGACAACTTGGTAATTTCCTATGGTGTGCTTTTTTTTTATAGGAACTGGTGCCTGGATTAGCAGAATAATTTTTAGAAGAAACATCTCTTCACTGTTCAGTCTAAACCATCTATCGGTATCAAAGCATGATGAGATGTTAACATTATAAAGCATTACTCTTTTGAGGTATGCCTGTTCCCACAAGTAGCATATAAGGTTGAGCCAAATGTGGTGCCATATGCCTATAATCCCCACACCCTGCAGAGGGAAGCAGGAAGATTGTGAGTTCAAGACCTACCTTAACTACACAGGGAGATCCTGCCTCAAAAACAAAATGTGACATAACAGAGCAAACCAAAATTAAAACAGGGCTAATGGCTTCATTGTGAGCTACATATTACCACCGTAGCCAAGTTTCCTAGAAAACAGAGCACTGAAATAAAGCTGTGTGTCAATGCTCAGTTGAGAAGTCCAGTCCCAGGACAGCAAGAGTGGGGGGAAACTAAGAATGTGAAGAACAAGAAAGCAACTACAAAGTAGAGCACTGGTGAGCTGGCCTCAGCACCTTGAGAAAGCACACCTGCTTTTGTCCTTATTCAGGACATCTGGACAAGCCCCAAGCTTGTCCATGCACCTTGGAATAACTCACTGGGGAGGAGGGGAAGGGGAATGGATTTTACTTGCTGGGTCTTTCCAATTCCCTGTTCCCCACTGGTCAAAAGATGTTCTTTGCCTCTAGATGGTTGACTCCACTACACTGATGTGTTACTACCATCCTCTCCAGTCAGATGCTGGCAAGTCAGGCCTCATGCTACTTCCCCCACATCTGAGCCTGGACATGCTGGAAAAATCAAAGGTGGGATTGCTGTAGTTCCCAGCCAAGGGACAGAAGGGAACCATACAAGTGCATATCTGTCTCCCTGATGGGTCTGGAATGGCTGGCAATGTTAAGGGTTGAGGCAAAGGATGGCTAAGGGTTCTTCACCAAGGAAGTGCCCAGGACCCAGAGGAAGATGTGGCTGGGCAATCCACAGAAGCATCTTAACTGAGACCTCAGAGTCTAAAATCTGGCAGGTGGCATTGGACCTCACTTCCCTCCACATCCTTGTCTTGACAACCAGGGAATGGAAATTCACCCTTCCCCCACTGCTGCCCAGGGGCAGCCACCTCTTTCCTTTCATCACCCTCCTCCATTCTGGGCTCCTCCATCTGGTTTGCATTTGTTCCCAAACTTTTCTGTACACAGAGCTATTTCTTTCTTGCTAATTTTTGTAACCTATTCTAGAAAACACACCCATTGCCTGTGGGCTTCTGACTGCACTGCTTTTCATTACTGAAAATTGTAGTGTGGTTAATTAAACCAATAATGCCAAAAGGGGGGAGTGTGTCTGTCTACAATGTGTGTGTGTGTGTGTGTGTGTGTGTGTGTGTGTGTGTGTGTGTGTGTGTTGTGAATTTGTATATGTGGTGTGTGTGTGTGGTGTTGTGAATTTGTATATGTGGTGTGTGTGTGTGTGGTGTATGTATGTGTATGTATGTGTGGTGCAGGTGTATGTAAGTGTGTGTGGTATGCTATGTGAGTGTGTATTGTGGTGTGTGTATGTGTGTGTACACGTGGTGTGTATTTTTGTGTGGTGCATGAATGCATATGTGCATTTCTGTGCATGCATGTGTGAGGCAGTCTCCTACAGAGTTTGATGAGGCTTAACACACACTTCCTGCAGTGTGCCATGTTTGTACAGAGATATGACTGCATCTCTTGGAAACAGTTAAAGAAAGACCTCAGCCTGAGTTCTAAACCTTTTAATTTCAAAATGGAAAATATTTCTAAAATGGCCACACTAAACCTTTATCTGTAGGGGACTAATCTTATGAGAAGCATGAAAAAGTATTTAAATAGGCCACTAATAAATAAAAGCATTTTCCCCCAGATAAATTGGTTGAACTTCTTTTGACATTTCTGGGATTCTTGCATTTATATTCAAATTCATCCCAAAAAAATTGTTCCCAAGTGACCACACAATCACTTCTTGTGGCTTTTCTCTCCCTTCCTCCGGATGAGTTTTCTCTTCAGACCTTTGGCTGACTTGCTACCATTAGCACAACTGAAGTTTGCACCCCAGTTAAAAGTAGCAATAAGTCTCAATGCCAAGTTCCCATTTTCACCCAGAGTGGGAAAGGGCGGTTTACAACAGATTGATCTCCTCATCAAAGAACCATGTCACCCAATCTCTTTGCTCCGCAACCTGCCACAAGATTGATGGTAAATATAATATATATGAAAATGAAGGCGGAAAATATATGCAAGGCTCCAACGATGGTTTGGGGGCTGGAGACAGGGCTGTGCAGTTCATCATTTGGGTGGAATTTCTCATTTTCAGGACATTGACTCTAAAATCACTGCAGTCACTATGTTTAATGTCCCTGTGTTAGGATCCAGGGGTTTAAAAAAATGATTTGAAGCCAGAAAAGGCAAGGCTGACTTATTTGAACCTATGCTGTAGTGTGACAAAAAAATATTTTTTGCAAGGAAATAACTGCTGAGAGAATGTGGAGGTGGGGTGTGGGGCTGGGGGCACAGACTTACAGTGAGCTTTATACTCTGTCCAACAGAATACCAAATAGGTTGCTAATAAAGGAGAGAATGCAGGGTAACAGTCACCTAATGAGGCCAACGTTCTGAAACCCTGGGAACAGCCTGAGAGAAACCCTAGTACCTTAATCACAGGGCCATTTACAAACTTGCAAAAGTAAGTTTTACTTAGCCCAGATGCTAAAGATCACACTGTCTTTTGGTACTCCAATTTCCCTTCTTGGCATTGGGTAGCATTAAACACCCCAGCTAAGAGAGAGTTGAGCTGAGGATGTATGTCCCTTGTGGTTAGTATGTGGCTCTCTGCCACTCTGTCTTAGCACTGCTAGTATCCCAATAGAGCAATGGCTTCCAGGAGCACTCCCTTGGCTCCCGAGCAGCACAGAGGGACACAGCAAGGGTACACACTGCTTTGCATGACCTTGAACTTGGTGCCCAGTACCAGTGGAATCCAAAGGACAGGTTTGGAAGGTACAAAGCCAGGAACTAATCTATAGACTAGTCTTGTAGTCATAGATCTCCTAAAACAAGGGAGTTCTAGACCATTGATGCATCAGCAAAATCAAAGCTTTCTCCCAGGTAGAGATTTCTCCAGTTTGACAAAATTCTTAAATGTAATAAAACCTACAAGTATGACACTAAAAATTTTTCTTAATAATAAACATGATAGACCAACAATTATCTATTTTCTGTATGAAGAATATATTACAGCCTTTTTATACCCTATGGGGGTTTTTGCTTATATATTATGGTTTTCAATAGTGTTTTTATGGGATTTTTGTGAGGGAATGTGTGTCTCTCTGCCTCTGTGTGTTTCTTGTGTCTTTTGGAGGGGTGACTTTTGTTTATTTGGTTGTTTGGCTGGTTGTTTTACTCTATTCTGATTGTTGTTGTTGTTACCTATTTGTTTTCTAATGAGAGAAAGAAACTGTGTAGATTTGAGTGGGTTGGGAGGTGGGGAGGAACTTGAAGGAGTGGGAGGAGGGGAAACCGTGATCAAAATATATTGTAAGAAAAAAAGATCTAGTTACAGTATTTTTAAAAAGATGTTATAGCCAGATGATAATGGTGCATTCCATTCATCCCAGCACTTGAGAGACAGGGGCAGATAGATCTTTGTGAGTTTGAGACCAGCCTGATCTACAGAGCGAGTTCCAGGATAGCCAGGGCTACACAGAGAAACCCTGTCTCATATATATAATAACAATACATATATGAAATATCATTATTGTTACATGAAAAGTCAGGACTGTCAAGATGGCTCGGTGGGTAAAAGTGCTTGGTGAGCAAACCTAATGACCTGAGTTTGATCAGAAGAAAGGAGAGAACTGTATACATACATACAGAGAGAGAGAGAGAGAGAGAGAGAGAGAGAGAGAGAGAGAGAGAGAGAGAGAGCACAGTAATAACAAATATTTTTAAAAAGAAAAGTATGAAGACACAATCTTTAGGCTAGAACATGCAAGACTGCAATCCTATCTATTTGGAAGTTGAAGCAGGAAGATCATAAATTCAAGAACTGCCTAAGCTATGTAGTCAGAGCATACAAAGCAAAAAAGAAAGTTGAGGGTGTATCTCAGTGATGACACACTTAGCAGCCTGTGTGAGGCCCTGGGTTCAGTGCCCAGTGGTGCAAAGGAAATAAAAGGCAAGCAAAACTTAGGAAGCCACAGAATTCACCTTTGCTATTGGGGACACTTGTCAGCTTCCTCCAGCTGTAATTCTTTTCATTCTAAAGAAATATGCTTTCATAACTAATCTAGTCTTCCTGATCTTGATTCTCTTTCAAACCTTTCAATCTGGCTCTCAGTCTCAATACTGAAGCTGAAGTCTGGTCTTCTGCCTGAGCTGTATTTAACTGGTCCACACTGATCCCTGGCCTCTGAGCATTTGCCCCTCCTGGATCCAAGGGCTTTTACTTGCACATCATCCCTTTGTCACCCTTGACCATGATGACATCTTCTTTCCTGTCTTCATGTGGAAACCACTCCATCTCCAAAAGTACCAGTTCCAAAGACTGCCTCAATCACATATGCCTTTTTTCTTTTCCTTTCTTTTATTTTTCCTGTTGTTGTTACCAAGACAAAGTCTCATGTTTCATTGTGCATCCCAGGATGACCTAAAAATTACAGTCTTGCCCTCCTCTCTTAACTTTTCTAGTTTGGAATGACAGATATGTGTCACAATGCCCAGCCCAATGTCTTACACACACACACACACACACACACACACACACACACACACACACACACACACGCACGCACGCACGCACGCACGCACGCACACACCTGCCTTATTTCTTACCCATTCCTATCACCATCCCTGCTGTCCACTTCAAATTCTCCTTATTATGTCTATGAATCTTGATTGTCCTCTGTCAAACTTCATGCCAATCACTCCCCAGAACAATCCAGGGCACTCTGTTTGAATAGCTGTATAATATGTTGTGGAAGAGGTATTTCAGTATAAAACAAAATCATTTGCCTTTTGATTCCCATCCAACTATTGCCTGTTTTATTCTTTTCTTTGTTGCAATGTGAACAACACTGTAACAAACTTTCATCTATTTCCTTCTGCTATGTAGCTGTTAGGTTTCTGGTATT
This sequence comes from Cricetulus griseus, assembly GCF_003668045.3. NCBI lineage: Eukaryota > Metazoa > Chordata > Mammalia > Rodentia > Cricetidae > Cricetulus > Cricetulus griseus. The sequence continues at coordinate 319,565,780 of NC_048595.1, read as the reverse complement.
TGGACCAGTAGGTTAAAAGGTGGCTATTTATTTAATTTAAGTGGGTTTTTTGTTTATTCTTGAGAAGTTTATTTACAAGTACTAAATTACATCATTTAAATATCTCCCTCTCCTTCCATCACACAGAATGAGACTCTGCCACTTATACATCTAATAGAGGATTAATATCCAGAATACACAAAGAACTTACAAAAAGAAGTGAGAAGATAAATGATAATTAAAACATGAGCTATAGTCTGAACAGAGAGTTCTCAAAAGAAGAAAGAATAATAAACATCTCAAAAAAGCACCCAATATCCTTAGCAGTTAGGTAATTATAAATTAAAACTATTATGAGATTTCATCTTACCCAAGTCAGAGTGGATAAAATCAAGAAAAAAAAGTAACAAGTATTAGTGAAGATGAGGAGAGAGAAAATTCACTGTTGGTGGGATTACAGACTGGTGTAACCATTATGCAAATCAATGTGGAGAATTTCTCAAAAAGTCAGAAATAGATCCATCATATGTTGTGAAATAGAATATTGGTTTAACTTTGTAAAAATGAATTGCATTTTTTATGTTATAGAATAATTGTTTAACTATGTAAAGATGTGTTGTTATTTTACCTTGCCTGCCTAAGTAACCTGATTGCTCTAAAAAAAGCTGAATGGCCAACAGCTAGGCAGAGAAGGGATAGGAAGGACTGGCAGGCAGAGAGAAAAGGGGAGACAGCCAGGTAGCCAGGGGTCAAACAGCCAGGGACCAGCCAGACACAGAAGAAGCAGGAAAGCAAAAAGTTAGCACATAGATGATGTAAACAAGCTTTGTGACAGCACAGAGATTAATAGGAATGGGTTAATTTAAGTTTTTTTTTTTTTTAAAAAAAAAAAAAAGGAGGATAGCTAGAAATGAGCCTAAGCTAAGGCTGAGAATTCGTAATTAACAATAAGTCTCCATGTGGTCCAAGAAAGTCTGCTACAACCATATGGCCCAGCTACAGCATGCCTGGGCATATAATCAGAGAACTGGCTGCCCTAAATCACACATGTTGCCATTCACGTCCTTTGCTTTTCCACTTACAATAGCTAGGGAATGGAAACAATGTGAATGCCCTTTAACTGATTAATGGATAATGAAAAGGTGGTACATGTACTATGGGATACTATTCATCTGCTTTAAAAAATTGAAATCAAGAACTTTGCAGGAAGATGGATGAAACTGGAAAATATCATACTGAGAGAAGTAATCCAGACCCAGAAAGACAAATGACAAATGCCACATGTTCTTGCTTATTTGTGGCTCCCAGTTCTGAATCTTTAAATTTGAATATATAACCTGAGGTAGCCACAGAAGCCAGGAAAGTAGAAAGGGAACATGGAGTGGGAGGAACCATTTGTTTAATTTTTATAAATGTTGCCAAGAGGCTTTCAAAAAGACGGAGACTGGGGAATAAAACTCAGTGGTAAAGCATTTGCCTCGTATATGCAATTCCCAGGCTTCAAATCCCAGGAAACACACACACACACACACACACACACACACACACACACACACACACACACACACGGGCTTGTGCACACACACATACAAACACACACACAAGCATACACATACACATATACACACACATACACACACGCATACATACACATATACACACATACATACACATGCACACACATACACATATACACAAACAACACACACACATACACATACATAAACACACACATACACACACACACACACACACACACACACACACACACACCTAATAATTCACATTTCTACCACTTGACTACCCACCCTGATTTTCATTTCCCTAACTACCAGATTTTATTCTTTGGTATGTTACCCATTCCCATTCCTGACCACATGTGACGGGGAGGCCCTTCATTCTCTTTGATTCTCACTCCTGCTTGTCTATTAGAAATAGTCACCCTTTGCCTATTTGCCTATTGTGGAATTTTCTTTTTCTAGCTCCTCCATCCCCTAACTTATGTGTTTGTCATAATCAGATCATCTATAATTTATAGTGGCTTCAGGCTTCCTTGGGCTGGTTATAATGGCCTGTTCTCCCCTAATCTTTGATTACTTATAATCACTTAGATTTTCTTCTATCATATTTATTACCTTACTGTTTACATTTAAATTTTTAAGCCACTTGTCATTTATGTTGTCATATTTTTCATGAAATATTTTAAATTTTTGCATAAGGGTAGTACAATAGCTTATTAAGTACCTCACAAATTTCCTATTACACTGAATACCACTTTTGTTACATAACAATTACCCCTATATGCTGAAATATATACTAGATCTATATTCTACTGATTTGCTTATTCCATGTCAATACCATATTATGGGATTTTAGAGTGGCTTTATAGAGTATATTTATATCTAATAAGAAAAGCACCTACTATTCTTTCTTTATACCTCTATTTTTCTCACCATTTCCAAAAGACATTTACTTTTATTTGAATTTTACATGATTTTATCCAAGTAAGAATAGTTGGAATCTATTGGCATTATGATAGACTTATAAAATGACTTTGGGCAATTCCAGATGTTTACATGACTCTGGCTAGAACTGTGGCACAAGCCTTTATCTGTCTGAACTTATTTCATATTCCTCATAACAAGACTAATCTTCCTTACTAACATAAATATTTCATATTTTTAAATGATGTATAATTATTTACCACATTATCATGCTAAATAAAACACTGTCCTCCATTTCCATTTATAGGTGTAATTTTTAGTATATAGAGAAAAAAGCTTCTCACTGTAAATGATTATTGACCCAGACATCTTACAAAAACTAATTTATTCTTATGAATTTGTATTTGTGTCTCTGGTTTGCTGGGTGTGCTATTAAATCATTAGCCAAAAGAGGGGAGTGTCATCCATCACAATTTTCTAGCACCGAGCACTATGTTGCAGATATTTCATAAATGCTGTAAGGATGTGTGAACAGCAGAATTTATGGATCAATAAATAAGGTAGATCAGAGATCATTCACACGGAGCATCAGGCTGTTGGGTGAGAAAGTCCTCCATAGGCTTGTGTATTTGGTCTGCAGTTGGTCTGCAGTGGATGGCGCTGCTTGAGGAGGTTATGGAACCATTAACGGTGCAGCCTTGTTGAAGAAGTTTACCTCTGGAGGTGGGATCCAGGGTTTACATGCATGCACCACTTCCTGCTTGCTCTCTCTGCTTCCTGTATACTCTTAATATGTGACCCGCCAACTTTGCACTCCAGCCACCTGCTGCCATGCACTCCCTGTCATAATAGATTCCAGTCCTCTGGAGCTGTAAGCTAAAATCAAACCTTCCTTCCTTAAGATGATTTTGACAAGAGTACTTTATCACTCCAATAAAACATAACTAACACCGTTCTTAGTCTCATGGCATCTCTCACTCTGATGGTTCCTGAATTTCTGTGGAACAGCAGTCTTTGCTTTTGTCACAACCATAGACATTTCCAAATCTAGTAAGAGGAGTTGAATACATGTAATGGCTAAAGAGAATACATCCATGATTAGCTAAGGATCATCCCAATGAACTATATTGGGTGCTCTTTGAGTTCTTCTCTTCCTTTGAACTAAAGGCAAAAACACACAGGCAAGGTTTTTATCCTGATCGAGGAGGAAGCAAAAAGCTGTGACTCGAGTGAATTTCATGACTAGCCCTTTCACTGGATTCAGGAAGCAGCCACATGGTTTGATAGTGGGATCATTTCAATGAAGGGTCCAGAAGCACAGACCAAAACAAAAGGAAACAACCACCACCACCACCAAGGCAATGTCAGTACAGGAAAGTGGGTGGCAGTGGGGACAGTACAGGTGGCAATCGAGGTTGATACTTTACCTCTCACTTGGTAAGACCTCACAAATCCTGTAGAGTTGAACTGAGATCATGGGCCCACCTATCTAAGCCCTCTGAGACATTTGCTCTTAAGAAGGGCCAAGCACTGGACCTATGCTCTCAACTACAGCCTTTCACCTGTAGCAGCCATCAGACCAGGAGGCATAATATATCTCTGATGAAATTTGCCATCGTCTCTGCTCTATATGTGAAAGTCCAGCTCAACAAGGTGCCAGTCTGAATCATACATAATAAATTAGTCCCAAATGTGAGGTGCTTATAACTGAAGTCATAAGAACATTACTTCTTCCTAGGAAAAAAAATAAGCCCACAGTAGCTCACTGCTCTTTCCCAAAGTAAAAATACACATACACACATTTATGAATGTGCATAAAGAGGTAACCACTTTGAGGAACACCTTTGTTTTCAAGAACAGCTATTATGATCACCGTGTTGGAGGGCATGCAAGTGTTCTCCATAAATCACTATCAGGGACACCCTGTACTAGGACAGCATGGAGGAAAGGGCTGGTCCAAGCTGTAGAAATCAATCCAAAAATCCTGGCACACACTACAAAGGTGGTTACCCAAAGGCTGACCAAACTGTTCTTCCAGGGAAAACAAAATGTTTCTATGAGCATCTAAAGGGAACTCCCTGGAGGGGCAGATAGAGTATCAGCTTGGTAATTGGCTAGCTAATCTGAAGCACGACATCTGAGCCAAAAACCCAGAGCCAAATGAGGAGGAGCAGCTTCCAGGCACAACCCTGGCTGCTGGGGTGGTCTGCTGCTTTGAAGCATCTCTTCACATTTTTAGTTGATGAAAGGTTTATAAAGAGAATGTATCACACTAAGTAAATCCAGTTTTTCAAACACACGCATGCACTTGCAATGTGGCTGAAGCCTTTCATTTGCTTTGTGCTGCAGCTGGTGCCCGGATGCGCCCATGGCCTTTGCTCACCAGGCTAGTCTGAAGTGTTCTTGCCCTTTCTCTCCAAGTATTCTTCTCATCCATTAGACTTTTACAGTCTCTTCCTGGGGCCTAGCCATGCCTTAATTCTTTTGATGACATTGAGAGAATCTGAAGACACTGAGACTATCTTCTCAAGGACTTTCCTATGACACTAATTCCTAATCAAGGGTAATGCTAGAAGTAACCAGTTGCTACCTACCTTGCCACCCAGCCTGGCAGTGAGAAGCTGCAGTCATCTAAATGGTACTAGAGCTGACATTCATCATTCAGTAACTGTCAAAGACAACAATGAGGGTTTTCCCTACAGCCCAGAACAGGGTCCCCAAAACAGCCAAAAAAGGTAGGCAGGTCCAGCAAACAGGAGGCTCATTGCTCATCACCCTCTATGGCAGAATTGTAACTCTCAAATTGATGAGAAACCATTATATCTGGCTCTCTTTTATCTACAGGTTTTATATTCATAGACCCAATCAAAACTGGGTCAAAATTAGTCAGAAAAAAAAACAAACACAAAACATGGGATCATGTGCTTATACCCAGCACTCAGGAGCCTGAGGCAGGAGGATCATGAGTTCAAGGCTGCTCTGAGATAATGGGGAAGACATGTTTTAGAACCCACAAAAGTATTTTTAAAAATGCATCTGTGCTGGACTTGTATAGAATTTGCTCTTTTGCAAATCCCTAAGTAATACAGCATAATAGTTAATGCTGTGTATTATGTATTGTAAATAATCTGAAGGTGACTGGAAATGTATGGAGGGTGTATGTAAATACACAAATACAAAACAGCCTTATGTAAGTAATTTGAACAGATTTTTGGTATCCATGGCAGGTGAGGAAGGAGTCCTGAAACCATCTCTTATGGATAGTGAGAGACCACTGTATTGCACCCCTTTACGTCATCTCTATATAGTCACTAGGTCATGTTTGTTGCCTACAATCTTAGTTTATACATATTTACATGAATCACTTGGTTATAGTGTAACTTTGTACTCTCATGTGTCCCAACTTGGAAATTACACTAAAAAGTCAACAAACTTATTTAGGACACTAAAGATAAGTTGATCCTGCATCCATACAAGGTTACATATGTATCAACAAGTATGGGTAGGCAAGATTCCTAGCCAAGGGATTTTTAACCAAAAAGTTCAGGATTTAGAAACTCAATTCCATCTCCTTTGTACATCCTAGGGGAAAACGTACAGCAACAATCTTGCATACCTTGACAGACAAAAATATTTTTAATCTATAGATGTTCCCATTAAAAGTAAAATCTTTTATGTGGCTATGTTGGTCCACATCCCAACTGGAAACAGATGGCCCATGTGAGATAGAATGATTCCAAGAAGGCTTTATATATAAAGGATGTCCAGTGCGACCCAAGGTGTTATCAAAGTAGTCAACAAAGAAGAGAAGAAGGCCTTCTGTGTAACTAACCCCTGAGAGCAAAGGCCTCAGGAAACAGGTCAAGTCTCCTTCCTCTATCAACTAAACTCTCAAATAATCTCAGTTCATAAGGATCCTATGCTGCATCTCAAGTACAAACTGTACCAGCAAGCATGTGCCACTCACATGTATGAACTCCCAGTTCTGTCTTTCAGTCTACACCAGACTCTATGAAAGGAGAGAACACATTTCTTCCCTCTAGAGCAGCACCAAAGGTGTACACTGGGTTAACAATTTCCCCATATGCCTTTACATCTTCCCTACTCAAGTAAATGTAGCAGAATGAAGATTCCTGGAACCAGATTACTTCACAGATAATCTTGAATCACACAACTATTCTTCATATGAGCACAAGTACAAAATGTGCTGATAAGGAAGAATGATTCTTAGTGTAGATAGGAGGTGTTTAAGAAAAATGCTGTCTCCAGCACTGCAAACACAGGTATAGAGCTATAGAAGAGGCTCAACCCCCGGCATGAAGTTACTGGATCTCAGAAATGGTCCACTTATATATTCTCAGAAAAATCTGGTCACATGCTTTATACACTAGCTAGAGAAACCTTTAATTTTATAGACAAATAAATTAGGATAAATTGCCTGCTGCACAATGATTAAAAAAAAAAATATTAACCAAGGTAGCACTGGAACCCAGAACTAGGTTAAAGACTTTCAAGGAGAAACCACATCACAAAAATTATTGGCTTACTTGGGAAATAATTGATTCATTTGTATTCATTGAGAGCAAATGTTTTCTGACTGTCACCTTGTACCAGCTAACAGTACTGTTCTAGGTGACAGTGATACGGGGTAAACATGCCCCTAGGTAAGGACACTATTCTCCATAGGTTATAGAAAAGGGTTTTGAGCAGAGGTAAAGCAGAGATGGGAGCCGGGAAGGCTGGTGTCCTAGAGAAATGAAGAACCAAAGCAATTGTCACTGGCAAGTTCCCCGTGAGAAGGCCACTATGGCTGTACTGGAGGGGAGCAAGGAGAGGGTGGCTGGAGACAAGATCAAAGGTCAGGAGGGAAGGTGGGTCATGTACAGTTCTGGATTCTTCCCCAGATGAAATGAGAAATCATCGATGGTTTCCGTCTGAGGAGAGCTGTCATTATGCAATCTTTAAATCTCCCTGGCTGGCCTAAGAGGAGAGTAATAGAGCAAGGGGGAAGGAAGAATGACACTATTACAACTCAGGTAATAGGCAGGCGATTCAGACTAGGATGATGAGCATAAAGCTTTGAAGAGTGGTCAGATTTCTGGGCATACTATGAAACTATCACTGGCAGATGTGAGAACTGATTAGATATGAAATGTGAGCAAAATGAGGGAGTGGCAGGTAGGCCTAAGTGTCTAATCAGACTTAACTGAAGATATTTAGCAAGGGAGAGGGTACTGAAAGAAGAGCAGTTTGGGGAGGAAGGAGCCAGAGAAACACCCCCAGACTCAGGGGTGCCGAGAATGTGGGGACATGGAATGAGGAGTATTGCTACTGGTGGATGGTCACTGGAAAAGAGATGTGACACCTCACGGGCCTCTTCCAGGCATCACCTAAAAAGTCACTCTCAAAACAGAATGGGCCATGATAGAAGCAGCAGGCAACCCAGTCATAACTAAGCAAACACTGAGGGAAAGCACAACTCTTCTTTTGATGAGAGAGTGTCTGAACACAACCTCAGGTACCAATGGTCATGTCTTAGATGCTGTGAAGGATGATGGCTGGCTATAAATAGGAGGTAGGGCTGAGGGGTCACAGACATCATAAAATTGAGTCATTTTTGACAGTAGGACAGCAGGTTCTGACACTGATTGGAGGCAGGAGCTGTGGCTAGTATTCAGAAACCCCTCACATGTTATTTAACTTCTTGGAGCCCTGGCTTTTCTCTACTGTGAAAAGGAAGTGATGTAAGAACCCACCTTTATAGGGGAAATTTTTCAGAAATAACTGATGAGGAATTATTTTCCAAGTAAAAATAGCACCACTACATTGAGTTTTAGGCAGTTAAAAATAGGTAAATTCCCATTGTGATGAACTCAAGGAAGTTGCCAATTATTTTAATGAAGTAAAATGGTACTAAAATTAACACATAGCTAGAAACCACATTTTAAAATGAGGATCTGGGGAAGAAAGAAACCAACACCCAGCTTGTGCTTAATGAGTCTGCAAGTAAAAGGAGTGAAGCCCAGCAGGGAAAAAAAAAAAGAAAGGTCATGTGTATGTGAATACACACATCAGCCCCTTCCTCTCACTGGATGACACAGGACATTTGCTAATAGTGTTTGGGTTTTGTTTTTGTTTTGCAAACTAGGTAGCTGAAATATGAGATGACATGAACTTACATGGTAGGTCTTCTAGTTGAAAAAAAAAGAGTTGCTGAAGGATGTGGGACCTCAACCTAGACAAAGAACTAGGAGTAACTGGAGGATGCTAAGAGTAGCAGGCATAGTCTTCCCCAGGGAAGAGCCTCCCCTAATTGGTTACCATATACCAAGGGGTCAGCCCTGAAATATACACATGGGTAACATTATAAACACTGAGCAGATTGTATTTGTATAGTAATATATGTGTATGTGTATGTGTGTGTGTGTGTGTGTGTGTGTGAGAGAGAGAGAGAGAGAGAGAGAGAGAGAGAGAGAGAGAGAGAGGGCGGGGGAAACAGAGAGAAACAGAGAGAAAGAACAATTAAAGAAAAAGAGACCATGAATTTGAAACAAAGCATGAAGGAAGGTTTATGAGAAGGATTGGGGAGGAAATAATGTAAATATATCATAATTTCAAATTACTAATTATTTTTAACTTACTGAAGAAAGACTATATAATGGAAAAACAAACCTATTAGAAAAACTCTTGCCCGTAATTCTAAAAGCACAGGATTCTATTATTGGAGTGACTGATAGATAGGGAGCAACTATATCAGTTTATTATTGTATATAATACATTGAAACCTGACCAATTGTCTTTCTCACAGTGTATTGTATATTATGTGGTTGCTATGGTCACTATAAGCAATCATTTTGAAATGCAGGAATGATCTATCTATATCCCAGCTCGACAAATTTCCAGCTGTGTCGCCTTAGGCAAGTTACTTTGCCTTTCTGTTTGTTGCTACTGTTGTATTTTTCAGTGTTTTGTTTACTTGTTTGTTGTGTCCAGGAAATGAAGCCCTAATGTCTGTCAGGGTTCTGAGGACTGAGTGTGGTGCATATAAATGTACAGCATCAAGCATATCCTTTGAGGGGTCTAGTATTTCTAACCTTTACCTTTCGTGCAGTAAGTTATCAAGGTGCAGATTTCATTTTAACTGTCTAGAAATCTTTCTCATAATGGTATTTATCATTATTGAATGCCAATGCTAAAGACAAGTATCCTAGTTAGTGTCAATGGTTCCCTTGACATAGCTCAGGGTCATCAATGGAGTTTCCACTGGGGGATTGCTCAGGTCAGATTGGCCTGTGCCTGTGTCTGTGTGGGTGAGGAAATATTTTGGTTGTTGATTGACTGGTTTGTGCCCAGCTGTGTCCACTCTTGGTAGTTATCACCACAGAGAATGTAGTCTCTTGCTGTATAAAAAAGCTATCTGAGAATGAAGAAGGGAGGGAGGCAGAAATCAGGGTTCCTCCATAGTTTCTGCTTTAGTTTCCCTTTAGTTCCTGCCCTAGTTTCCTAAGGACTTAGACCTGAAAGAGTAAGCTGAAATACATCCTTTCTTCCCCTAAGGTACTTTTTGTCTAGCCTCAAACAGTTCAGAGAATGGACACTCACTCCATATAGGATACTATTGAAACACCCCAAAGCATATTTGATAACAGTTTTTTTTTATGCTAACTTGAGCAGAAATGTGATTGGGGACTGGGTTTCTTTGTTGGGTCACTGAAGACTTCACTGGAAACCACATAAAACACAATGGATAAAACAGACTAGTTAAAAGTTGTACAGATGCTCCTCAGGTTGTACAGTGTCTTACATTCTTCTAGATACCAACCTTGTACTGCTTGCCAGACTCAATCATTTATTCACTCGCTCATTTATCCACACAGTATCTATTGGGACTCCAACATTATTCTAGGCAGAAGAGATGCCATGAGGAGATTGGCAGACAGGTCTTTGCCCTCATGGAGCTTATAATCAGGCTGACTAGGCAATGGTTGGGTGGGCCAGGAAGATGGCTCAGTCAGTTACATACGTTGAACCACCCATATACAAAGTCAGGCATAGCACTGTGTGCCTGTAATCCCAGCGCTAGGAGGCAGAGACAAGAAGATCTCTAGGGCTTACTGGCTAGCCAGTCAGTCTAGCCAGATAAGCAAGCTCCAAATTCAACAAGAAACTCTGTCTCAAAAAATAAGGTTGACGGCAATTGAGGAAAATATCCAATGTCAACCTCTGACCTCTGTACACATATATAAGAGTGTGTGTGACGCACACACACACACACAAGCACATGCACCACACACCAAAAAAGAGGAAAAGTAAAATAGAGAAATGAATAAAGGTTAATAGAGTTTTTTCAAAAAAAGTATTGTAATAGAGCAAGACTTCATTACTATCTTTTCATCTCATTATCTTCTTTTTATACTTAGTGTAGAAAATAAATTTCTGCAGGACACAGTGAGGTGAGGAGATGCAGCAGATCGTATCTGGGTAGAGGTGACACAATGGTGTGTCCAGCCTCTCCAGGTCTCTCTTAGGTTTCCTGAGTGATGACAGTAAATCAACACATTTAGAGTCCCTGCGGCTCTTTCGCCAATATCTCACTGTGAAGCTCCACGAAGTATTGACACTGCAATAATAAAAAACAAAAAAGAGGACTCGTGAGACTTTGTCTCAAAAAGAATTGGAAAAGTTAGCTTAATGACAGAAGTTACACTAATTTGTTCTCAGTGTCCTGAGGGGAATCAGGCCCTTCCGGCCTATTCCTTTTATTGCTGGCTATGGGGAAAGCTGTGTAGGGTTTTAAAAAGAGAGATAGTCACATGTTCTAATATATGTAGCCAACATGTAAAATTTTTTTTCTCAATGTTTAGGGAAAAAATCATTATATTGAAGATTCCATTTATTATAAATTATGTATGATTGGAGCCTTAAGATATAGCAAAGAAAAGCACAGGCTATCCAGTTAAATTTGAATTTCAAGTCAGCATCAAATAAAATTTTAGTGTATGTCCCAGGCAACATTTGTTAACTATAATTTATCGCCTTAGCAAGATGAGATGCTAGGAGAGATGCTATCCCCCTTCTAGTTGGCAGAGAGCACATTTCTGCTTGACATTTTTACTCCTTGTTCCTGCGGAAGGCTCTCATTATTGATCACTTTCATTGATCTAGTCCAGTAGTTTTCAAATACACACAGAGACAAAGAAAAGCTCTTAAGAGAACAAATTCTGATGCTGAATCCTAATATTGAATCCTGTTTTTTTTTCTCTCAAAAAATAACAGAATCCAGTTGGATGGAAAAGATAAAAGCAAGCTGAGAGTAGAAGGAGACTGTGTGCTTCTGGCCACTGAATTCCTACCGCCTTTGTCCCAGAACAAAGGCATTCTATACAACAAACATAAAACATTAATATTTTGGGCATTGCCACCAAGTCTTGCCTAAGAGACTGTTCACATAGCCCTTCCTTTCATCATGTCAGACTTTCTTCTCACTGCAGACATTATCATCCAGCTCCCATTAAAGAAATGCTGGAGCCAGGCATAGTGGCACATGCCTGCAGGAGGATATATGTATAAAGTTTGAGGACAACCTGATCTACATAGCAAGGTCCAGGCCAGCCAAGGCTATATAGTGAGATCCTATCTCAAAAACAAACAAAAAAGATGTAATTCTATTTCAATTAAAAACATTAAATTTTTAAAAGGAAGACCGAAAAATCTATTGATTCAATTCTTTTTTAACAAAAAGAAAATTTTCCATCAGAAATCCAGCACCATTTTTCAAGGAATATAATTATTTTAAAGTCTTAAAATACAAACACAAAAGATGCCAGACAACCAAAGCAAACAAGCAAAGGACGCTGCTGGAAATATCACCATACCTGACTTTGAGTTACTTTGCAGAGCCATGATAATAAAAGCAGCAGGGCATTGGCACATGTTAATCAATGGAATAGAATAGAGGACAAGGTATAAGCCCATATAACTACAACCTCCTGGTTTTTTACAAATATGCCAAAAGTATACATCAGAAAAAAAGACAGTATCCTCAAAAAGTGGTGCTAGAAAAAACATTACCTTCATGTAAACAAGGAACCAGAACTGTATCTCTCTTTTTTTTTTTTTTGTTAGTTCAAATTAGGAACATGCTTGCATCACACGTCAATCCCTGCCCCTCTCCCTCTCCCTCTCCCTCCCCTCCCCCACAACCCTCCACCAATCCCACACCCAATCCCCCTCTGCTCCCCAAGGAGAGTAGGGCCCTCCATAGGGGCTCCCCAAAGTCCACCACATCATCCTGGGCTGGGCCTAGGCCCTCCCCCATGTGTCCAGGCCAAGAGAGCATCCCTTCACATGGGATGGGCTCTCAAAGCCCCTACTTACACCAGGGAAAAATACTGATCCACTACCAGGGGTCCCATAGAGTGCCAAGACCTCCTCATTGACATCCATGTTCAGGGGTCTGGATCAGTCCCATGCTGGCCTCCCAGACAGCAGTCTAGGGTCCATGTGCTCCCCCTTGTTCAGGCCAGCTGATTCTGTGGGTTTCACCAGCCTGGTCCAGACCCCTTTGATCTTCATTCCTCCCTCTCTGCAACTGGGTTCCAGAGTTCAGTTCAGTGTATAGCTGTGGATGTCTGACTCTGCTTCCATCAGCTACCTGATGAGGGCTCTAGGACGGCATATAAAGTAGTCATCAGTGTCATTATAGGGGAAGGGCATTTAGGGTACCCTCTCCACCATTGCCTAGATTGTAAGATGGTGTCATCCTTGTAGATCTCTGGAAATCTCCCTAGTGCCAGATCTCTCCTTGAACTGATAATGGCTCCCTCTGTTATGGTATCTCTCATCCTGCTCTCCTCTGTTCTTCTCCCAATTCAACCTTCCTGCTCCTCCATTTACTCCTCTCCCCTCCTCTTCTCCTGCTTTCATTCTCCCAACTCCCTCTCCCCTATCCTCATGCTCCCAATTAGCTCAGGAGTTCCTGCCCCTTCCCATTCTCCCGGATCCAAGCATTTTTATCTTAGAGTCCTTCTTGTTTCCTAGTTCCTTTGGTGATGGGGATTGTAGGCTGGTAATCCCTTGCTCTATGTATAAAATTCATATATGAGTGAGTACATACCATGTTTGTCTTTTTGTGACTGAGTTACCTCACTCAGGATGGTTTCTTCTAGTTCCATCCATTTGCCTGTGAATTTCAAGATTCCATTGTTTTTTTCCGCTGAGTAGTGCTCCATTGTATAAATGTACCACATTTTCTCTATCCACTCTTCAGTTGAGGGGCATCTAGGTTGCTTCCAGGTTTTGGCTATTACAAACAATGCTGCTATGAACATGGTTGAACATATGTCCTTGTTGTATGAACGTGCATTATTTGGTTATATGCCCGAGAGAGGAATTGCTGGATCTTGAGGTAGACTGATTCCTATTTTCCTGAGCAACCGCCATACTGAGTTCCAAAGTGGTCTTACAAGTTTGCACTCCCACCAGCAATGGAGGAGTGTTCCTTTTTCTCCACATCCTCTCCAGCATAGATCGTCATTAGTGTTTTTTATTTTAGCCATTCTGACAGGAGTAAGATGGTATCTCAGAGTTGTTTTGAGTTGCATTTCTCTGATGGCTAAGGATTTTGAGCACTTTCTTAAGTGTCTTTCAGCCATTTTAGATTCCTCTGTTGAAAATTCTCTATTTAGTTCTGTACCCATTTTTTAATTGGATTGTTTGGTGTTTTCGAGAATAGCTTCTTGAGTTCTTTGTATATTTTGGAAATCAGCCCTCTGTCAGATGTTGGGTTGTTGAAGATCTTTTCCCATTCTGTGGGCTGTCGTTTTGTCTTACTGACTGTATCCTTTGCCTTACAGAAGCTTCTCAGTTTCAGGAGGTCCCATTTACTAATTGTAGATCTCAATGTCTGTGCTATTGGTGTTATGTTCAGGAAGCGGTCTCCTGTACCAATTCATTCAAGGGTATCTCCCACTTTCTCTTCTAGAAGGTTCCCTGTGGCTGGATTTATGTTGAGAGCTTTGATCCATTTGGACTTAAGTTTTGTGCATGGTGACAGATACGGATCAGTCAGCAATCGTCCGCATGTCTGAATCCAGTTGTGCCAGCACCATTTGTTGAAAATGCTTTCTTTTTTCTTTGCATAGATTTAGCTTCTTTGTCAAAAATCAGGTGTTCATAGGTGTGTGGGTTAATATCACGGTTTTCAATTCAATTCCATTGATCTATCTGTCTATTTTTGTGCCAATACCAAGCTGTTTTCAGGACTATGGCTCTATAATAGAGCTTGAAGTCAGGGATGGCGATGCCTCCAAAAGTTCCTTTATTGTACAGGGTTATTTTGGCTATCCTGGGTTTTTTGTTTTTCCATATAAAGTTGAATATTGTTCTTTCATGGTCTGTGAAGAACTGTGTTGGGATTTTGATGGGGATTGCATTGAATTTGTAGATTGCTTTTGGCAAGATTGGCACTTTTACTATGTTGATCTTACCTATCCAAGAGCATGAGAGATCTTTCTATTTTCTGGTATCCTCTTTAATTTCTTTCTTTAAAGGCTAAAGGTTCTTACTGTACAGGTCTTTCACTTTTTTGGTTAGCGTTACCCCAAGATATTTTATGTGTGTTTGTGGATATTGTGAAGGGTGATGTTTCTCTGATTTCTTTCTCATTGCATTTATCATCTGTATATAGTAGGGCTACTAATTTTTTGGCTTAATTCTGTATCCTGCTACTTTGCTGAAAGTGTTTGTCAGCTGTAGGAGTACTCTGGTAGAGTTTTGGAGTCACTCGTGTAGACTATCATGTCACCTGCAAATACTGAAAGTTTGACTTCTCCCTTTCCAATTTGTATCCCCTTGATCTCCTTTTCTTGTCTTATTACTCTAGCTAGGACTCCAAGGACAATATTGAAGAGATATGGAGAGAGTGGACAGCCTTGTCTTGTTCCTGATTTTAGAGGAATTGCTTTGAGTTTCTCTCCATTTAGTTTGATGTTGGCTGTTGGTTTGCTGTATATTGCTTTTATCATTTTTAGATATGTTCCTGTTATTCCTGTTCTCTCCTAGATCTTTATCATGAAGGGATGTTGGACTTTGTCAGAGGCTTTTTCAGCATCTAGTGAGGTGATCATGTGGTTTTTTCAGTTTGTTTACATGGTGAATTACAATGATAGATTTTCGTATGTTGAACCATCCTTGCATCCCTGGGATGAAGCCTACTTGTTCATGGTAGATGATTTTTCTGATGTGTTCTTGGATTCGATTCACCAATATTTTGTTGAGTATTTTTGCATAGATGTTCATGGGGGATATTGGTCTGCAGTTCTCTTTTTTAGTTGTATCTTTGTGTGGCTTGGGTATCAAAGTAATTGTAGCCTCATAAAAAGAGTTTGGAAAAGCCCCTTCTGCTTCTATGGTGTGAAACAATTTGAGGAACACTGGTATTAGCTCTTGTTTGAATTTCTGGCAGAATTCTGCAGTGAAGCCATCTGGCCCTGGGCTTTTTTTGTTGGATGACTTTTGATGACTACTTCTATTTCATTGGGGCTTATAGGTCAATTTAAACTGCTTATCTGTTCTTGATTTAATTTTGGTAAGTGATATCTATCCAGAAAATTTCCATTTCCCTTAAATTTTTGAATTTTGTGGAATCTTGTTTGTCTTGGATTTCAAAGTATGACCTGATGATTCTCTGGATTTCCTCAGTGTCTGTTGTTATATCCCCCTTTTCATTTCTGATTTTGTTAATTAGCATGCTCTCTCTTTGCCTTTTGGTTAGTTTGGATAAAGGTTTGTCTATCTTGTTGATCTTCTGAAAGAACCAACCCCTTGTTTCATTGATTCTTTGTAATATTTTCCTAGTTTCTACTTTATTGATTTCAGCCCTCAGATTGATTATTTCCTGGTATCTATTCCTCCATGGTGAGTTTGCTTCTTTTTGTTCTGAAGCTTTTAGCTGTGATGTCAACTCTTCTGGTGTGACTGTTCTCCAGTTTCTTCATGTGGGCACTTAGTGCTATGAACTTTCTTCTTAGCACTGCTTTCAAAGTTTGGGTATGTTGTATCTTCATTTTCATTAAATTCTAGGAAGTTTTTAATTTCTTTTTTATTTCTTCCTCGACCTAGGAATGGTGCAATTGGGTGTTATTCAATTTCCATGAGTTTGTAGGTTTTCTGCAATTTGTATTGCTGTTGAATTCTAACTTTAAAGCATGGTGATCTGATAAGATAAGAGGGTTATTTCATTTTTTTTGGATCTGTGGAAGTTTGCTATGTTGCCAAGTTGTGGCCGATTTTAGAGAAGGTTCCATGTGGCACTGAGAAGAAGGTATATTCTTTTGTGTTTGGATAGAATGTTTATACATGTCTGTTAATCTCAATTGGGTCATAACTTCTGTTAGATCCTTTGTTTCTTTGTTAAGTTTCTGTCTGGTGGTCCTGTCTAGTGGTGAGTGTGTCGAAGTATCCTACTATAAGTGTGTGGGCTTTTATGTGTGGTTTGAGCTTTAGTAATGCTTCTTTTACAAATGTGGGTGCCTTCATATTTGGGGCATAGATGTTCAGGATTGAGACTTCATCTTGATGGACTTTTCCTGTGATGAGTATGAAATGTCCTTCTTCATCTCTTTTGATTGATTTTAGTTTGAAGGCTAAGTTAGATATTAAGATTGCTACACCAGCTTGTTTCTTGGGTCCATTTGATTGGAAAATCTTTTCCCAACCCTTTACTCTGAGGTAACACCTGTCTTTGAAGTTGAGGTGTTTTTCTTGTATACAGCAGAAGGATGGATTCTGTCTTCGTATCCATTCTGTTAACCTGTACCTTTTCATATGCAGGTTAAGACCATTGACATTGAGGGACATTAATGTCCATTGATTGTTGGTTCTTGTTTGTCTTGGATTTATTGTTGGTGGTGTCATTGTGTGTGGATTTCACCCTTGTGTTTCTTTTCGTGTTTGGTAAAGTTGGATTATCTATTGCCTATATTTTTCTGAGTGTAGTTATCTTCGTTGAGTTGGAGTTTTCCTTCCAGAACTTTCTGTAGGTCTGGATTTGTGGATATGTATTATTTAAATCTGGTTTTGTTGTAGAATACCTTATTTTACCCATCTATAATGATTGAAAGCTTTGCTGGATACAATAGTCTGGGTTGGCACCCATGTTCCCTTAGTGTTGTAGACGTTCTGGCTTTCAAAGCTTCCATTGAGAAGTCGGGTGTAATTCTGATATGTCTGCCTTTATATGTTACTTAGCCTTTTTCCTTTGCTGCTCTTAATATTTTCTCTTTATTCTGTAGGTTTGGTGTTTTGATTATTATGTGTTGAGGGGACTTCTTTTTGTGGTCCAGTCTATTTGGTGTTCTGTAAGCTTCTTGTACTTTCATAGGTATATCCTTCTGTAGGTTGGGGAAGTTTTCTTCTATGATTTTGTTGAATATGTTTTCTGTACCTTTGAGCTGTATTTCTTCACCTTCTTCTATACCTATTATTCTTAGGTTCAGCCTTTTCACAGTGTCCCATATTTCCTGGATATTTTGTGTTAGGGATTTGTTGGACTTGAGATTTTCTTTGGTCAATGACTGTATCTATCGAGTCTTCAGCAACTGAGATTCTCTCTTCCATCACTTGTACTCTATTGGTTACACTCACATTCTTAGTTCCTGACCATTTATCTAGCCTTTCTATTTCCAGCATCCCCTCATTCTGTGTTTTCTTTATTGTTTCTATTTCAGCTTTCATGTCTTGAACTGTTTTGAGTGCTTCCTTCACTTGTTTGGTAGTTTTTTCTTGGCTTTCTTTAGATTCTTTAAGATAATTACTTGTTTCTTGGATTTTTTTGTTTGTTTTTTTCTCCAATTTCTTTAAGAGATTTTCTTGTTTCCTCTTTAAGAGTCTTGAACATCTTCATAAAGTAGATTTTTAGGTCTGTCTCTTCTTCTTCCTCTGTGT
This sequence comes from Cricetulus griseus, assembly GCF_003668045.3. NCBI lineage: Eukaryota > Metazoa > Chordata > Mammalia > Rodentia > Cricetidae > Cricetulus > Cricetulus griseus. The sequence goes on along the minus strand of NC_048595.1, from coordinate 319,547,412 downwards.
TGTGCTTTTCAGATCTTGCTGGTGTGGAGTCCCTAGATTCTTGAGGTGTCATATTGGTCTTTCTGTTGTTGAGTGTGTTCTTATTCTGTTTTCTTCCCATCTCTTCTTCCAGTGGGTGCAGGTGGAGTCTCTCTATCTCCTCTTGTTATCCAGTGGTATGTGGGGGCCAAGACTTCAATGTCTGCAGCTTTGGATGGTTTGCCTCTCCTGGTAGTCTCCTCACTCAACAGGGATGGGTGGTGGAGGGGGAAGAAAGAAAGAATGAGGTGTTTCCGGACTCAGGGAGATCCTCCCTGTATGAACGGATCCACTCTATGCCAAGAGCAGGCACAGAGAGATTTGGGTGGGAAATGGTGGGAGTTGGGCTGGAGTTGGGCAGGAGCAGAGGGTACACTCACCTAAGGAGAGGTGGGGTGGCAGAGGGGGAAGGAAGCCAGAACTGTATCTCTTACCTGAACAAAAGTCAAATCCATATGTATCAAAGACCTTAATGAGAGATGTGAAACTCTGAAATTGCTAGAGAAAACGTAAACAGAGAAAACACGGCAATGTTTTCTGAATAGTACTCCAGGCACTCTGGAAATAAGGTCAACAGTTGACAGATGAAACCTCATGAAATTTAAAAGCCTTTCTACCACAAAGTAAACTGTTAAGTGGGTAAATAAACAGCCTATAGAATGGGAACAAAACCTCTTGCCATCTGACAGAGGATAAATAACCAGAATGCACAAAAAACTAAACAAGAAGAAAACAACCCAGTCAAAAGATGAGCAAAGGAGCCAAACAGAATTCTCAAAACAAGAAATACAACCAAATATAAAGTGTTCAACATCTGTATCCACCAGATAATGCTTATTAAAACTACCTTGAGATACCAACTCACCCCAGTCACAATGGCTTTCAGCTAGAAACCAAATGACAATCAATGCTGGCCAGGGTGTGGAGATGTGGGAACCCTTATTCACTGTCGGTGGGCTGTAGAGTGGTGCAGGCACTGCGGTCATTAGGATGGAAGCTTCTCAAAAACTAAGACTTGAATAATCATATAACCAGCTATACTGCCTCTGGGTATAGACCCAAAGGGCTCAAATCCTACCACAGAGCTATTTACTCACCCATCTTTATTGCCACCCTTCATGATAGCAAGGGAACAAAATCAGCCCACACGTCCATCAACGAATAAAGGGCAATGAAATGTGGTACAAATATACAATTGTTTTATTTCACTCTAAAGAAAAATTAAGTTATAAAATCTACAGGAAAATGTATGGAACTGGAAGATACTAAACTAAGTTATAATGGCTAGGCTCAGAAAGACAAACACCATATTTTTCTCTCATTCTAGTCTCATATTTTAAAGATGGGTATTCATGTGGGAATGGGTGTGGGGGGTCTAAACGACTACTGGGAGGCATCAGAAGGAAAAAAGGCTTTGAGATGCAGTGCTGAATGCAGGAGATATGAAAGTGCACGGGGAAGGCTGAGTGTAAAGATTAAAGTGCAGAAAGTGGACAGAGTGGAGAGACATGTGAGTGTCTCTCACATATGAAACTATATATGAAAAAGACTTGGAAAGCTGATGCCTAAGGATTTAATTATAAAGGGCTAAGGAGGGGTTCTGTGGATAAAGCGTTTGCTGTGCAAACACATGAACCTGAAAACTACCTGGATTTGGATTCCTATCACCCATGTAAAAGCTAGGCCTGAATGTGCATGCCTGCAACTTGCAGTGCTAGAGTCACTGATGGAGAAAAGTAGATCCTGGGAGCTTACTGGTCAACCAGTCTAGCTAAAATGACAAGCTCTGGGTTCAGTGAAAGACCATGTCTCAGAAAAGCTAATAGTGACAGAAGAAGCTACCTGAAGTCAATTTCTGGCCTCCACATGTGCACTAATAGGCTAATGTGCCCATGCATGAGTTGTGCATGAACACAAGTGCACATGTGCACATGACCATGTACACACACACACACACACACACACACACACACACACACACACACACAATTTTGGATATAGGTACATGAGTGAATAAACATGCTCTCAGAAACAATGTTATTAAATTAAAACTCCAATATCAGGCATGGGCTCTCAGAAAGGCCCCTGGCCTCAGAAAGTCAGAAAGGCCCCTGGCACTACCAAATCTATACTAGAAATTGGCACTGCTGTTGGTTGTCCAACAGGACAAAATGTAAGGTCCTGTTGTAGAAGATACCACTCTGTCAGGTATATAAAAATCAAGCTGAAATGGGGGTAGTGACTCCCTCCTTGCAGGATAGCCTCCCATTGCCAAAAGGCACTATTGGGATATACAGGGAGAATTGTCCTCCACACTCTTATACAGCTGTGGACTTGGTGTACAGCACTACTGACAAGCTCAGCAAGATGTTCCCACTAGTGCAATAACAAGTCTAAGCCAGAACACCAACCCATGGATGGAAATTAACTTCCAGGTGCTTCAGTTAAATTCTCCAGTTACTACCCATATGTTTAGTATTGCACTGACATGGTAAACATACTTCCCACTCCAGTCCTTACTCTCTGGGGTTCAGGAGATGTTCTCATCACAGAGGACAAGAGCAACTTGCTGTGATAATTCACAAGTGGTAGTGGGTATGTCCTGCAACCATGTTTCCATTTCGTATGCCTGGAGTGTCCTTGGACATACTTTACAAGTTGATTTAAATGCTGCCATTCTCGTTCATCATGTGATATTTCTTAGCATGCTCCCCCATAGCTCTTGTCTGAAAATAATCATCAATCCTCATTTTATCCAAACTTTCTCTCCACTAAAGGCCTTTGATTTCAGAAGAACTACTATAGACTCATCCCCAGAGTAGGAAGGGCAGCCTCTACCAGATTGAAAAACCAACATCAAGACCAATGTAGATACAGGCTAGCTTTCACTTGTAAGCATGTACCTGTCAAGTTTGCTCTTTAAAAGTCATTTCTAGGGCTAGAGAGATAGCTCAGTTGGTAAAATGCTTGCCTTCAAAAAAATCCAAGTAGTCACAACAGTCTTAAGGATAAAGAACAATAATGGAAGTAGTATGAAACTTATTGTGACTACAGAGTCATAGTAACAAAACACAAAAGCAGGCCAGAGGCCAATGGAATACAATAGAGGACCAAATAAAGCTCACAGCTAAAGCTACCTGGTATTCAATAAAGGGGGCAAAAACATAAATTGGAGAATAGTCAGTCTTGTTGACAAGTGGTACTGGGAAAACTGGCTAAGGGCATACAGAAGAATGAAACTAGACACATAGCTCTCACCCTGCACAAACATTAATCTTAGACCTGAAACTCCTACATGCTATAGATAAGGACATTCTGAGGAACTCCAGGAGCTCAGGAATTACATGAATTAAGGAGTGGGACTACATGAAGTTAAAAACTTTCTACTGACTTACGGACTGGAAGACAATCTTTGTCAACTACATCTGACAAGGGATTAATATCAGGAACTTATGAAGAACTCCAAGCATTAAATAGCAAGAAATCCAAATAATAAATGGGTTTATGAATTGGATAGACTGTCTTAAAGGAAGAAAAAATAATACTCAATGATTTTTGTCAATGTTTAACATTACCTAGTAAGAAAATGGAAATTGAATCACCTTTGAGATTCTATCCCACCCCATTTGGCATGACTATTATCAAGAAAATGAACAAGTATATGTGAGAATGGGGGGAAACTGGTGCAGCCACCATGGAAACCAGTATGGAAGTTGCAAAAAAAGAAAAAACTACTACATAAGCCAGCTATCCTACCCCTGGGTGTATATCCAAAGAAGTCTAAGACAGCCTACCACAGCGATAGCCACACATTCACATATCCAATTCAGTCATCATGGCATGTGCCCATAATCCCAGGACTTGGAAGTGTAAGACATAAGAGTTGCTATGAGTTCAAGCCCAGCCTTGGGTATACAATGAGTACCAGGACAGTCAGAGCTACATAGCAAGATCCTATCTCGGTGGAGTAAGAGAATAAAAATAGACATGGAAGCAGTCTATATATCCATCAACTGATAAAGGGATAATGAAAATTCCAGACACACAATGAGATTCTATTCTGCTGTAACAAACAATGAAATTATGACACTGGCAAAAAAATGAAAGAAACTGGATATCATTGAGTTAAGCAATCATTAAGCAATATAAATCAGACTCAGAAAAACACATATCACATTTCTCTCATATATAAAATCAGATTTATAAATAACAAAACTTCATAGGATATGAAAGTAGAAAAAGGAACTATCAGGAGAGAGAGAGATCTAAAGGGATACAGGTGGAAATAAGGACAATGAAATACATGATATGACAGCAGGAGAGGGGACTATTTAGGGATAGGAAAGGACAAGCAAGAGGCAGAGAAGGGGTGAGGGAGGCAGGGGCAAAACTGAATATTGATAGGTATCAAAATGAATGTATGTCATAATAAACCCATGTCTTTGTATCAAAATTTACCCTGGTAAGCAAGAGACGAATCTTAGTAATGGAATAAGTACTCGAATATTCATAACTCTTGATTCAATAAATAATCATTCAGTAAATAAATAAATAAGTATATCAGTCTATTAAAACTAGTAAGTGAGTTATTGATGTCACAGGAGTTAAGATCAATATGTGGAAATCAATTGCATTTGTATATACTAGAAACAAAGAGTCACAACTTTTTAAAAAGTATACTTTGTAATGCCATCCAAAAAAAGTGAAGTATTTGGAGATAATCCTGACTAAAGATTTATAGGACCTACATGGAAAATGATAAAACACTGCCAAGACCAATTTCTATAAAACATACTCATGAGTTGGAAGATCAACACTAGGATACTAATGCCCTCCAATTGATCTACAGGGTCAAAATTCCAGTAATTAGCAAACTGATTCCAAGATGTATGTGAAAACGTCAGGAACAGAATAACCAAGATAGTCTGACCAAAAACAAACAAAAAATACAATGGAAGGCTAGCAACAACTAATTTAAAGACTTAGAAAGCAATGACTATCAGGACACTCCGGTATGAGTATCAGGACAGAGAAGTACTTCAATGGAGCAGAATAAAGAGACCAGGAATAAACTCATAAACATTGTTTTGTCAAATGTGTGAAAGCAACCTAGTGGAGAAAGAATACCCTTTTCAATAAATGATGCTGGCCCTCTGTCGGATGTGGGGTTGGTGAATATCTTTTCTCAATCCGTGTCTCCTAGGAATGTCAGAAGCTACACCCATAGTCTCACCAACGTGACTGACTAAACATGAGCTGAACAAGGATAACAACAATGGGCATGCCAAAGAGGACAGGAAATACCCATAAAGCCTCAACCCTACACAAAAAAAAAAAAACTACAGGCATGTTGAGAGAGGAGAAAAAAGCCTTCCCCGGGGAAGGGCATTCCAATTGGTTATCCATTATCAAATGGTCATCCCCGAAAACGTATATACAAGCAACATTATACAGACTGAACAGGTTATATTTAGAGATGTGTACATGCATATATATATATATGTATATATATATATTCTTACATATATATATATATATATATGTAAGAATAAGTGATGAGGAAAGAGGACATGATTTGAAAGAGCAAAAAGGGATATGTGGGATGGTTTAAGGTAAGAAGAGGAAGGGAGAAATTATGTAATTGCATTATAATCTCAAAAATTAAAAGAAAATGGTATATTTTATATGATTTAATTTATATAAAACTCTAGGAAATATAAATTTATAATTACAGAAAGCATAGTAGTAATGGCCTGGGGACAGTGGCATGGGGAAAGTAAAAAGATAGGAGAAAGTCTTTAAGAGTATGGAAGTCACTGTCTTGATTGCTACGATTTCGTGGGTGTACATTTTCCAAACTGCATGCTTTAAATATGTGTAGTACCTTACATGTCAATTACACCTAAACAAAACTGCTCAAATGAATCTAAAAACACAAACAGAAATATATAAGGATGAGAATTAATCATATCTGGCTGAATCTCTACACAGTGCCATATGTAAACACCTATTTGACAGTCAAGAATTAAATACCAACAGTTTCCATTTTTAGTGAGGCCATTGAAAAACATTCAATGAAACCCAGTTCAAAACCTGCAGTAAATACTTTGAATTCACCATCTTTTTACCTTCATAGGTGCTGGGAGCCATCCCAGAGACTTCCACTTTTCTGCCCACTCTTCAAGCCCCCTTCTTCCTCATCATTGTCCAAGAGACTGCCTAGAGTCATCTCGCACATTTCCCCAGCCCTGGGTCTAAATCCTGCACTCCCTTTCATCCCGCCCCTCACCTAGGACCTAGATTACTTCTCAACTCCAAACCTCACTCCTTCCAGCTCAGTATTTTTCCATTAATTACCTTAAAGGGTATAACTTAAACCCCAGAAGCCAGAAAGTAAAGAAAATCTCTAGGAAGCAGAAGTAGGTGCAGAGAGGAGCATCCATGCAGTAATCACCATTTAATCCATGTAGAGGATGGTGATGACATTTTTCTTTTACTTTTCTAACCTGTATTTATTTAGTAGGGGTGGGGATCACAGTGTACATGTGAAGGTTAGAGAACAACCAGCCAGAATTGGTTGTGATGGCACACACTTACAAGCCCAACACTTGGGAGCAGAGGCAAATAGACCTGTGAGTTTGAGGCCAGCCTGGTCTACAGAGAAAGATCCAAGACAGTCAGGGCTACACAGAAAACCCCTGTCTTGCGGGGGGGGGGGCAGAAACAGAAACAAAAACAAAAGAGCTGGTTCTCTTCCACTATGTAGGTCCCAGGAATTGAATTTAGGTTATCAGGCTTGGCAGCAAGAACCTTAACCCACTGAGCCACCAGACTGAAAACAAATATTTTATTTTACAAAGGAAAGATGTACCCTCTTTGCCTGGAGTCTCTCCTCAACTCAGCTCTCTCCTCCTTCATTCTCCCTGATCAACAGTCTCTAACTGTCACGTCTATTCCTATCATCATCTTACTAATTCCCCCTCCACTCTTGCTTCCAGCAGCAGCTGCCCTTTACCTCCTCTCAATCCCTCTCTCAAGCCCTAGAAAAGGCCAGTTCCACCCCTTTAAACAACTCTCTCCTGCACATGGACCTTTCAGCTTGTAGGTGAAATTCTTTGCCAGTCTGAGAACTCTGTTTATTCAATGTGCATGCATTTGTCTGTAGGTAATTGATAGAACTTTTCTGTTTGCCTGCAAAACTGCTCTGCAGAGACTGCGAGGTTCTGAAGACCCTAGGATCCTGCTGTTCAGCCTCATCACCAGGGCAGTCAGCCTGGTGGCAATGGTGCTGGCTCCTGAAGAACACACCTGAATCTTTCACGGCTCGACCCTACCCCACCACCACTACACTGTCCACCCTGTGCCTGTTTCACCTCCCACCAACAAGTCATCTGCAGTCACCAGCCTTGCTTCCTCAACACACTGTCACTCCATACCCAGCTGTGTGCCACCCTCTGCCTAAGACAGAGCTCAGCACATCTTTCTATAAAGGTCCAGAAAACAAGTATTTCAGGCTTCAGGTGGCCTCCGTTCCAACGGCTCAATTCTGCTACTACGGCACCAATAGTGAGTAAATAAGTACAGATGTGTTCTAGCAAAACTTTCTTTCCAGAAACAGGTCACAAGCTGGCATGGGCATTTGCCAAACCCTTGTCTGAGGAATCCTGTCTCCTCTTGTTGCCTGAGAGACTCAGTCATTGCTCTTCTGGAAGGTGCCTTCCATCTCTGGACACTGTGCATTCCACACCAGCCTGGGCTACATGGTGAACCCACTGCCTCCACACTGCTTAGCGATTTATGTGGAAGAGGTGGGTGAGAGGTTGTAAGAACCAGTGGTGGTTCACAACTTGGAAGAAATGGTGTTTTCCAGACACAACACGGAAGGTGCATGTATGATCTCACAGAATGCACATATGATGTTACAGTATGCACAAGACTTGTGTAAGCACCAGTCACACCAAATCCCAACTAGTGGAGTGGGGGGTGGATGTGCAAAGTCCCCTCCACCTAATCAAGAAGCTATTTGCAATTGATAGCTGCTGGAAGAGGGAAAATCCGTTTTCTTCAGCAGAGTAACACTGGGTACATCACCCACACTCCACAGCAGATCCCAGGCTCAGGAGTATTTGGACAACACAAATCGGATTTCCTAGGTGTTTTTTTTTTTGGGGGGAGGTGTTGGTTTGGACTTTGGTTTCTTTTTTTAAAAAGAAATGAAGCACATGAAGTTGGAATGAATAGAGAGGTAGGGAGGACCTAACTAAGAAGAGGAGGTGAGAACATGATCAGAATATATTATATGAAATCCTCAAAGAATAAATAAAAACTTAAAAAAGAAAAAAAATTTAATTGAATGATCAAATGCATTTTAAAGGGCCCAGAAGTTTGGGTACCACAGGCACACCAAGAGAAAGTAGAAAAGTCCATTGGCAGCTTTGTACAAGGGTTTCAAATCAGCCTTGTTCATAGTAACTAAACAATGGAATGAGCCCAAACACCAGCAGAGAAGAACAACACGGATGAATCTCATGACAGAATGGCAACAAAAGGAGTCAGATACAAAGGATGACATACTCTCAGGTTTCTTTAACACAGTGCTTATCACATTCATCCCACACAAAGGACGGCATACTGTATGGCCTCAATATGTGACTATTCAACTTACATGAATTGTGTAGAGTATATTAGATATAGACAAAACTGACTTGTAGATCTGGAAGTCAGTAGTGAGCATGGTTGAATAGAGGAGAGGATGGGAAAGCCTCTCCAATGTGTGGTGAATGGTCTCTATCTTGATTTGGATGGCAATTCACTATGCATGTGTATTATTGCTGTATGTGTATATACAAATCAAGAGAGTTGTACAATTGAGATATATATATTTAACACTATATGTATCCTCACATTTAAAAGGAATGATTTTTGTGCATTTCACATTAATCTCGGCCCTGAAGATGGCTGGTGAACAAGGTTGGCATGGTCCCTCCCCCAGTGTAATACAAGCCTGGTGCGAGCTCACTGTCTTTGCTCAGTATGCAGTCAGTAGCCTGAACTCATCTCTCTTTCTACACACTATTTAAATAGCACACTATTAACTATTTTTAATAGCAACAATGATGCTTCATATTTCTTTGGAAAACACATTTTGTGACTTTTTTCAATTCAAGGTCATCATGAGGCCTCATTATGGAAAAATCCCAGAATCTCTTCTTCCCTCTAGCAAAAAAGCTACAGGCACTTTCATCCTGCAGACTTCAGAATTGATTCTCTATGCTGCTCATGCTCTCAATATCCCACGGAGATGTGCACTACAGTCCAGAGCAATGAACACACCTATGAAAAATGATGCTTTCAAACCTGCCTCGTGGTGGAGTAAATTTGAAAGCACTCTTAATAATAAGGAGAATCAACATTGACTTTAATAGTCTTCAAACCCATCACGTAATTTCATTAGCCACCCAGCACAGATGCAAGCAAGGGTGATGTCATACATTTTCCCCTTGCTCTGAAACCTGAGTCGGGCGCCAGAGATGGAAACTGGTTTTACAGACTCTAATAGGATTACAGCTTCTGGCCACCACTGGTCAATAGATGGTAGCTGGAGGAATCCCACCCTGTGCACAGTCCTCTCCAGCCCCTCCTTGGGCATAGCCTCAGTCAAGTGAAAGAAGGACTCAGGTGGTTGTTATCTGCAGATGAGGAAGGTCAAGATGATGCATCCTAAACCACTGACTTGTTTGCCATTTTCTCCAGGACTCTATTCTAGGAGGGATGGCTTATCACTTACAAGATGGCTTCAAAGGTTGCCTTCTGATCTCCCCCAGTGGGAACTTTAGTTGGCTCACACAGCCACCACGTAAGTCAGTGGACTCTGGAGCCAAGCACAGCCTGAATGAAACCTAGCACTTCTACTGGCCCCTGAAACAGTCTCAGACAGGTGATCCTACCTTTCTGAGAGTCAATTTCCTCATTTATAAAAGAATGATAATAGCACTTACCCTACAGAGGTGAGTGAGCACAAAGAAAGTGCATGTGTATTAAGACTTGTAACCATTTCTGGGCTACAAGGGACTCTGCTCAGCAACGTACTTAGAAGAAATGACAAGGTATGGTTAGTAGCTATCCATTACTAAAAATCCTGAAAATTCTGAAATTCCCCCTGACAACTAGAGAGGACAGGGTTTTCCTGGTTTGGTTTGGTTTTTGGTTGTTGTTGTTGTTGTTGTTGTTGTTGTTGTTATATGGTTCAGTTTTGTTTCATCAGAACTTCTTTGGTTTCTTGTTAATTTTGCCTCCATCTTAACACACCTCAGTGTTTCTAACCTTTCAATTGTAACAGGAACAGGGAGCCAGCACCTAGAAGGGCTGATGACACCCTCCAAGTTTCTCTAATGAGAATTTCAATAACATAGCAAAACACAATGACCTCATCATTCCAGTGTTGCAGCCGTGAAAAATCAATGCTACTTTTAAAAGCTTGACAATCAATCAAGGTCTAGCCAGATATCTGTGGAAGTCAAACAGGTCCTTATTAAAATAAATAAATAAATAAATAAATAAATAAATAAATAAATAAATAAATAAGAAGCCCGACCGACTCACCTAGGGATCTCATTAGAGTTTCGCAGCAGTATCCCCTGATGTAAGCTGGGAGTTTTCATGAGAGTTGGCTGAGTGTTTTTTGTTTGTTCTTATTTTGTTTTTTGTTTTATTTTTCAAATATTGAATCCCAGTGAGATCAGGGGCTATATGTCTCCACAGCAGCTGTCTCCAAAGCACTTTTATTGGCTGGATGTCCTCATCGGCATTACCAGTGAACACAGTCATTCACACATCAGTGTTATTCTACCCTCCCATGGTGACACAGACCTTCTCCCAGTGAAAGCACATGCCGCTTTAGTCCAGAGTAAGCTCTTAAGAGAGCAATAAACACGTTTTATTTTTATTGCTTATACAATGGACTGCAGGGGTTATAGAGAGCCTAATTTTAAGATAATGCATTTCTATTCTGTGAGCCTTTTCCTAAAGCCTCATAACTCAAACGTTAATGCAAGATCATTTTCCCTCTCTTGAGCTCAGGTCATTTTAAGAAATAACACCCGCTAAGTAAGTATCAGGCATTCTTCAGGGCACTGGAGATACAAAGATGGGCAAGGTATGAGCCTGCCCTTCACCAGCATCCTGTGCCACCTGCCAGTACAGATACTCCCAACTCCTTAACTAGTCTCTTCAAAAAAAGAACACCAGAGTGAAACACACTGAGTTAAACTCTTCACCTTTAGCAGTGAAAACAGACAGACAGTGGAATATCCATCCTCTCCTGAACAACCAGCCTAGGCTAGAAACTCAAACTAGGTGACCCTGCCCATAGTCTCCAACACCACTGGTGACTGATTCACTTAGAAACTCCAAGACATTCAAGGTAGTATCCAGATCCTGCCCCTGCTCCATATCCATGCAGACACAGTGAGAAAGCACTCATACATTACAAACTCTGTGGTTCCTCAGGCGCTTCCTTAAATGCCTTTAGTCTCCCTTCTTCTAAGAACCAATACCTACTTCCTGAACTTGTGAGGATTAGATGTAGCCATGTGTATTTTAGAAGTGTCTAGGAAGGCATATTTTAATGTGCTTTTTACTTAAGATTTTAAATACCCAGAATATTGCACCCTCACTGAATGAAATAAGACAATGAAGAAAACTTAATTACTAAAGAGCAGCAAGCTCAGTTGGCAAAGTACCTGTTGTGCAAGCATGAGGACCTGAGTTCAGATCCCCAGCACCCAGGTAGGCAACTAGATATGGTGGTGTGCACCTATAAACCCAGCACTGGGAAAGAAGACACAGAAGAACCCCTGACCTTCACTAACCAGCTACTCTTACCAAATTACTGAACTCCAGGATCAGTGAGAGACTCTGTCTCGAAAACATATATAGAAAGAAATTAAGAAAGACATCAGATATTAATTTCTGGCCTTCACACAAGCATGTATGTGTGCACATCCCCCCAAACTCACTCTCTCCCTATCTCTCTCCCTATCTCTCTCTCTCTCTCTCTCTCTCTCTCTCTCTCTCTCTCTCTCTCTCTCTCACAACACACACACACACACACACACACAGAGAGAGAGAGAGAGAGAGAGAGAGAGAGAGAGAGAGAAGGAAAGTTTAGTATCCCAGAAAGAAAACCTTAAGCTTAGCTACCAACATCAGAAAATCATTGAAGCAAAAACCTAACCTTGCCCAGTGATCCACAAACAAAGGCAAAAGGATAAGATACCACTCTCCCCAACACTGGCCAACAGGTTGAAGTACCTTATTAAAAGGTACGACTTTTCAGGCTAATGTTTTAAATAAATTAAATTATATGTCTTTTACAACTGATACATTATTTGCAAGAGATAATATAGAAAGACTTAAAATAAAGATGCCCAAATTTAGACCAGGTATGAATATTTTTATTGCCACCCAAATTCATAATTATGAAATCTTAACACTATGGCTTTGGGAGATGACTAAATAAGGGTGTAGACTTTGTGAATGAGATTGGTGCCCTTACAAAAGAGGGCTGCAGGATTTCATTTGTCCCTTCTGCCATGTGAGAACATAGCAAAAAGATGGAACCCATAAACAGGTCTCACCAGACACTGAAACTGCAGAGCCTTGATACTGGACCTGCCAACCTCCAAACTACGAGAAATGAAACTCTGTTGCTTACAAGCCACTCAACTTTCCCAACACAAAAATCAGTAAATGTGTGAGGTAATGCATATGTAATTTGTTCAATTTAGAATTCCATAATGTACACATATTTCAAAATATCACGCTGTACATAAAAATGCACAAAACAGGTTTTCTATTATAACAATATTAAAATTGAATAGAAGTCATGCAGATCATAGTACAGTCATCACTCCATATGTATGAGTCCCTCATCCATAAGTTCCACCAAAGACTAAAAATATTCAAATGCAACTGTATGTACTGAATATATACAGGCTTTTGTTGGCATTATTTCCTAAACAATACTCTATACCAACCATTTACATAGCATTAACTTCATATTGGATATTGTAAGTGGTCTAAGGGTAAAGTATACAGAAGAATGTATGATTACATGTAAATACTATGCCTTCTTATGCAAAGAACCTGAGAAGCTGCAGGGTTTTCTATCCTTGGGACTGATAGAAGCAATGTCTCATGAATACTGGCAGCCAACTAAACTGGATGACATTAAACAAATACAAACAAAAATAAATCAAAACAGCAACATTAACATCAACATAGACAGAATTCAATGTAAAAAGTGCTACGTGGGACAAAGAAGCTTTATATTGATAAATACACTGCTATACACTGGTATAGTGGCCCTGTGACTCTATCAGAGTGCCTGATGCATGGAGTAGTGAAGTGTTCACCATGCACCAGGCACAGTTCTGCAACTCATGTCCTCCTCCCAAGATGATGGGAACCACAGATGGTGAGGGAAGAACTATTACTCACACCAGGCATTCTGGGGCCATCATCAGTGCTCTTAGGGTTTTTTTTTACTGTACTTTCTCCAAAAGTAAAAAGTAGTATTAGAAACAGAAAGAAAAATTGCCAGACATTTAGGAATAACAGAACGATAAGAAACCAACTCCAAAAACATGCTTGTCAAACTGCCAAAATATATGTAATATATAAATAATGTAATAAAATAAATATATAAATAAACATTATATAAATTAATAACATCCCTTCATGAGAAATCATGGTTTAGCTAAAATGCAGACATTCCTTCATATGTCCATAGAATATTTATTCTTTTTTATTATTTTGTATTTGAATTAGAAACAAGATTGTTTTACATCACAACCCCACTTCCCTACTCCTTCCCGTCCTCCCCTAACAACCCCCCCAAACCCTCCCTATCACATATCCTTTCTTCTATTCTTCACCTGACTCAACCTTTCTGCTCCCTCATGACCTCTGCATCCTTCCTCTTCCTTCCCTTCTCATTCTCATAGCTCCCTCCCTCCTCTTCCCGAGCTCTCAGTTTGCTCAAGGAATCTTGACCCTTTCCCCTTCTTCAGGGGACCATGTATGTCTCTCTTAGGGTCCTCCTTGTTTACTAGCTTCTCTGGCAGTGTGGATTGTAGGCTGGTATTGCTTTTCTCTATGTCTAAAATCCACATACAAGTGAGTACATGCCATGTTTGTCTTTTTGTGATTGGGTTACCTCGCTCAGAATGGTTTCTTCTAGTTCCATCTATTTTCCTGCAAATTTCATGATTCCCATTGTTTTTTTTTTTCCACTGAAGTACTCCATTGTATAAATGTACCACATTCTCTCTATCCATTCTTTGGTTGAGGAGCATCTAGGCTGCTTCCAGTTTCTGGCTATTACAAATAGTGCTGCTATGAACATCGTTGAACAGATGTCCTTGTATGAATGTGCTTCTTTTGAGTATATGCCTAGCAGTGGAATTGCGGGATCTTGTGGTAGACTGATTCCCATTTTCTTGAGGAATCGCCATACTGATTTCCAAAGTGGCTGTACAAGTTGGCACTCCCACCAGCAGTGGAGGAGTGTTCCCCTTTCTCCACATCCTCTCCAGCATAAACTGTCATTGGTGTTTTTGATTTTGGCCATTCTGACAGGAGTAAGATGGTATCGCAGAGTTGTTTTGATTTGCATTTCCATGATGGCTAAGGATGTTGAACACTTTCTTCTGTGTCTTTCAACCATTGTAGATTCCTCTATTGAGAATTGTCTATTTAGTTCTATACCCCACTTTTTAATTGGCTTGTTTGGTGTTTTGGTGACTAGTTTCTTGAGTTCATTGTATATTTTGGAGATCAGCCCTCTGTCAGATGTGGGGTTGGTGAATATCTTTTCCCAGTCTGTGGATTGCCGCTTTGTCTTGCTGAATGTGTCCTTTGCCTTACAGAAGCTTCTCAGTTTCAGGAGGTCCCATTTATCAATTGTTGGTCTCAGTGTCTGTGCTACTGGTGTAATGTTCAGGAAGCAGTCTCCTGTACCAATTAATTCAAGGGTATTTCCCACTTTGTCTTCTAATAGGGTTAATGTGGCTGGGTTTATGTTGAGGTCTTTAATCAATTTTGACTTAAGTTTTGTGCATGGAGATAGGCTTGGGTCTATCTGTAGTCTTCTACATATCCACATGCAATTATGCCAGCACCATTTGTTGAAGATGTTGTCTTTGTTCCAGCATATAAATATGGATTGTTTGTCAAAAATCAGGTGTCAGTAGGTGTGTGGGTTAATATCAGGATTTTCAACTCTATTCCATTGGTCTACATGTCTGTTTTTGTGCCAATACTAAGCTGTTTTCAGGACTATAGCTCTGTAATAGAGCTTGAAACCAGGCATGGTGATGCCTCTAGAAGTTCCTTTGTAGTACAGGGTTGTTTTGGCTATCCTGGGTCTTTTGTTTTTCCATATAAAGTTGTGAATTGTTCTTTCAAGGCCTGTGAAGAATTGTGTTGGGATTTTGATGGGGATTGCATTGAATCTGTAGATTGCTTTTGGCAAGATTGCCATTTTTACCATGTTGATCTTACCTATCCAAGAGCATGGGAGATCTTTCCATTTTCTGGTATCTTCATTAATTTCTTTCTTTAAAGACTAAAGGTTCTTAATGTACAGGTCTTTCCCCTGCCCCCCATTATCACCCTACCTATCCAATACCATTTCTGCTCCCCAGGGAGAGTGAGGCCTTCCATGGGAGGGAGTCTTCAGAGTCTGTCATGTCCTTTGGGATAGGGCCTAGGCTCTCACTCCTGTGTCTAGGCTGAGGGAGTATCTCTCTATGTGAAATGGGCTCCCAAAGTCCATTCCTATGCTAGGGATAAGTACTGATCTACTACAAGAAGCCCCATAGATTTCCAAGGTCTTCTCTCTGACATCCATGTTCATGGGGTCTGGATCAGTCCCATTCTGGTTTCCCAGCTATCTGTCTGGGGACCAAGATCTCCCCCTTCTTCAGGTCAGCTGCTTCTGTGGGTTTCACCAGCCTGGTCTGGACCACTTTGCTCATCACTCCTCCTTCTCTGCAACTGGATTCCAGTTCAGTTCAGTGTTTAGCTGTGGGTATTGGCTTCTACTTCCATCAGCTGCTGGATGAAGGCTCTAGGATGGCATATAATTTAGTCATCAATCTCATTAACAGGGGAGGGCATTTAAGGTAGCCTCTCCACCGTTGCTTAGATGGTTAGTTGGTGTCACCCAAAAAACTCTACCACGGAGCTCCTACAGCTGATAAACACATTCAGCATAGTGTTAGGATACAAGATTAACTCAAAAAAATCAGTAGCCCTACTTTATACAGACAATAGGAGGGCTGAGAAAGGAATCAGAGAAACATTACCCTTTATAATAGCCACAAACAACATAAAATATCTTGGGGTAGTATTCTTATAAATCATTCAGATAAAAATATAATTAAATGTAAAACCTAATCTTCTAAATAATTCTATAACCTGGGCTGGCAGATGACTCAGCAGGTAAAGTGCTTGCTGTACAATCTAGATTATCTGAGTTCAATCCCCAGAACCCACAGAAAAGTAGCAGAAGAGAACTGACTCCCACAAGCTTTTCTCTCATCTCCATACACACAACATGGCTCTTGTGCACACACGATAGATAGATAGATAGATAGATAGATAGATAGATAGATAGATAGATAGATAGACAGACAGATAGATAATATTAAAAACTGGTAAAGTGACTAGTGACTATCAGGTCAGTTTTCTAAGATAATAAATTGGATAATGTAAACCAAAATTTTAACTTACATAAATATTTATTTTGATAGTTGATAGACAACCAAAAATCTTCCAAGGGAAAATAATTAAGCAAGTGGGAAAAATGCCCATTATATTTCATTGCAGAATTATTTATAACTTTTAAATTAAGTGGTCAATTATATAAGCCATTGTCATATAACTAAATGACACTAAAAATTTAATAAATAAGCAAATAACTCTGTTAGTTATGTCATGTTAGGTACACAGAAAGAAATCTGTGAGATGTGTTGACATAAAATGGCCAGTTATTTTCAAGAGCCTAATGAGATAAGGTGGCAATACACCCAAGTCCATTATTCAATGAAACAGGATAAATGGAATTTTTTCTTAATTCTATGAAGAGACTATGAAGAGCTAGAGACAGAGTTTAGTCATTAAAGTGCCTAAAGATGTGAGTTTGATCTGTAAAACCCATCCAAGAAAATGATCAGACATGGTGACATGTGCTTGTAACGTGGGAGAAGAATCCCTGGGATTCATTAGCCAGCCATCCTAGACTTATCAGCAGGCTCCAGTCCAAAAAATACAAAAGGGCAAATGGCGCCACAGGAACCTGTTGCCTATACATACATGCATCCACACAAGCATGTACTCACATGCGCACACACACACACACACACACACACACACACACACACACACACACACACACACACACATTGTTAAACATATACTAAAGAGCAGGCTGGGGAGATAGCTCTGTGGATAAAGTTCTTACTGCACAAGGATGAGGACCCAAGTTTTGATCACCAGGACTATGCAAAAGCAGAGTGTGGTAGTGTACATCTGTAACCCCATTACAGGGAAAGGTGGAGAAAGATGAATCTAGGAAGGTTCATTGACCAACCAGTTTAGCCAAAGAAACAAGAAACTAGTTAAAGACCCACAGATAGAAAAAAATCAGCAAAAGGGTATGATAAGCAAAGCTTAATGGGCCATCCTGGTGGGGGTATGGAAGGCCAGAATGACAACAGGAATGCAGACATTCTGTCCTGGCTCATAAGGTTTCAGAAGGGAATGGAGAGGTTTTTCTTGGACTTGAACTAGAACCTCAATTCTTACTATATTCTGGCAAAGCTACAAGCACAGAGCTGGGACAGCCCAAGAGAACAGCTTACATGTGCTGCAGTTGGCAGACCTGCAAGGGTAGTGCCAATCAAGGCTGTAGGAGCCTGGGCTACATTCTGCCCAGGACCTGAGAACTTTGTGTAACTGTAAGCAGAAGCAATTTGTTTGCTGAAGTAAATTTCAGAACAGCATTGTGTAGAGGCTGATCTATGGTTACTTCTCATCCAGGTTTACAGTAAGAGAGTGGAGAAAGTGGATCAGAAAGATGGAAAATGTACAGCATGGGGGAGGAAAGTGATGGGAACATGTTTGAAGCTGCCAACTTGGAAGGTGCAGACCAATCTTTTGTGATTGTTAAGGAAATGAACATGGTTAAAGAAGAGCCCCTTAGTCTGTACTAGAACAAGAGGAAAGGCATGGGGGAATGCAAATCCCACCTATCAAATATTGCAGTTTGTAAAAATGTAAATTCATTTACATCTCTTTCCAAGGAGAGTAACTGAGCTGAGAACTCCTCTGAATGTGTTCTCTGACAAAAAACAACCTCCTACAAAAATTTTTCTTCACGCCCCTCCACTAAAGCACACAAGGGTCACTATAGCTGTGGTGAAAGGGGACCTCACTACTTCTCAAGCTAGCAGAAGAACTTAGCAGCATTGTTAGTGTGGCACTGGCTTTGTAGTCATGGAAAATGCAAGAGTTACCAGGTCATGGTGGAAATGTCAAGGTTCCAGACAGCTGCTGAGGCCAAGCAAGATCAGGTCCCTACAAGGTCACCCTGAACAGCCATTACATGAGACTGTAGTGGTGATAAAGCCTGTGTTGCAGTGGAGATCCTGGGATCCTGGAAACGCCAAACTATGGAATATCAACTGAAGAAAGCTACAGGCACAGAGCTGGGACAGCCCAAGAAAACAGCTTACATGTGCTGCAGTTGGCAGACCTGCAAGGGTAGCATCAATCAAGGCTGTAAAAGCCTCAGTGATGTCACCAACAGCCCCCAGATGCCTGGTTTGAAGCTACAGAATTTGGTTTGTCCTGATGAATTTTGGTTTTGCGTCAGTAAATATTCCTTGTTATGCCCATGAACAGAAATATTTACTCTGTACCATTGTGTATTAAAAGCACATCACTTTTCCTCAAGAGCTCACAGTTGGAAGATTGCATGGAGTATCAGAATAGACTTGGGACTTTGGAACATTATCAATACTGTTAAAACTATGGGACTTCTGAAACTGGGCTGAGTGTATTTTCCATTGTGAGATGACCATGAGCCTTTAGAGGTCAGACATAGAGTGCTATAGAGATGTTTTGGGGACCTCAAGTTGACAAAGGTTAGAGTTGTAATGATTAATTGTCACTGTCAATTTGATCAGATTTTAGAATTATCTAGGAAACACAATTCTGGGTACATTGATGAGGTTGTTTTCATAGGCGGTTAACTAAGAATGGAATCACCATCAATGTGGGCTGAGTGCCTAGACTGAGTGAATAAAAGGATCAGGAAATCTGATGAATCTCTCTCTCTCTCTCTCTCTCTCTCTCTCTCTCTCTCTCTCTCTCTCTCTCTCTCTCTCTCTCTCCTTCCTGACCTACATATCAATGTAACCAACTATTTCACCATCCTGTCTCAATGCCTTCCCTGCCATGATGTACTATGCCTTTTCAACCATTAACCCAAATAAATTCTTCTTCTCTTAAAAAAAATGTCTTAAGATTCCAATCTCATCTCCTTCATAGTGGCTATCATCAAGAAAACGAATGACAACAGATGCTGGCAAGAATGTGGAGAAAGGGAACACTCACTATTTGGTGGTATAAATATAAACTGGGGAAGCCTCTATGCAGCTTACTGTGGGGTTCTATAAAACAATAAATTATAGATAATCAAAGTAACAGAGGGTAGAAATGTAGATTGAAAACTTCCCGGGCTGTAAGGACAGATTCAAAGTCACTGCAGTGTGAAAAGTCACAGTGGGTGTTGGGAAGTATGAAGAATTCAAGGTGACAGAGAATAAGGTGAGAGAAAATAGACACAAGAGACAGCAAGAAATTGAAGTGGAGGTGGGGTGTCAGTCTACTGTTCTATGGCATTTTAGGTTTATAGAAGGAATCAAATAATGTTTTGGCAAAGGGTGTGTGTGTGTGATATGATCAGATATGTGTATTTTATCACAGAGATACTATATACTATATGGGGCTCTTTGAGTGACAGCTAACACTGGCTTGCCCCCTTCTGGATCTTTCTCATATCGTTTTTTTGTGTTTTCTCAGTTCATTTAACTAACAAACATTTATTGTGTTAGACATTTCTTTATGTATTGGGAGTCAATGAAGAATAAAAACAATGTTTAAAAAATTATAGGCACTCCTAACAATAACCCAAAGGTTCTATGTAAATAGTCCACAGAGATACACACACATTCACACTTACTGCAGCACTCTCCACAATAGCTATGAAATGGAATCCATCCACACATGAATGGATACAGAAAAGGAATTTTTCTGCCATAAAGAACAATGAAATCATGACATTTGCAAGAAAATGGGACTTATTAAAACAAAGACATGTGCCCAAAGACTTGAAGGAGGTGAGGGATAAGCCATGTAGAGCCCTGAGGACCAGAATTCCAGATAGATTGGAGAGGAAGCTTGAGGGGAGCACTTGCCCACAACATTCTGGTGAAGCCAGAAGACTAAGACAGGAGAAGGGATGACCATACAGACTGTAACCTATCCATGGACTTTGAGTTTCACTCTGAATGAGGTGAGAAGTCACTAGAGAGTATGAACAAAGAAACAGGGTCTGAACTATGCTAGTAGGATCTCTTCCATGTATGCTACAAATACAATGGACATGGGCAGAGATAGGGCAACCAGTAGGGGGAATATCAACACAGGAATGTAGGAAGGCTGCTTGGAGCACACAAAGTGATGGAAGAGACACAGTGCTCAGATTCAAGCTATTTCTTAAAGGAAGAAATAATAGAGTTAGTAAATGATTGTAAATAGGAGATGCCCAAAGGTGGCGATGCCAAGAGATCCCAGAAACATCCCACAGAGAGCAGGTTTCCAAGGATAAAAAAGCCCAATTCTGCCACTGTCCATCAATAACACTAGTCATGCAGCCCTGAGCTGACTTGACTCCATGTTCCCTAGCACTTCTGCCTTGATAATCCAAAATAATGGCCAACTTTTGAGAAGCAGAAAGGTGGAGAATGCAGTGGAGAAAAGAATTGGAAGCTAACCATGTTTCTGTTTGTCCAGTGCCAACTGCCAGCCTCCACCATGCCTGATCCAAGGTCAGGGGAGTATTTGCCTTTAATCAAATATAACACATATTCTATCAATCCACCACCAACCTGGAATGCTAGCAAATGACCTCCTATTAACTAAAAGTCAAAAAGTTAATTTTTCCCTGCATTTTATCTTTTATTCAGATGAAGGGAAGGAGTAGATCCATTAAATACACATAGCTAGACGTGACACACACCTACAGTCCCAACTAACCAGGAAGCTAAGGCATGAGGATTGAAAGTTCAAGGTCTGGTGCTGCAGAGTGAGCTCCAGACCAACCTGGGCAACTGGTAAGACTTGCTCTTTCAAAATAAAAGATAAAAGAAGTCTGAGACTTGTCTAGCATGTGCAAGGCTCTCAGTTCAATTACCAGCACCTCCAAGTAAAAAAAATTAAGAAGGAGAAAGGGAAGGAGGAGGAATGTAAAGAGATTGCAAAATAAAAATGTAAAATTAAGCTATTTGGTTATAATAAAACTATGCCTGTTCAATGAAACACTTGCCTTGGGAAGTCAAAGTTGAAACAGTCAACAAATGTTCTTTAAATGAATCTAGGTCATGTCTCATTGACATGTGTATAGACACTGCCAGCCCTAAGCAGAGCTTGTGGGAACCCTTGTAATAATGACAAAGCATTGCAGTCCACTGAAAAAGCCTGTCCTCAGGGCATGATGGCCCAGAATCCCAGCACTCTGGAGGCTGGCAAAGAATACTTGTATATTTGAAGATAACCTGTGCTACATAGCCAAACCCTTTCTCAAAAAGAAAAGAGAGAACACTTGTCTATTACACACAAAACTGCTAGAAACCAGTAGAAAAACAAAGGTTTTTGCTGTTTTTGTTGTCACCTATGCTGTTGTTACTCAGTAGAAACCCTTCAGTATTTGGAAGAAGAAATCCTGGACTGAGTTCATGGCATGAGTAGAAACTTCAGGAATAAAGATAATCCCTCATTTGACATTTCTTCACTTGGCTGTTTTTTCCATGCTGCTTACACCAAGACTTGCTGTTTGATTTATTCTTGCCATAATGCACTCGTACAATTGCTGTTTTGATTATTATCTTCTACTTAAGGCTGAGTCGGCACTTTCTTCCTGGGGCTTCATTTCCAGGAGCTTATAAATTTTATGAACAAATTACTTTTTATTTATCAGTCTCTTCTTCTGCTCAGTCGTGAATTTTTTAGGTTGACAGAGAATACACAAATGCTACTTTTCAAATCAGAAATACTAATGATGAAAGCTATGGTCCTTGTGGGCAAAATTAAGTCAAGATGATTCTTTCTTTTAAATTATTACATTATTTCAAAATAAAAAACACATTACACATGAAAATAATGCAAAGCAAAATATACATGCTAGTCTTTCAAAATCAAAAGTAACTCCTTGAAGGGGTTTCTTCGACAGAATCTCTTTTGTTCTGGTACACAGCTTCTATGCTGGAATGTTTCCACAACACTTCCCTAACCCATCAAGTTATGCAAAAAGAAGTTGATAAGTTTGTTGTGATTCCAAGAAAGGCATTTGACTTACACAGGAGTGAAGGGCTGTCAAGTTCTGGATTGACAGCATTCTCTCTCTTTAATACTGTACAAAGATGCTTAACTCACCAAGAGGAGACAGGGATGATGAACATAAAACAACTGCTGCAGAAGAATGGCCCCACGTTCACAGGCTACTTTATATATGACTGGAAATTTACAACTTCATCTCATTTAATCTCCAAAGGCCAGACAAGCATCATTGTCCCCGTCTTGCACAGAAAGACATCAGAGCACAGAGAAGCCAACCACTTTGCCCAAGTTGACATATAGCATTTTAATTCTGGATGATGTTTTTGAGACCCTTATCTTTCCTATCGAACTCTACTGCAATGCTTTTAAAAATCATAAAAACAGACAATTGCAAGGAGCCATAATAAATACTGAAAACAAAAATTTATGGGGTTGATTTCTAGAAGATGGTTTGGGAGATAAAAAGGGCCTTGTAACCAGGAAACTCTGGGCTCCTCTTCCATTCTGCCTCTGATCTTGAGCCATTTTCTCAACTACCCTTCTAACACCCAGTTCAACCCAAGAAGGATACTGTCATCCATTTTTTAAAGTAAACCAATAAATATAATTTCCCCAGATCTGTATAGTCAATGATACCCAACTTCTTAGTAACTAGATAACAAGCCAAAATTAACCCATATGCAGAATTCCAAATCTCACAATTACTTAATACTTAAGAAAATTCAAAAATGGATGTCAGAGTCTAGGAACAAAAAAAAAATCACCTTATCTTTAGCCGACTAGGGGTAAAATATTCTACAGGATCAACAACAATAAATAAATAAATAATAAATAAATAAATAAATAAAACCCCATAGACCAAAATCAAGTATCTCTGGGTTCTAAAATAGGAAAAAGTTTTAACAGTGCCAAAAATGCAAATCTCAATGACAATAATATTGAAGAATTTTGTAAACAAACACCTAAGGAGTGGTCAGTTCTGACTCCAAATCACATCTTAGAAACAAAACTCTATTTTTCATCTAGCAGTTGCACAAGGTGATGCCTCTGTCTTTTAAGTGCATGGAGGGGGACATGAAGTGCTTATGGGATAGTACATGTACCATGTTATGGAGGCCAAGGGGCCACTTTGTGGGTTTATTCTCTCCTTCCACATTTTCGGGGTCTCTACGGATTGAACCTGGGCCTTTGGGCTCACTCAGAAAACACCTCTATTGATTGAGTCATCCTTCTGACTGACCCACTACAGTTTTTGAGCTCATTTCAGAACATGTACCCCCCCAAAAGTAAATGACGGAACTTGATATAGGATATCATACGTTTGTGATAATTCCCCTGTTTGTCAACTTGACTGGATCTGACCTTAACCAAGAGACATGCCTCTGGGTGTGTCTGTAAGGGTATTTTCTGGAAGGATTAACTGGGGGAGAAGGCCTTCCACAAAGTGGGCAGCATCTTCCAGTGGAGGTTCAGATATAAAGAGGTCTGAGGAGGAAAGGTTTTGATTTTTAACTGCTTACCTTTGCATCTTGCTGTTAAGTACATCTACTCTGTTGCTCCTCCTAACACTGATGATGATGACGACAATGATAATGATAATGATTTCATCCCTTTTTCATATCAAAATCCATCTTCGTTAGCCTTTCAACATTGAACAAAGACCAGGTGTTCTCCAGGAATTCTTCAGGTCTTCAACACCAGGCTGGGAGCACTGAGGCATTCATACTCATGGACTGAGCAGCTACCAGATTCTCAGTCTCTCCCGCATGAAGTTAGCCATTGTTAAACCACCCAAACTGTATGTGTAAGTCAATCAAACAAACATTTCACTATATATTCATCTACTGGTCTGTGCCTCCAGAGAACCCTGACTAATACAGTATCTAACCTAAAGTGGAGGATATTCCCCTTGATGCCAAGGGGACATAATATTCACTTTGCCTTTCCAACATGTGCACTTTGAAGTCTTGATAGAGAGAAAGGACAGACTGCTTCTCACTCTGGGAACTGAAAATGTCAGTCCCTTCCCACAAGGGCATATCTGTGAAGCATAAGTCATTAGGCAGAAAACCATCCTAGACTTAGTACAGAAAGGTCTCCCACTGAAAGCTCTCTTTCTTCATTTTGCTGTCTCTTTGTTTATTCCTCTTCTATATTCTCCCTCTCTTTTGATAGAGAAAGTAGCAGTAGATACAAGGCAAACTCATGGTACTAAACTTGAAATGTATCTGTTTAAATATTCATAAACCAAATACTTCTTAAGGAATTAATAATCAAACAATATTAGGAAGTTAGAAACAAAATAAATAACCCAATCAAGAATGGGCAAAGGGCCTGACAGATATAGCTCTAGGAAAGACATCCTAATGGCCAAAAGGGATAGAAAATGCTCAACCAGTCAGGGAATGAAAATCAAAGCTGTGACAAATCACCTGATATATTTTAGAATGACATTATCAGAAAAATAAATTATAACAAGTATTGGTAAGCATAAATAGAAAATGAGCCTTGCACACTGTTAGTGTGAACATGGATTAGTGGAAAATAACATAAAAGATCTTCAAAATTAAAAATACAGTGACCCTATGATATATCCATTGCATTTCTGAGTATATCCAAAGAAATTAGATCAGCATTTTGAAGAAATACCTCCATCCCATGGTCATGACACTCCTACTCACTACAGCCAACAGTCAAGATATGGAAGCAACCCAAGTGGTACACCAGTGGATGAAATATTATATAGACATACAGATATAAACATAGATACACACATACATATACATAGTCTTGAAATACTACTCAGCCTTTGAAAAGGACATCTTATCATGTGCAACACACTGACAAACCTGGGGGATGCTCTGCTAAGTAGAATGTGCCAAGCACAGAAGATAAACACTGCAAGAGTTCATGGACAGCACAATGGTAATTGTCATTGGGGTAGGGGTTGGATTAAGAGACTGAGTTGTGGAGCATCAACGTAGGAGATGTTGGTAGAGGTTAACAGTAGTCAGTCACACTAAGCTGGAAAGTTCTAGATCTTTTATTTAGCATGGTGAACATGGATTATAATCATGCAAAGTGATGTTTGTGAGGCGACATGTGTGTTAACCCATTTGGTTTAATTATTTTTAATGTTTACACATATCAAATCATATTGTATGTGATAAATAAGTATAGCTTTTATTAGTCAGCTACATTTTAGTGCAGCTGGGGAAAATTAACTTTAAATAAAACTAGACTGCCTTGGGCTGGAGAGTAGCCCAGTGGTAGATCACTTGCCTAACATTCTGGTTCAACCCCCAGAACCACAAATGCAAAATGAATCACCTACCTAGTCTTACTCAATCCTCAGTGGGCAGCAGTGATGCTTCCTTCATTCCAAGTCCACGCCTATGGCCAGTAGTTGAGGGGTTTTTTTCTGGAATATTACCCTCAAGATTGGAGGGTCTTCAGCCTTTTATATATGTGTACAAACCCCTCCATCCTTAATTAATGCCAATCCCACTTTGTAGCTTACGGCCAAGAAGTCTGACAAAATTAAACTCAGCTCCAAAATCACCTACTTGCACAGCCATCAAAGGATGGCCTATGTTGTTAACAAAAAGTCAGTAATAGTTTATATGCTCTGGTTACTAAGTTATACCATGTATATTTAAGAAAATTCTCATTTCACAAAAAATTGAGGGGGAAATGGTTTTGTTACTCACAATAATGCTACAGTCTGGATGTCTGTGTGCACCGACCCTTCTTTTAATAAAAAACATCTATTTAAACTTAGTCACCAGTGTGATATATTAGGAAATGATAACTTGGATGGTGGTTATGTAATGAAGGTATAGAACATTATTTCTCAACCTGCGGGTCATGACCCCTTTGGGGGTTGCATATTAGATGTCCTTCATATCAGATGTTTATATTACAACTCATATAACAGTAGCAAAATTACAGTTATGAAGTAGCAACAAAAATGATTTTATGGTTGGAGTCACCACAACATGAGAAACTGTATTAAAGGGTCACAGCATTAAGAGGGTTGAGAATCACCTGTATGAAGTCATCATAAATAAGATTGGTGCTCATATATAAAAGGCAGAGAGCTGCCTTGCCCCTTGCCTTATATGAGGACACAATAGAAATGTCATCTATAGGGCAGAGGACATCACTGAACAGGGTCTTTTCACTGAACAGGGTCTAAGTCTTCTCAGCCTCTGGGACCATGAGATGTCAATTTCTGTGGGTGACGAGCTGCCCAGTCTGTGATATTTTTGTCATAGCAGCCTGAACAAACATAGACACTAAGCACTTTATGCCCAGCTACTACAGGCTCCTGTGGGATTACTGGAACATGATGTATGACACAGTATAGTCTGTAGTTGGTGGCGCACACCTTTAATCCCAGCACTCAGGAGGCAGAGGCAGGCGGATCTCCGTGAGTTTGAGACCTGCCTGGTCTACAAGAGCTAGTTCCAGGACAGCCTCCAAAGCCACAAGGAAACTCTGTCTCAAAAAACCAAAACCAAAAAAAAAGAAAGAAAAAGAAAAAGAAATGTTCAGAAGTGCCAGGAACATAAGTGTGGGGCATGAAGTTTTTGTGTGCATCTACATCTGGACTTGCGGGCTGAAAATGCAAGCAGGAGAGGCAGGAAAAAGTTCTGGGCTTCACCACCACTCATAGAAGTCCATGTGGAAGAGATCGCTAACATTTCTAGACTCAGAATTCTAACAAATCTGTGTTGTGACTTGTACTCACTAGTAGCTAATTTAAGGACCAAAGAGGGACAGGGCTGAGGCAAAATATAAAAACATTTACCATTTACTAATCAGTCTCAGTTTTCAAATAAAAAGTTTATCAGCAGTTAGTTATGTAAAACTAGCTGGACTACATATCTTTATTTGATTATTCAGAGCAACTGTCACTCAAGGGTAAGAACTGTTTGTATGAAATTATTTGAATGGTACATAAAGATGCATGTAACTTTTTGCCACAATAAATTCTAAAGGACTAGAAACAAACAACAAACTTCTTATTTGTCCTGCAAGCAAAGGAGTGCAGAACATAATCTATACCTGTATCAAAGAAAAGCACATGACTTCACAGAGCTACCTCTGAAACTTGAACAAAAGAAGGACAGCCAGGAGAAAAGGCAAGCTTGCTTCAGGCAGAAGGCAGGCAGGTCAATATTGACGGCTGTTAAGGCTGCGCTCATTAATCAAATTGATCACACAGCTCAATGTCATCCAAAAAAAAAAAACTTAATGTGTCTGATGGAACTGACCAGATAATTAATTAAATGGCTGGTGATGCCAGGCAACACAGCCCAAGTGAATGTATGTAGAAGCTGCCTGTCACCTCAAACTCAAAGGGGAAGATCCAAAAGGTAGAACAAAACCAAATGAATTTGGACTTAGAAAACAGTGCAGAGGGGAAAAGGAAGCTTGAGAGAGATGGAGCAGTTGCTCTTCAAGGCTGTAGCTTGCATCAGACAAATGAAGACCCTGATTAGCCCCTGGCTGCGTTGCTAATAAGGTCGAATTCTTTGGATTACCTGTGATTGCTGCAATTTTCAGAGCATTAGAATGTTCAAAAGACAAGTGAAGGATGGGGTCGAGGGAGTGAAGGAAGGAAAGGAATTTATAAGGTATTTTTAATGAAAAATGAAGGTGGGAACCAGCCATGGAATGTCATTGGATTAAAAAAAAAATGGGATGACAGAAAGAGCACCCTGCAGCCCCCAAAAGGAAGCACACACCCTGGCAGCAGGAAATAGTGGCTCCTAATGAAAAGCCGCCTCCATCCCTTCCCTGCTATGTTTCAGAACAAACACGTGCAAATAGCTAATTCGATTCTCTTTTTAAAAATGAAGCATGTCACGTAACAGTATTTTCTGATGACAATGTCTAATTGTGTGGGGTTGGGAGACTGTGGTGAGGTTGGCACTGCTTCCTCAATGGCTCCTGTGCTGTGACCTTAGCTGACTTGAATTCCTCTAACAAAGTTACCAGCCAGCAGTCAATCAACACACGTGTGCCAAACACCTAGTACATGGTCGGGCATGCATAGGTCCTGGGATCATAACAACAAGCAAAACAAAATGGAGCTGGGCAAACCAATCTATTACACATGCAGGAGGACAGTTGGTTGTAAGTGGAGAGGGACAAGGGTGAGGTCAGGGGTATCAGGATTGTGGAGGAACTGCCTTACAGTATCCCACATAAGTATGGAGAGCAGGGAAGGGCTGGAAAGATAACCTTGGGTCCTGGCCTCCTTACATCTTTAAATTATTTTTAAGGTTTTCATTAGCATATAGTAACTAGAAATAATAATGGGATTCATTAAGACATTTTCATATATGTAGATAATGTTTATCTTGCAAAATTGGAATGCTGTAAGTCTCCAAACCTCCTTTCCCCGACCCCAGGTCCTGATGGCTAGTGTCCAGCTCTGTGTCTTTATGAATATGACCACACTGAGGACCTCACAGAAGATGAATCAGGTGACTTGGGTCTGGTCCTGGGCTTTTCTTTTTTTCCTAAGTATTGGAAATTATCAAGTAGATAGCGACTTTACTCCTGAGGGCCTCAAGATACAAAGTAAAATGATTCTCAGTTCCAGGAGGGAACAGAAGTCCAGGTCCCTTCACTGCTGCTATGTGGGGGACTCCAGCATGCTCCCAGCTCTCAGGCTCACTCTCAGCAAAGGCACAGGGGTAGTGGGGGAGAGCTTGGAGTATCTTCCCTGACTGACAGACATGCAGCTGGGGCAGTGCGCGGGGGGGGGGGGGGGAGACATTCCCATGAAGTCCCACAAGGAGTGCATCCTCCAGGGTGTTCTAAAGGAGGCTCAGTGACGTAAGTTGCAAAATAATGAAGCACTAGGAAGCATATCAGGGTTCAAGTGCCGGCTCCCCCCTGGCTCAATGTATCCCTTCTTTCTCAAGGCCTGATTTCTCTCTCCCTCCTTGATATGGGTCATTCAGACCCTTTTTTTCAAGCCTAAAAAACAAAAGCACCAGAAATTTGTTTTAGTGGGAGGGAAGAAAAACGAGGACTCTGACTCTCCCCAAGAAAGGATCCCCCATTTAGCTTTATAACAGTCTTTCAGCACCACACTGAGGGACAGGTCTCCTTGTAGCCTTGAAAACCCCAGTGTAGCCCCTCCCCAAAGAAGCAGAGACCAGCACACTGAGGCAAGCCCTCTGCTCCAGAGGCCTTCTGCCCAGGCTAAGCTCTGTTCCTTACCTTATTGAGCCACAGCACTGCAGCCAATAGGGAGCAGAGCTGCCTCTACCACCCACCTGACCCACACACTTTAGCATTCTCACATGTGTGGAAGCATGATCGGGACCCCTGAGAAATGTGTCAGCCCAAATCGTGGCCCAGGAGTCACAGATATTAAAGAAACTTCTTACTGCAGAAAAACAGACATGAAAATTGAAATAGGTTTCAGGAAAGATTGCACCCTTTGTCATCGCCTTTTGTTTTGCTTATTTTGGTGTTTTTAGTAACTCTGTCTTACGATGGTGGGTCTTGATTATTAACTTGATACAATTTACAATGATCTGGGACAGCAGTTCTCAACGTGGAGGTCAAACAACCCTTTCACAGGGGATAGTCTAAAACCATCAGAAAACAGAAATTTGCATTGTGATTCATAACAATAGCAAAATTACAGTTATGAAGTAGCAATGAAAATAATTTATGGTTGGGGGTCACCACAGCATGAAACTGCATTTAAGGGTCACAGCATTAGGAAGGTTGAGAACTGTTGATCTAGAAGACACATCTCTGAGTATGTCTGTGGGGGTATTTCCTGAAAGGACTAACACAAAGGGGAAGACCCACCCTCAGAGGGGGTGGCACCTTCTACTGGATACCCCAGATACAAAGAAGTCCAAGGGAAGGCGGGGTGCCTGCGCTTCTTCCTGCACAAGCCTTGCTGTTGTGGTTGCCTCCATCTTCAGCTGATGTTCCACTCCAGCTTCTGAGACTTCCTGCTGTGGACTCAACCCCGGCAACTCTCCGGGAGGTCAGGCCTTCAGCACCAGACTACAACTGCTGAGATATCCACCTTTGTAAAGTGGGCAGCTGCCAGGCTGTCAGCCTTCCAGCGTTCCACAGCCACTGTCAGATTCTCTAGCCCTTAGCCAGTCGATCAAACCCCTCTTCATTATATATTTATAACTAATACATAATAATATGCACACATGCACATTCTTGGTCTGTTTCTCTGGAGAAGCCTTGCTAACAACGTATCTCTTTTAAGTTACACCTATTTAGTAAAATTAGAAAATACAGCTAACAGAGACAGGAAGGAAAAAGGAACCCTATCATTTAGAGTTAATCACTGTATTTTTACATTTGGCCATCTAGATTCTTATTTATATTACTACACAAACTACTGTAATAAAAGTAAGCTCAGCTTGCATTTCATCATTGTTATTGTGACTACTTTTATATAGACATATATATCCATACTTAGAATTTTATAACATCCTCTCTAATGGCTATATTTTAATCCACCAAATGGGATACACTACAATTTATCACCAACTCCCTATTGACTTTTCCTGTTACTTGCAGCACTATTACTATGAAAGGGGTTTTGTAACAGGATAACTTCAAGCATGGCATGATTGAAGCATGAAAGTGACATCATCGCTGGTGCTGGTTCTGCTGCCCTGATCGGGGACATCTGATGCCAGGGGTCTGCTCACTGGATCCGAACTCAGCGGTGGGATCCAACACACCCAGACACTGCCAAGGCCCCAGTAACAGTGCCACCTCCATCCATGAGAAGAGGAAAGACATCAGAGTATTGGAACTGTTTGCATCTACCAGAAGGGAACCTTGGTCCCATACACACCAGGAGAGGAAGAGACTCCTGCTACACCCACCAGAAGAAAGGATGAGAAGACGACAATGTAAAAGCACATTCAACAACAGAAAACCCAATATGACACCACCAAAGATTAGGAATCATACACTAGCAAGACCTGAACATCACAATGCAGATGAAGCAGAAGAGAATGACCTTAAAAACATCTTCAGGAAAATGATAGAGGACCTCAAAGAGGATAAGAGAAAATACCTTAAAGAAATGGAAGAAAAAGCAAACCAAAAAAATACAAGATATCAACAAATCTCTCAAGGAAACAGTTCAAGACATAAAAACTGAAATAGAGACAATAAAGAAAGCACAATCTGAGGGAATGCTGGAAGTAGAAAACTGGGTAAACAATGCAAGCATAACCAACAGAATACAAGATATGGAAGAGAGAATCTCAGGAGTTGAAGACACACTATCGGAAATAGAGCCAACAACCAAAGAAATCTTAAGTCCAACAAATCCCTAACACAAAATTTCCAGGAAATATGGGATACCATGAAAAGACCAAACCTAAGAATAATAGGTATAGAAGAAGGTGAAGAAATCCAACTCAAAGGCGCAGAAAACATATTCAACAAAATTATAGAAGAAAAATTTCCCAACCTAAACAAAAACATGCCAATGAAAATACAAGAAGCCTGCAGAACACCAAGTAGACTGAACCAAAAAAAAAGTCTCCTCAACACATAATAATCAAAACACCAAACCTACAGAATAAAGAGAAAATATTAAGAGCAGCAAAGAGAAAAGGTCAAGTAACATATAAAGGCAAAATTATCAGAATTACAGCTGATGTTTCCATGGAAACTCGGAAAGCCAAAAGGTCCTGGATAGACATTCTATCTACACTAAGAGACCATGGATGCCAGCCCAGACTACTATACCCAGCAAAGCTTTCAATCAATAGAGATGGAGAAAACAAGATATTCCATGACAAAACTAGATTCAAACAATACATATCCACCAATCCGGCCATACAGAAAGTTCTGGAACCCAAGGAAGTTAACTACAACCAGAAAAATATAGGCAATAGATAATCCCACTTTACCAATAGCCAAAAGGAAAAATGTTACGATAAATCTTTCTGCCAACAGCCGCCTGAGCCCCACTCATGTGATTTACACCGGCTGCCCGCCTGAGTTAGGGCCCAAATTAATACTGTAGATTGCTTTTGGCAAGACTGCCGTTTTTACTATGTTGATCCTACTTATCCAAGAGCATGGGAGATCTTTCCATTTTCTGGTATCTTCTTTAATTTCTTTATTTAGAGAGTCAAAATTCTTACAGTACAGGTCTTTTACTTTTTTGGTTAGTGTTACCCTAAGGTATTTTTGGCACAAGAATACACAGGTAGACCAACGGAATAGAGTTGAAAACCCTGATATTATCCCACATACCAATGAACACCTGATTTTTGACAAACAATCCATATTTATATGCTGGAACAAAGACAACATCTTCAACAAATGGTGCTGGCATAACTGCATGCAGACATGTAGAAGACTACAGATAGACCCAAGCCAATCGCCATGCACAAAACTTAAGTCAAAAAGGATCAAAGAACTCAACATAAACCTAGACACACTAACCCTATTAGAAGA
Source organism: Cricetulus griseus (assembly GCF_003668045.3). Taxonomy (NCBI): domain Eukaryota; kingdom Metazoa; phylum Chordata; class Mammalia; order Rodentia; family Cricetidae; genus Cricetulus; species Cricetulus griseus. Next base: position 319,514,217 of record NC_048595.1, on the reverse strand, counting down.
CAAAGTGGGAAATACCCTTGAATTAATTGGTACATGAGACTGCTTCCTGGACTTTACACCAGTAGCACAGACACTGAGATCAACAATTAATAAATGGGACCTCCTGAAACTGAGAAGTGTCTGTAAGGCAAAGGACACAGTCAGCAAGACAAAATGACAGCCCAAAAAATGGGAAAAGATATTCACAAACCACACATCTGACAGAGGGCTAATCTCCAAAATATACAAAGAACTTAAGAAGCTAGTCTTCAAAACACCAAACAATCCAATTAAAAATTGGGGTACAGAACTAAATAGAAAATTCTCAATAGAGGAATCTAAAATGGCTGAAAGACACATGAGAAAGAGTTCAACATCCTTAGCCATCAGAAAAATGCAAATCAAAACAACTCTGAGATACCATCTTACTCCTGTCAGAATGACCAAAATCAAAAACACCAATAATAACTTATGCTGGAGAGGATGTGGAGAAAGGGGAACACTCCTCCACTGCTGGTGGGAGTGCCAACTCATACAGCCACTTTTGAAATCAGTAGAGGGACTCCTCAAGAAAATGGGAATCAGTCTACCACAAGATCCCGCAATTCCACTCTTAGGTATATACCCAAAAGAAGCACATTCATACAACAAGGACATCTGTTCAACGATGTTCTTAGCAGCACTATTTGTAATAGCCAGAAACTGGAAGCAGCCTAGATGCCCCTCAACTGAAGAATGGATAGAGAAAATGTGGTACATTTACACAATGGAGTACTCCTCAGTAGGAAAAAAAACAATGGAATCTTGAAATTTGCAGGAAAATGGATGGAACTAGAAGAAAACATTCTGAGCAAGGTAACCCAATCACAAAAAGACAAACATGGTATGTACTCACTCATATGTGTATTTTAGACATAGAGTAAAGGATTACCAGCCTCCAATCCACATTGCCAGAGAAGCTAGTAAGCAAGGAGGATCCTAAGAGAGACATACATGTTCCCCTAGAGAAGGAGAAAGGGTTAAGATCTCCTGAGCAAATTGGGAGCACAGGAAGAGGGGAGAGGGTGCTAGGAAAATGAGAAGGGAAGAAGAGGAGGGATGTGAACGACATGAGGGTACAGAAAGGTTGAGTCAGGGGAAAAATAGAAGAAAACAAGAATGGAGATACCATATTAGAGGGAGACAGTTTTGGTTTACAGAGAAATCAGGCACTATGGATAGGTCTGGAGATCTACAAAGATGACACCAGCTAACAATCTAAGCAACAGAAGAGAGGCTACCTTAAATGACCTCCCCAAATAATGAGATTGATGACTAACTTATATGCCATCCTAGAGCCCTATCCAGCAGACAACCACAACTAATCACTGAACTGAACTGGAATCTAGTTGCAGAGAAGGACAAGTGAAGACCAAAGGCGTCCAGACTAGGCTGGTGAAACCCACATAAACAGCTGACCTGAACATCGGGGAGCTCTTGGTCCCCAGATTGATAGCTGGGGTACCAGCATGGGACTGATCCAGACCCCAGGAACATGAGTTTCAGTGAGGAAACCTTGGAAATTTACGGGACCTCCTGTAGTAGTTCAGTACTTATCCCTAGCATAGTTGTGGATTTTGGGAGCCCATTCCACATAGAGGAATACTCCCTGAGCCAAGACACATGGGGGTGGGCCTAGGCCCTATCCTAAAGTATAAGATAGATTCTGATGACACCCTATGGAAGGCCTCACCATCCAGGGGGAGCAGAAAGGATATGTGATAGGTAGGGTTTCAGTTTGGGGGGTGGTAGGGGAGGATGGGAGGGAGAGGGAACTGGGATTGTCATGTAAAACAATCTTATTTCTAATTCAAATAAAATATCTGCAAAAAAACCCTCTGGGAAAAAAAAGAAAGTGACATCATCAAGACTTAACCTATCTTCAAATTTTGAGTTTCCAGTGGAGTACTTTTATCATTACCTGGGATTCATGTGACAACATAACCACCTACAGCTCCTGCCCTAAAATATCATGACTAAACTAGTGTCAAGGTAGACATCAACTTAACTGGTTAAAGTCACAGGCCTTGCCTCATTGATTTCTGTACTCAGAGAATATAATACTCCAATAGCTAAACCTCAAACACAAACCCATCACTGCTTCCTGGGGATAAAATCAATCTCATCCAAACTACATGAACATAGAATCATGGAGGAGGGTGGAGGATAGATACTAAAGCCATTGAAACTAGCTCTCTCAAAAGACCTCTCTGTTTTTCTGTGATTAAGCTACATCTCTTCTTTAAGTCTCTGAGATCTGAAAAATCAAACCTAATGACTGTCACTGAAACTGAACAGCATTGGAGCAGAGGAGGAGGAGAGGAAGAAAAGAAGGAGGAGGAAGAGGGGGAGGACAAGAAGGAGGAGGATAAAGAGAAGGAGAAGAATGGGTAGGAGGAGGAGGAGGAGAAGTTACTGTAGCCTTCTTCGTCATTGTTCATTGTCTTGTTTCTCTGTCTTCTGAATTCACCTTATCTATCACAGTCAATCTTTACAACCTCAGGCCCAGAGGTAACCTTGCCAGGCATCCCACTCTGCTATGACCATCCCCTCCTCTTTGTCAGTGGTTATCATATGTTCTATTTGTCAGTTTATGCTGTACCACTCTGTTTCATGCCCTACGTGGTTTTTAATTTTTTTAACTTTGGTGATTCTATGTGTGTTGAGATAATTTTCAGCCATTATCCTTTCTTCTCCTCTTTGCCCTCCCTCTATGCCTCTTATTCCCGACAAGTCCCTTTCCTGCTTCTGTGTCTTTGCTTCAATTGAGCTTTTCTGACTCACTCAGTTTAATTTGGGTTGCTTTCATGAGCATGGGCAGCTTACAACTGGCTATACCACTGGAAAAAAATGACTCCTTCTCAGCAGCCATTAACTGCCAATAGTACCTCAGGGAGTGGGTAGGGCCTCTGGAGCCTCTCCCAACCCATGATGGAATGTTAACAGCCCTCTTCTTCAGGAGGTCTTAGCCAGGTAACCACAGGTGATATGAATTCATGGGTAAAGAAGCCACATCATATTGAAAAGACAGTATCTCATAGTACTCTCCTGCATCCTCCAGTGCTGGGGAATATCCTTTATACTGTGTGAATATATGTCACTGTGGTTGATTTAATAAAGAAGCTGACTTGCCAATAGGCAGGAGAGCCAGACTAGGAGAATGCTGGGAGGAATATGGTGGAGTCTAGAGTCACCAGCCAGACACAGAGGAAGCAGGAGATGAACATGCTATGCTAATAAAGGTACCACCAAGTGGCAAAGTGTAAATAAAAACTATGGGTTAAATATAAGAGCTAGTTAGTAATAAGCCTGAGCATTTGTAATTAATATAAGCCTCAGTGTGTTTATTTAAGAGTGGCTGAGAGACAGCAATGCTCCACTTATACTCCAATTCTTACATTTCCTTCCATACTTTCATCTCCAATATCCCCTGACCCTCTTTTCAATATTTATGTAAAAATAGTGAAGTCAATTCTATATATGAGTCTTGTCTCCCCAGGTAGTCTATAGCATTCACAGTAAAAGGAAGGCAAGGAGATGGCTCAGTGGGTAAAGCATGTGGTGTTTAGCATGAAGTTCAGATGTACATGTTCTTCAGTACCCATGTAAAACATGGACATGATAGCACATGTCTGAAATACTACTACTTCTATGACAAGATGAGAAACAAAGATAAGAGAATCACAGGAAAGCTAAGCTGGCATACACAGCAGTGAATAATAAGAGACCCCCATCTCAAATGAGATAGAAGTCAAGGACTGACACCTGAGGTTATCAAAGGCACACTATGGCATGCATACACACACACACACACACACACACACACACACACACACACACACACACACACACACACCTTTTTTAATTTTTTATTTGAATTACAAACATATCAATTCCGTTCCCTCTCCCTCCCCTCCTCCCCTTCCCCTCCCAACTAACACCCTACCTATCCCATATCCTTTCTGCTCCCCAGGGAGGGTGAGGCCTTCTATAGGGGATCTTCAGAATCTGTCATATCCTTTGGGATAGGGCCTAGGCCCATCCTGCACACACACCTTTTAAACTGTAAATAAACATTGATTTCAAGAGCTGGAGAGAGTGGTTAAGAGCACTTGCTGCTCTTCCACAAGACCCAAGTCTAGTTCCCAGCATCCTCATTAGCAGCTCACAGTCACCTGCAACAGCTCCAGAAGAACTGGCACCCTTTTCTGAATTCTACACTGTACCTATGTGCACAAACCCAACCTCAGATACATATGTATTACATGTAATTTTAAAACATAAAAACATAAATAAACACAGATTAATCAATCAGACATAAAATCACCCCAGTCCACAGTCTCTGTCTCTCTCCTTTTCAGTCCCTTCCATAGGATGTGCTGTGGTTGACTATCACTAGCTTCTAAAAGCTAATTGTTAAATAATGACAAACTCTTCAAGACATTTGCTAAATCACTGGTATCTTGAAAATGGCCAAAGTGGGAATATCTACACTACAGAAGTTGACAAACATTTCTCCATGCTCATATCCTGCATATATCTGCTGTTTTAGATTTCACACATCCCCACATGCCAATCCCATCAGAGCCTGTGTGTTAGGAAGCAAAATAAGCTGAGGTAAGTTACAACCAACAAGGATCCAAAGCCCAAAACAAGAAGTAATGGGGATTGCAATATGGTTCAGTAGGCAAAAGCACTTGCCACCAAGACTGATGACCTGAGTCTGATCTCGGTACCAACATGATGGAAAGAAAGAACTGACTATTACAAGTTGTTTTCTCACTTACACTCACGTTGTGTCATGTACATACACATACACACCTACACATACAAAATTATAAAAAAAGGACCCACATGCATGTATGAGAAACAGCCTCAGGTGCTAAGACTTGATTGAATAGGTACACCAAATTTCATGTGTTAGAAATTTCCTCCCATGAGTTATATGTTGATAGTATTTGAGAGCTGGGACCTTTGGGAGGACTCTAGATTAACTCATTTATGGGTTAATGGGTTATATCATAATGAGAATATCTTTATTATAAAAATGTACTCTCTGGTTTGCTTGTTGTCCACATTTGTGGCATCCTCCTCTATGACATGAGGCAGCAGGAAGCCCTCTCCTGAGGCCGAACTTGCCAGTGCTATGTTCTTGGACTTCCCAGCCTCCAAAACCATGAGTTAAGTAAACTTCTAGTCTTCACAAACCACCTACTAGAGTGACTAAATATGAAATGTCCCTCCATGGACTCACATATATGAACACATAACACATGGTCCCCTGCTGGTGGTGCTGAATAGAAAGATGGTGGACCCTTCGGGAAGCAGAGCCTTCCTGGAGAGAGTGGGTCACTGAAGGTGGACCTTGAGGCTTCCTAGCCCTACCCCATTCCTTGTTCACGGCCTTGCTTAATCAGTTTGGATGCAAAGTGACCAGCCAGCCTTCTGCTCCCACTCCCAACCTTCCCTGCCTACTGTCACGTCTTTTCATCCATAACAAACTTTATCCCTCTGGCACTGTAATCCAAATGAAGCCCTTTCTTCCTTTAATTGCTTTTTTCAAGACATTTTATCATAGCAACAAGAACATAAGACACTCAGTATCAGGTGATCAACAGAAATGAAGTAGGACAGTGGGGAGAGGCCAGAGGCATTTCTTGATTGACAGGGTCTTCTTGGTTAATGTCCAGGAAAGGTCTTTGATGATCAGATGATCCAGGCCTCCAGACTGTGGTGTGGCTTTAATTCCAAGCCGGTGTCTGCAGGCTCTCCTTCCTGTTATTGCTTGGCATCTTTTGATCTTACTGCAGGCAGTTTTTATTCCCAAGCTGCACATGTGGAACATGACTCTGGTGGCTCTGTGTCAGCCTAGACTGTCTTTATACTTCCTTCATTTGAGGTATAGATTGTTCTCAAAATAAATCTATCCCTTTGTCAAATCTTTGTTCAGTAATCTGAGACCTCACCATGTTTCTATACACTCTATCATCTCCCTTTAAATATGGAATCTTATCAGAGCCCTATGAAAAGTACAAGACAAAGGCCTGAAATATAGCTCAGTTGGTAGTGTTTGCCTATCACGCATGAGGCCCTGAGTTTAAACCCCAGCATCCCATAAAATATGGCATGGTGGCCCACTTGTGAAATCCCAGCACTTAAGGAGGTAGAGGCAGGAAGGTCAGAAGTTCAAGGTCACCCTCAGCCACATAGTAAGTTGGAGGTTAATTTGTAGTACCTGAAACCTTGTCTCAAAACAAAAACAAAACAAATAAAGGCAGATATTGAGACCATTTGACAGGTATGGAGATAGACACCCAGACATTTACTTAGGCTCCAATAAGAACTTAATGGCAAAGCAAAGACTGGAACTCAGCACTCTAGATGCCTCATTCATTATTCATACACTCAGTGATATTTAGTGATTGCTTTAATGGATGTTAGTTCTTAGCTAATAAAATATCACTTGGCTTTATTATAGCAGTCTGATTCCTAACTGCTGAGAAAAAAATACATACATACATACATACATACATACATACATACATACATACATACCAAACATACATACATACCAAACATATTCCATAAATATATATAACTATTATGTGTCAGTGGAAGAAAGAAACTTGGTCCTTGACCCTGTGCAAAAGGAACTACAACTCCTCTCACAGAGCTTGTGAGTATTCCACATCCAGAAAACCTGCTCTGGTATCCACAGGTAAACAGAAGCATCAGCAGGCAAGAAAGCTGTGGCAGTGCCAGGCTCCGGCTAAATCCTGAGCCTGAACAAATATCCAAGGTGTTCTTAGAGTAGTGTGGCTATCAGCAATAGAAAGCAATTCTGACAACCCCAGGAAAAAAATGCTTGGGGGATGTAGGATAACCTAGGGAATCAAAGCATGCTGTGAGACCAGACTTTGAACCATGGCAAGTCCTGGATATGGAAAACAGGTATTCTTGCCACACACCTAAACATTTTCTTTTTTTTTCTCCATTTATTTAAATTAGAAACAAGATTGTTTTACATGTCAATCCCAGTTCCTTCTCCTTCCCCTCCTCCTCTGCCCCCCACTAATACCCTACCTATCACATACCATTTCTGGTCCCCAGAGAGAATGAGGTCTTCCATGGGGGAGTTCTTCGGAGTCTGTCATATCCTTTGGGATAGGGCCTAGGCCCTCCCCCATGTGTCTAGGCTGAGGGAGTATCCCTTAATGTGAAATGGGCTCCCAAAGTCCATTCCTAGGCTAGGGACAGGTGCTGATCTACTACAAGAGGCCCCATAGATTTCCAAGGCCTCCTCACTGACACCCACATTCATGGTGTCTGGATCAGTTCCATGCTGGTTTCCCAGTGATCAGTCTGGGGGCCAAGAGCTCCCCCTTGCTCAGGTCAGCTGTTTCTGTGTGTTTCACCAGCTTGGTCTGGACCCCTTTGCTCATCACTCTTCCTTCTCTGCAACTGGATTCCAGTTCAGTTCAGTGTTTAGCGTGGGTATCTGCTTCTACTTTCATCATCTGCTGGATGAAGGCTATAGGATGGTATATAAGTCATTCATCAATCTCATTATCAGGGGAGGGCATTTAAGGTAGCCTCTCCACTGTTGCTTAGTTAGTTGGTGTCACCCTTGTAAATCTCTGGACATTTCCCTAGTGCCTGATTTCTCTTTAAACCTATACTGGCTCCCTCTCTGATGATATCTCTTATTTTTCTCTCTTCTATTATTCCCCCTACACAACCTTCCTGCTCTCTTATGTCCTCCTCACCCCTCCTCTTCTCCCCTTCTCATTCTCCTAGCTCTCTCTCCCCTCCCCCTTGTCCCTTTCCTCTTTGACAGGGGACCATGTATGTCTCTCTGAGAGTCCTCCTTGTTGCCTAGCTTCTCTAGTGGTGTGGATTGTAGGCTGGTAATCCTTTGCTCTATGTGTAAAATCCATATATGAGTGAGTGTAATGTTTGTCTTTTTGTAATTGAGTTACCTCACTCAGAATGGTTTCTTCTAGTTCCATCCATTTGCCTGCGAATTTCAAGATTCCATTGCTTTTTTTTTTTTCTGCTGAGTAGTACTCCATTGCGTAAATGTGCCACATTTTCTCTATCCATTCTTCAGTTGAGAGGCATCTAGGTTGCTTCCAGGTTCTGGTTATTACAAATAGTGCTGCTAAGAACATCGTTGAACAGATGTCCTTGTTGTATGAATGTGCTTCTTTTGGGTATATACCTAAGAGTGGAATTGCTGGATCTTGTGGTAGACTGATTCCCATTTTCCTGAGGAATCACCATACTGATTTCCAAAGTGGCTGTATGAGTTGGCACTCCCACCAGCAGTGGAGGAGTGTTCCCCTTTCTCCACATCCTCTCCAGCATAAGTTATTATTGGTGTTTTTGATTTTGGTCATTCTGACAGGAATAAGATGGTATCTCAGAGTTGTTTTGATTTGCATTTTTCTGATGGCTAAGGATGTTGAACACTTTCTTATGTGTCTTTCAGCCATTTTAGATTCCTCTATTGAGAATTTTCTATTTAGTTCTGTACCCCACTTTTTAATCGGATTATTTGGTGTTTTGGAGACTAGCTTCTTGAGTTCTTTGTATATTGAAAATCAGCCCTCTGTCAGATGTGTGGTTTGTGAATATCTTTTCCCATTCTGTGGGCTGCTGTTTTGTCTTGCTGACTGTGTCCTTTGCCTTAGTAGCTTCTCAGTTTCAGGAGGTCCCATTTATTAATTGTCGATCTCAGTGTCTGTGCTACAACACCTAAACATTTTCAATGATGATTTCACAGAACCTATGACAAAATCCCAGGGCACCAGCTCTTGTGTATTCCCACAAGGAAAAGAAATGATCAGGTCTATAGCAAACTTTGGATGTTGCTGATCTAGGTGAGAACCCAGTACCACTCATGGTAAGAGCCATTAACATCTGTATGTTCTTTAGACCCCACAGACGGTAGTCAGCAAACAGAATCTTCTAAAAGGTCTCACTGAGGTAGGCTACACAATTGACTTTCTTAATCTTACAGCTTTAAAAAAATTAAGTGTCTTTACCAAATTCTCTTTCCTTTTTTCTTAAAAGACTTCAATCCAGTTAGCATCCACAAAGCTACAAAAAAAAAATGTACAAGTATTTTCAAAGTCTTTGCATCTTGGCCAGATCAATGTGATAAGCACCTGTTGATCAGATCTCCTTTTTCTCTCAATAACCTTTTCGCCACACTCCAGCCACAGTGATCCTTGCTATTTACATCAACGAGGCTAGAGAGATCACTCAGTAATCAAGACTATGTACTGCTCTTGCAGAAGACCCAAGTTTGGTTCCCTGCACCCACACCAGGCAGCCCACAACCTCTTATAATTCCAGCTTCAGGGTGCGGTTAACCTCTGCAGGCACCTGCACTTATGTGCACATACCCATACATAGACCCACATACATACTATTAAAAATAAAGTAAATCATGCACACATGTTATAGTGGTTCTTTTCGTCCTGCCACCGCTCTCAGCCCCAAATGAACACACACAGAGAGACATATTAACTATGAAACTGTTGGCCCATGGCTTAGGCTTCTTATTGGCTAGCTCTGTCTTAATTATTAACCCATTTCTATTCATTTAAGTATTTCCATGTGGTTTTATCTTACTGGAGAATGCCTTGCATGTCCTCTCTTTCCGGGCTCTACATGACAACTTCGTCTGCCTACGTTTCCCAAAATTCTCTTCATCTCCTAGCCCGGCATATACTTCCTGCATGGCCAATCAGCCAATCAGTGTTTTATTCATCATCCAATAAGATAAACATATATACTGAAGGACAACCCCCATCACACCACATACACACACACACAAATACACACACACTAAAATACATCAGTCTGGTGTTTGAAGCCTTCCTAAATAAATGTTTCTGTGATCTAACCATTAGATCTTTCTTCTACCTCTCCTGCTGTCTTCCAACCAGTTTCCCACAGTCAATGAACTCCAACAACACTAGACTCCTTTATGGACTTCCACAGGCAGACATTACAACTTAATGACAGACCCTTACCTTAGGAACTTCGCACATGCTGCCTGGGGCACACTTCCCTAGATATCCAAATGGCTCTGTCCCTCTCCAACAGAGGCCTTTCTACCTGCACAAGTTAAACTGCATGTCTTAAGGCTCTCTGATGTCTTATGAAAAACTTAGTCCAAACACAGACTCTGTAGAGGGTAGACAGAGACAATATTGACAATTAGCTCAAGATGAGGCAAAGTCATCTGAACTACTGGTTGTCAAGGCATTTACCAATATTTATAATTTATATATTTATTCACTTGTTCATAGACAAATTTCTCCTATAATGCTGTGCCTGGACACCAAGGCCTCTGTTTCATTCATTTCTGTATTTCAGAACTTAATACAGTGCCAAGTGCATCATAGGCCTTCACTATACACTGCCCAATGACTGAATGGACAAATGAGCCCTTGTTACCTACTTAGCAATGTGTTTAGTGGTGTGTGTGTGTGTGTGTGTGTGTGTGTTTTAAACATTTAAAAATTATACAACTCCAAATTGGATGGAATTGATCACAGGTCTTATAGATGATTAATCTGAGTTGCCACTATTAAGCACCTGGATTTAGATAAAGGAGAGAGAACCATGGCTATCTTGAAACTGATACTTTAGAAAGATGAGATTTGTGTTGGGATTCAAAGGGTAGGTGGATTTTAAAGGAGAAAGAGGAAGAAGAAAGTCTTCTCAAGTTGTTAGACATACAAATCAATGGCAATCTCATCCCTAAGCTTTTGTCTCTCTACAGAGCCTCCTGGCAGTTCAACTTGGGGTGTACTGGGTTTGAAATGACTGTACGATGCTTTACCTGTACTGGGAAATTTGAACTTGGAGTTTGACTTGGGATCTAGAAGTGAAAACCTCCCATAGAAAGTTAACACTTGCCACAAACACTAACAAGTCATAGCTTCCTTAGGCCTTAGCCTATAACCTTACAGCTTAGTGCTTTCAGTAGATGGTAACATTCACAATGAGAACCCACACATTCTATTTCAAGCTCAACTGAGAAGCCACACTGCAAGAGTGGGTGTATATCCAGGCTGTTCCTTGAGGAATGAATACCCAGTCTCCTCCAGGAGGGGACCAGCTGACCTGGCATGTCAGACAGTTCTGGTTTATTCCTATGCTCCATAATAGTTATTAATCATACCTCATTCACTCTCCAAATCACGCCAGTTCAAATGACAGATTAGTCAGTCTATAATTCCCCAAATGACAAACTGCCCAAATAGCCAATTTCTTTAATGACCCATTCCCCCAGATGACCAATTTACGTAATGTCATTATGCCCCTTAACTTTTCTACTTTAGTCAGTTTTTATTTTACTTTCATAACACAACTTTTAAAAATGTTTAAATGGTGGCTAGGGATATAGTCCAGTCATTAAAGAGCTTGTCATGCTAGCACAAGGACCTGAGTTCAACCTGAAGAACTCACACACAAAAAAAAAGCTAGAAGTGGTGGTGACACCAGTGCTGGGGGGTAGAAACAGACCGACTCCTGGAACAGGCTGAATAGACAGTCTAGCCTATGGTGCCATCTCTAAGCCAGGAGGAGCTCCTGTCTCAAAAAACAATATGCATAGTCTTAAGAAACAACATCCAAAGTTTCCCTTTGGTCTCCACACATACACACACCACCCACTCACTCATGTATACACACAAAAAGAAACAACAAAAAAGTAGGAACTAGAAAAATGGTTCAGCAGTTTAGAGCCCTGGCTTCTCTTCCAGAGAAGCCCAGTTCAATTCCTAGCACCCACATGGGCAGGGGATCTGACACCCTCACACAGACATGCATGCATGCAAAACACCAATGCACACGAAATAAAATATTTTTTAAAAGTCTCCCAGCTCTCTAGCGTTTGAGATAGATGCTTAAGCCTCACTCAACCTCCAGCCCTGCCATGACCCAATCCCTGCCACTCTTCATACCTTCTCCAAGTAGTACCACCTACTGCCTCTACAGCACCCAATCCCTGTTACCCAAAGACCATCCATAGAACCCCATGAGCTGTCCACAGACTTCTAAGAATATAGAACAGGAACATAACTCAACAGAAAGTTTGCTACTGTGTCAGTAGTTGTGCCCAGCCCAAGCTGAACTAGGACTACTTCTATAACCCACTCACACATCAACACCGACTGAGTGACCCTAAGACCAAACTCAAGTACCATCCAGCTGGTCCAAAATGGAACAAATTGGTGCAAAAGTAAACAGAGATCCAAATACCCAACAATAAAGAAACACCACCATTGGCATACCACCAGATACACAGTTCCCATCATATACATGCAAGCATGAATAACCAGGACAATATGGCCCATCCAAAAATTAGTAGTCTTTTAGTAATGTTCCCTAAGAAAATCATCTTAGATGGTAGATAAGACAATGAATTCAAATAGCAATTATAAAGGAACACAAAGAAGAAATGAAAAATGCCAGAAGGAAGATAATAAACATATGAATTAAATAAAGAAAAATCAAGACATGAAAATAGCATTTAACAAAAAATATGAAAGTAACTATGGTGGCTTGAATGAAAATGATCGAATTTGCCTACTTGATCCCCAATTGCTGCAACTGTTTAGGAAAGATTAGGAACCATGGCCTTGTTGGAGGAGGTATGACATGTGAGGGGGATGTTGAGGTTTCAAAAGCCTACACCATTTCCAGTTAACTTGCTTACTCTATCTATCTATCTATCTATCTATCTATCTATCTATCTATCTATCTATCTATCTTTCACCTTGTGGATCAGATATAAGCTTCTAGATACTGTTCTAACTCTACACCTTCTTGCTACCATGTTCCTCGCCATGATGGCCATGGACTCTAGAACCATGAACCTCAAATTAAATGCTTCTTTTATAAGTCGCCTTGGTCATGGTGTTTCTCCACAGCAATAGAAAAGTAACAAAGACAGTAACCAACAACTTTATGACTGGATTTTAGACTCTCTCCAGCAAATGGAATTCATGCCTGGCACCATTAACAGGGCTAAGAACCCATGGCTGTAGGTCATTTTCCCTATATCCTGCTTAATGAATATAATACTAAATCACCTCCTAAGTATTGATCTTTATACCCATAGATCTGTGCATCTCTCAGTCCTCCTAAGGGAAGCTTCTCTTTGTAGTAGATGGCAACTAACACAGAGACCCACAACTGGCCAATGTGCAGACAGTAACACACTGCAGAGTGCTCATCCATATCAGGTCATTCTCTCCCATGATTAGGGTATCAAGGTTGTAAGATCCAGAGAGAGTAGTTGATTACAGTGAGAAGATGTTTTCTGGACATGACAGAAAAGTCACACACACAAGCTCAAAGTAGTTGTGACTGAATGTACAAGACCTGTGCAAGACCAAGCCATACAAAATGCCAGCATGGTTAGGAAGAAGGTCACAAAGTTCTATTGCTAGCTGAGCTACTGTAGGCAGTTGATGGCTGACTGGAAAAGGTGTAGCCCCTGAAGTGCTACTCATGCCCCAGTAGACACTCCTACACCCACACACATCCTGGGAGCACTCAATAGACTCAGTGGGTTCAAAAAACAGAACACATGAAATTGGAATGGAAGAGTGGTAGGATGAATTAGAAGGGAGGGAATAGGGAATGAGTTTGATCAAAATGCATTATATGCACATATGAAATTCCCAAACAATAAAACAATTAAAAAATAAGTAAATAAAAATAAAACTTTTAGAAAAGAAATTTAAACCTCTCTGTTTTTCTCTCTGTTGTTGCCTCAAATTCTCCCTCCTCTGCCTCTAATTCTATCCCTCATCATCCCAGTAACAGTGGGGAGCAGGACATAGAAAAACTAAATGTGTTCTCATGAATATATTCTCCTCATGAATATACCATTTTATGAATATATTCTTTAAAAATGGTGTCTTCTTGCATATATCCCTAAATGTGAAGAGTTCATATGAATTTATTTCCCTTTTGAATGATAATAACAAATATATAACACATATATGTACATATTTCTAACATATCTCCCTGTTTGAGTATGTACTTTGTAAATATATTTTTACCTCAGTCCTCGGGACCCTCTCTCTGCCTCTCAGTTTCCCTTGTTTCCTGTTCCCCAGACTATTAAACCTGACTAGGAAAAATATCTGTCAAAAAGCCCTCAAAATACTAATAAGAAATAAAAATGAAAACCAAAACTAAGTAATACAGATGACATGAATTAGGTTTGGTGAATTAGTCTTTCAATGAATTGGACCATAAAATGAATCCACTCTCTGGGAATTGGCTTTCAACTAACTGAAATTTAGAAAAGAGGAGAAGATGGGGGAGGTCCTTCTATGTATATGATTGTCTTATTGGTTGATAAATAAAGTACTTTGGCCAATAGGAAAACAAGATAGGTGGGACTAGGAGTCAAGGGGGATTCTGGGAAAGGTAGGAGAAAGCACAAAGTCACCATGTGAGCCCAGGAAAACAGGATGTTTGATGCTGGCATCAGATAAGTCTTATAAAATATATAGATTTATGATAATTAAGACTGAGCTAACAGATGAGAAATCCTAGTCATTGGCCAAGCAGCATTGCACCTAATATAAATCTCTGTGTGTTATTTGGGACCTTAACGTGGCAGTGGGTAGAACTTGGGCAGCCTGGCGGAAAGTGCCCATGTGGCGGCAGTGCTCTAGTGGCTTGTCAGAAAGACTTATTGTCACAGACCTTATCTATTGCCTTCCTAACCAGCTCATTTAAAATGGGACTTCTATTACCCATATCACCAAAACTCTCTAACCAATAGACTTATTTCTTCCACAGTTTTATCAAAATCAAAAATACTTATATTTGCTCATTACTGTCCACTATTCCCACTTAGATTATCCCCATGGGGGCCAGGTCACCTAGTTCTGCTCACCAGGTTTACTGGGCCCTATCACCATCCCCAAGAATAAGCAGGTACTCAATAAATATCTGTTGAATAAGTAGTCAAGAATGAATGACTGAATGAGCTTCTAGGTTCAAAAAAAAGAAAAACTGCATAGTAATCATTACCTCAGTTCAAACTAACATCGTTCCAAACTACATGACCTTTCTACTGCAAAAATAAACAGGTTAGCAAAAGAAAATTTAATAGGGTATAAAAGGAATAATTTTCAAGAAATAAGCAATTATAAACTAATTTTTAATCAGACTGAACCAGTTTGAGCACCTCAGATGAGAAAGCACTGAAGAAAACTTTATCCCAGATGTTACAGCATCGCCCGTTTATACAGCAGTACTTGAGAGCAGATGGCATTGAGTCAGGATTTTACAAAGACTTTAATGGCTCTTCTGTCAGCCCTTGGGCCATCATTTGCATAGGAAGCAGATATTGCTGGACTGCCAATGGTGACTGCCTATTACCCACTTGGACATGACCTCATCTTCGTGTCTCCATTTTCCATTCTTACCACGTACAGTCATAACCTTCTGGGAAATTCTGTGCACAAAACACAAAATGAAAGCAAGACCAGATCAGTCTAAGCACTGTGTTAATTATGATTTGACTGACAAGTATCCTCATTCAAAATTCATCTCTAATCAGTCTAACACATTGGAGTGAGTGTGATGTAGCTTCCCTTTCACCCATTTAATATCTCAAGTCAAAAGTTTACAGCAGTTGCATCAGAGCAATTATATGAAGGGAAACCATTTTTAAAGATACATATAATTTTATTGTGGATCTGACCTGATTATGAATTAAGTTTGTAGGTTCATCTCACCTCTTGAGATACTTACAATCACTATGGGAGAGACCAGAGACATTTCACAATGAAAGAATAACCTCTTCCCCATTTGGAAACAAATCATGAAGTCCTCACAAGCATGCTAGCACTTTATTTACACTCAATTTACCTGGGGCCTAGTGAAGGGGAGTATGTTCTTTATTTATCTGCCATTTCCAATCATTGAGACCTAAAGAGCTCAATTCCTCAGGAAAAGGCAGGAGATAAGGGGGCTGTGGAGTGGTGCATTCATTACGCATTCTGGGAGCAAGAGTTCAACAGGCAGAACCAGAATCTCAGAAGGTCCTGCTTTCTTCCTCTCTCCAGAACTTCAGAATTCCCCAACCCAAAGTTCCAGGAATCAAGTCCCATCATTTTTGCAGCTTTCAAATATGTAATGGTCCAAGCCAAGCCCTTAAGCATTAGCATATTCTTCCTTTGATTCTGGAGTGAGGGGAACAGGTGAATTACAAACATTTGAATAAAGCCTCCTATGTCACAGCATTGATGTTCAGATGGTTGCTGAGGGTACTGGTGTTTGGGTTTGTTTTGGTTTTTGGTTTTTGTTTTGTTTTTGAAACAGGGTTTCTCTTTTTTTTTTTTTTCCGAGACAGGGTTTCTCTGTGTAGCTTTGGAGCCTATCCTGGCACTCACTCTGGAGACCAGGCTGGCCTGGAACTCACAGAGATCCGCCTGCGTCTGCCTCCCGAGTGCTGGAATTAAAGGCGTGCTCCACCAATGCCCAGCCAGGGTTTCTCTTTATACCCCAGATTGGCCTTATACTCAAACCAACCCTCCTGCCTCAGCCACAAGCACTTCGTAAACCTAAATGCTGGGATTACAAACAAGAGCCACTATATTCAGTGAAATGCTGTTTTGACAGTGTAGTTCAAAATCCAGTAAAAAACAGAACTGGAGAGATGGCTCCATAGTTAAGAGCACTTGTCCCTCTTCCAGAAGATCCAGGTTCAATTCTCAGCACCCACACAGTGCCTCACAACATCTGGAACTGCAATTTGAGGGAATTCAATGCCTCTTCTGTCTTCGAAAGGCACTAGGCACACATATGGTACAGAGACATATACGCAGGCAAAACACACACACACATAATATAAAAACAAAATTTTAAGAACATTAAAAGTTGGCTAGGTATGTTTTAGAGAGTTGAAGAATAAAATAGAATATATCTGTATGTACTACTCATGATAATTTCTGTTTCACTTATGCAAGTATATGTATATAGGATCTAATATAAAGATATCATTAGCTAACACACATATAATTCTTACAATGTGCCAGGGACTGCCAAGTACTTTCACATGCATTAACACATTCTATCTCCATGGTCATTCCATGAGGTAAAACTACTTTCACACCAGTTTTATAGTTGGAAGAACTGACACACAAAAAGCTTATGCAGTGTACCTAAGACTATCCAGCTAGCAAACAGCAGAGAGAGGATTCAGCTATACTCTATCCTCTTAATTACTAAACTATCCTGTTTTCTAAATATATTTCTTACACTGGGCTTTATATTTATGAAAAGTTTGGTGAATATAAATTTAAGAGGATTATGTATAACATATATCTTATGTTAGTTCCAATTTCAAATATTCAAATAGTGGTCACTCCACCAGACTATATGAGGTAATGTTTGACTCAAAAGATGTAGTCCCAATGTCAAATATTCTAGTGTCACTAATGCCACCACCCTTGCCTCCAACCATAAACTAGAGATCTCCTGCCTTGATCATCTGTCCCTGGAATGGTGTCATTTTTTACATGGAGTAATCTCAAACCCACAGTGCCAAAGTTAATAAAAAATATATTTGCTTATATTCTGGAAAAGCCATTACGCCATTAGCAATGAAATCTAAAGCTTTTGAGAGACTTAGTCTTTGGAGGGGGTGGAGTAGCTATAGAATTACATCACAAAATAGCCATTGCAGAGTTTATTTTCCTTATCCTGGTTTACAAAGAACTGTGCTAACTACAAGGAGATCCCATAATTCAGTGAAAATATCCTTGAACTTCATAATATCTGACTTTCACCCTGCCATTGTTATATAAACCGGGACAAATCGTTTATTAACAACAACTTACATTAGTTGGGATTTTATGAGTTCACATTCATGGTTTTTAGGTCCAACAACTACTCTCTGAGGAAGGTACAGGAGACTATCAGACAGACAAACACCACACGATTCTGCCCTCTGCTTGCCTCCCTTCTCTCCTGTCCATACACTTCCCTCTCCCCAACAAGGAGAAGCAACCATGCAGGTCAGAGCTGAGAGCAACCAATCGCTGGTGAAAGGTGACAACCATAACTTCACTCTTTCACACTTTCTAGTCGCTCTCGGGCAAGCCCTCTGAAACTCCTCCATCCTCATTGCGCATACCCTGCATCCCACTGCACACCCTCTCCACTCACTTGGGCCCGCTGCACAGCTCTGAGCTTTACGGCCCCCCCCCCCCCGGCTTCTCTGGGATGCATTCCTCCTAACAGATGAGTCTCCCTCCTTCTTCAGAAGATTAAGCTAGAGACATCTCATCCAAACATATATAGAGACATAGGGATGGATCCCTTAGTTGATGTCCTACCAACCTTCCCTGACCCTGGTCAAGCCCTAACCAGTGACTGAACGTGCACAATACCCGAACCTCTGTTTCAACAAGATCAGCAACGTCAATCATATCTACCCTCCAGCTCCTTACAAGACCAAGCCTGTTGCATGCAGCTGGAACTACACCTTTGCTTGGGTTTTTCACCTTCCCTATTTTCTTCCTCCACTGTTGTGCAGGTTTCCCCTAAGGGCCTTTCCTTAATAAATCACTCGAAACTCTCTCCTAACAACCACCTCTAGAAGTCTGACCTGAACTCTCCCCCCCCCCTGTACCCTCCATTGCAGGCCTAACCCTTTTGAAAAGGCCGATCTCATCAATTTTCTCTCTAATACATTTAGCACATTCTTCACATGAACTGGGTTAGGGCAGGGACCACTCTACACCTATGGTGGCCATCTTAAATCCAAAGATGAGAAGATAAGTG
The DNA here is from genome assembly GCF_003668045.3 of Cricetulus griseus. Classification (NCBI taxonomy): domain Eukaryota; kingdom Metazoa; phylum Chordata; class Mammalia; order Rodentia; family Cricetidae; genus Cricetulus; species Cricetulus griseus. Next base: position 319,495,359 of record NC_048595.1, on the reverse strand, counting down.
CCTTGTGTAAGCTCTCTGGACTTGGGTGGACTCTCGGCTTCCACCACTGGCATTCTTTGTGGGAGTCAGTATTCACTGGTCAGCCACTGATACAGCAGGGCTTTGATATCCATTTAGTTACCATTGTCAAACAGCCCTTTCTGCTGGAAAATTAAAATGAAGGTTGGTAAATAGTTACAGGTATTTCTGGTTACCAGCCCTGTGACTATCATGGACACAACAAAGATCACAGCTATAGTACAGGCTTTCAGACAAAGTCATCCCATCCATGTAGCTTAAAGGCCAGAAGAGACCTTTGAGTTTTATCTCCTGCTACTCAGATAAAGGTATTAGCCTTAGGTTACTGTAACATTTATCTTGGAGAAATCAATTAATAAAGAGAAAGATTTATCTTGGATCACAGCTTTGAAAGTTTCAACTATCATTTGGTCTGCTGTTTGGGGGCCTAGATAAAGCAACACTTCATAGTGGGGCATAGATGGAAGCCATAGCTCAGCATCCGGGAGACAAGGAAAGGAATAAGAAAGGGCTGTGTCCAATACCGCCTTCAAGTACATGCTCCCAATAATGTGATATCCTCCAACTAGGCCCCACCTCCTGAAGTTCCACCATCTCCCAATAGCACCATGGTTTGGAGATCGAGCCCTTAACACATGAGTCCTTTGGCACATTTCAGATCTAAACTATAGCAGCAATGAAGCCAAAACCAGTCACTTCCCCAGGGTCACAGAAGTGACAGTAAATCTTTCTCTGAAATCTCAGTCCGTTGACTTGATGTGGGGATGTTGACCACAGAACCAGCTCACAGGCTGAGCAGAGAGAAGTAAAGAGTTCACCACTGTCATTTCAAATCTGACCTCTGAGGGTCTCTGATTATCTCCGGACTTACTGGTTGCAATTGATTGGTTTGACCTTCTTGATCTCTCACCCACGGAGAAAAACAGTATGAACTTTCACCATGTGTCTGAAGGAAAACTAATCAATACAGTGAATTCCTTAAGACACTCTCTGTGTCACACCACACTTACACCCAGACCTAGCCTAGTGTCTGCCACACCTGAAACAATCAGATCACATTTTAGTTGATTCACTGAATCAAAAACTCATATCACACTCAGCTATGACTGCAAAGACTCATTTTATGTATGATGTTACCAAAAGATAATGAAATATGCAAGCGAATGTTCATAAGTACATGTATATACTAAGCATACTTTTATATTAATTCATGTTATTTATATATGCCTAATTCAATATATATGAAATTAGCTCATAAAGAATAATTTAGCCAGCAATAAAATGTAAAATTTGAAATTTAAGAAATAGATAACAGGCTCTCTTGCAGTGCTAGCCTTGTCCCTGAGGCATGATGGTGAAGATCAGAGTGAATAGATTTGGCCATACCTGGCACCTGATTACCAGGGTTTCCTTCATGTGTAGCAACATGGATGTTTTTACCATCAATGGCCCCTTCATTGACCTCAACTACATGGTCTACATGGTCCAGTATAACTCTACCCATGGCAAGTTCAATGGAACAGTCAAGGCTGAGAATAGGAAGCTTGTCATCAGCAGAAAGGCCATCACTATCTTCTAGGAGTGAGATGCTGCCAACATCAAATGGGGCAATGCTGCTGCTGGGTGTGTTGTGGAATCTACTGGCATCTTCACCACCATGGAGAAGGCTGGAGCCCACTTGAAGGGTGGGGCCAAAAGGGTCATCATCTCTGCCCCTTCTGTGGATGCCCCATGTGTATGATGGGTATGAACCATAAGTATGACAACTCACTCAAGATTGTCAGCAATGCTTCCTACACCACCAACTGCTTAGGCCCTCTGGACAACATCATCGATGGCAACTTCAGCATTGTGGAAGGACTCATGATGACAGGCCATGCCATCATTGACACCCAGATGACTGTGGATGACCCCTCTGGGAAGCTGTGGAGCTTCCCAGATCATCTCTCCTACAACACTGCTGCTGCCAAGGTTGTAGGCAAGGTTATCCCTGAGCTGAATGGAAGCTCACAGACATGGCCTTCTGTGTTTCTACTCCCAATGTGTCTGTCATGGATCTGACATGCTGCCAGGAGAAATCTGCCAAGTATGAAGACATCAAGAAGGTGGTGAAGCAGGCATCTGAGAGCCCACAAAAGGGCATTCTGGGCTATACTGAGGACCAGGTTGTCTCCTATGACTTTAACAGTGATGCCCACTCTTCCACCTTGGATGCTGGGGCTGGCATTGCTATCAATGACAATGAATATGGCTACAGCAACAGGGTGGTAGCCATCATGGCCTACCTGGCCCCCAAGGAGTAAGGAGCCCTGAACCCCCACCCCAGCAAGGACACAAGAGCAAGAAAGAGGTCCTCAGCTGCTGAGGAGTCCCTGTTCTAACTTAGTCCCCAACACGGAGCAACACCCTCACAGCACCATCCAGACCCCCAGAAGATATGGAAGGACTCAAGCATCCCTACTCTCTTGAATACCATCAATAAATTCTACTGCACACCCCCCAAAAAAGAAAGAAAGAAAATTGATTACATGCTAAAAATTTAAGGACTCGCTTCATAGATACTCTTTCTATTCCATTTCACGTACCTCACTTACCAGCTTGTCCCTCACTAGCAGCAGGAGAATTGTGATAGCTTGAATGAGAAATACCCACTGTGGGCTCCTGTATTTGAACACTTGTTCCCCACTGGGCACCACTGTCTGGGAAACTTGTGGAACCTGTAAGAGGTAGAGTCTGAAGATCACTGAAGGCAGGCTTTGCCATGCTTTCCCTGACTATTGTCCTTCCTTTGCCTCCATGACAGACTCCATCTTTCTGGGACCATAGGAAAAATAAACCTTTCTTGCCTAAGTTGCTTGTTTATCAGGTGATTTTTATCACTGCAACAGAAAAGAAACTACTGTGTCAGTATAATCAAATGAGGGGAAAATTCAATTGGGAAAATCATTAATTATTTTTGCTTAAAAGAAAAGAGCATCATTAGTGTTTTCTTTATCCACAAACTAAGGACCCAACAGTGTTCCCTGAGAACATCAGTTTGGAAGCTGTCCACTAAAGCACTCTTCACACAAGTAAACTGTGGTACAGGATTGTATTGTGCAATCTAATGACAGACAACTGGACCCCAGTGATATAGTCATAGAAGCGTGAAAACCCTGAAACCAAGTTTAGAGATAAATCCCCAAAACACTAAAGACCCCAGAAGTATTTAGATTGGAATTCTAGAGCTCAGACATAGCTCTTCTCTGTAGGCAACTGTGAAATTTCTACAAAGGAATTTATACAGCACACGCACAACTAGGGTGAGTTATTACTTTTAAATGTTTTCACGTTTTAGAAGTCCTTTATGTAATGTACATCAAAGGAGAACTGAGTATCTAATGATGCTAGTAAAGGGTTGTTGGGGGCGTGGATCATTCGATCCCTCCCTGTATTTAGATGTCAGACAATAGGGTGCATGGGAAGCAGGGAAGGGTAGAAGCAGTCCAGAATCCAAGGTAAATATTAACTAGAAAGTAACCCAGTCAGGCAAGACCAAGGACAATCCATTCAGTTAATGTCCATAGGCCATGAGTGACCCCTCATGGCGAGTTCCCCAATTCACATTGAGGTGATAACTAAATCCCACCCCCTTTTTTTTTTACATGAAATGCAACAGTATGAAGCAGACATTAGGAGAAAGAAAGGATAAAAGTGTGACAAAGGGGCCCTTGGAAGTACAGGTGGGCAGGGCCGGGTGCCTAGGAAAAAAGATGACCTGTCTGTCCGGAACAAAAGACTCTCACCTGCACCACCTGAGAAAGCCAAACTCTCTATCAATGGCTGTCCTGGATCACTAACTAGTAGCCATCCCCAGTAATAGCAGGGAGAGTAAGATCAGGGCAAAACCACAAACTCAATGAGATTACTGCAAATCTACCATGGGAATTGTATTATTTTTTATTGCTATCACCTAAATACTTGGCATAAACAAGAGAATGAAAGATTTGTGTGGGATCACAGTTCCAGAGATTTCAGCCCACAGCCCTTGGCTCACTTGATTCTAGCCCTGCAGTGAGGCAACCGGAAGTATGTGGTCCTCCATGCTGTCCACCCCATAACAGAATGAGCTATAAGACAAGGCCAGGGCAAGTCAAGGACACACTCACAATGACCTATTTCCTCCAAATAGGACCTATCTCTTATCTTTTATTACCTTCCACTTATACTATCACATTATGAATCCATCAAGAAAATGAATCCAGGGCTAGCGAGATGTCTCAGCAGGTCATAGCACATGATGCCAAGCCTGACAATGTGAGTTCAAGACCCAGAACCTATATAGTGGAAGGAAAGAACCAACTCCAAAAAGCTGTCAAGTTGCCTTCACACACACATACACACACACACACACACACACACACACACACACACAAATAAATTTTAAAAAGAAAATAAATTGATTCACTGATTATGTTAAAGTGCTCAAGATCTTGTCACATCCCAAAAATCTCATCAGCTGGCAACCAGACATAGCACAGATGAACCTAAGAGAGAGATTTCATATTCAAACATAATAAACTGTTAGCCCCTTGACAGATGACAGATGAACTGAAGCTAAAAGTTAAATACTCTGAGCTCATTCCAAAGCTACCAAATTAAAGAACTAGGATTCAAGACACCATCTAGCTAACACTAAGTTCTAAGACCTTCTCTACTCCCACCCCATGTCCTCATGTAGTTTGTGTCTAATTACACAATGGTTTGCCCTGTTAGATCTCCCAGAGAACAATGAGAATATGACATTCTCTCTAACCTATGGTCCAACGGTTCACTGAGAAGTTTGACTATAAGTCACCAAGCAGGGACTTAAGAACTTCTAGATCCAAGGATTCTAAGACACACCCAGACCAGCTGCCTAGATGCTCCTCAGTGGGATCTACCTTTGGGGACCCATACACTGATCATATCTGGAGCTTCCAAAGAGCTAAGGAAGCTTCTAGGCTTGCTAGATTGGGATATACATTATTCTAAGGTACTCCATAGTATATAAAATGGGGGTGTGGAGGTAGGTGGTTGGTTGGTTGGTTGGTTGGTTGGTTGGTTGGTTGGTTTCTCAGGTTATGTCTTGTGCTAGGAGACTCCATTTACAAGAGACTTTTTACTCTATTTTGAGGAAGGATTACTGAAGTCCCTAAATGGACCCACAAACCACCATCTGTCATATAGCACCCATCTAGTATAGACTGACAAATAACATTCCTGGGAGTAGAAAGAGAGCCACCCTACACATTTATTGGGATGACTTGAAACTATAGGTGCCCATGGGTGTGTTAAAACTCCTATCAGGGAATTCAGGCCCAAGAACTTGTAAGGCATAGCAAAATGAGGAAAGGGAATAACCCCCTCATCTAGACCCCATAAAGTATTAGACACCTAACATGGCATGGTCCTCCACCACCCATCATCTCATACTTAGTGTATAGGTCAAGACTAAGAAACAGAGGACTCCCCGACTGTCCCTTAAGCTTCAGCTCAGCATGGTCCCCCACTGTTGGTGTGGCCTCCTTGACAGATTAAGCACCCACAAGTTCACCATGTGGATCTGGACCAGAACCTGCTCTTTCCTGAACCTGATTCAGTCTTTTGCCTCACAGCTGAACTCTCCAGCAGCCTCAGCTGCAACTTCCTCCCAGCAATGGTCTCCTCATTGCAAGACTCTCTTTTAGCTCACATCCAAAACATCTGAGGTGTACTGCAGCATCTTAACTTAGAGTGATTTTATAAACCATATAAACATTTATAGCTATGTGTGTAATAAGCGTCCACATTAGTGATTAATACCGGAATAAAAGAACCTGCCTCGCCAGGCTGTGTTGGCACACGCCTTTAATCCCAGCACTCGGGAGGCAGAGGCAGGTGGATCTCTGTGAGTTCAAGACCAGCCCGGTCTATAAGAGCTAGTTCTAGGACAGCCTCCAAAGCCACAGAGAAACCCTGTCTTGAAAAAAAAAAAAAAAGACCTGCCTGCCTCAGTCAGATTACCAAAGTAGGCTGGATTATGTGGCAAATTGTTGTTGTTGAAACCACTGCACCTTGTGAATGTGTTGTTGTTCAATACATTATAGAAAGACACAAATGTGTCTGTGTTTCTGGCATATCACACTCATAACAGGCTTACAAGCCACTTTGAAATTAGCCAGGTCTATTAAGGTGCATCATGGATACCAGTATTTAATCTAATTTTTGTGAAGTTAACCCTTCAATGCTCCTGTCTGAGAACACATCCATGAACACATCTATGGCATCCATGAAGCTGAGAATAACTCAGGAAAACGTCCATTTTTCATGTACACCTACTCTGTGAAGGTCTTCAAACATCACGGCACTTGAGGAAAAAGGCATTCAATAAGCTAACTAACCACCAGATAAAATCATGTCAGATATAACAAGCACCACTGAGGTAAATGTTAAAGGTTGGAGAAAGAGAAAGGATAATGAGCTGAGGAGATTTCCAATTAAATGGAGTATCTAAGAAGGCTTCTCTGAGATGGGGATGTGACTAGAAGCACAAAACACCATCCTTTTTAAATCTAAGATTGGTCTTGAGGCTCCTCCTACCTTCTTGAAAAATTCTTTCTTCCTCAAGAAATCCTTAATCTGTAAACATACAGCCTCTGCAGGTCTGTCTAACCAATTCAACAGGCAAGCTCTGTCATGTCCTGACTGGCTTTAGACAAAGCTAATCTCTCCCTGACAACAGCAATGCCACTGCTATCTCTGCAGATCTGCACTTCTCCTTACCAACTTCCCCTGAGAAGGGACAGAGAAACCAAGAAGGTGTTTAAGCTTCCTAAAGCAAAGTAAATAAAAGTGAATTTGGGGAAAGCTGAGGTAGGATGGATGGCTGATTTGAAAATGCCTCCATTGTGGCCCTGTAAATAAGAGTCAGATAATGGAGAATAATTCTATTTCGAAGGGAGAACGATTGGAAAAAAATCAGAAGTCACAAAGGAGAAAATAGAACAGTCAAAAAGTGCAGAGGGACAGAAAGGCAGTGCAGCCAAGAGCAGCAGAGCATACAAGTCACCAGTGGACACCTCATCCAAAGAAGGGAAGCTGGAGTCTAGCAGTCACACCCACAGGACAGGCCCACAGTCCTCAAGTCCTGGTGGAGGTTTCAGTGAGACGGTGACTCCTCCAGTGTGACAGGTCTACATGCTCATTTTGTCACAGCCCAGCTGAGGGCTGTGGCTGGCTGCCACTTTGAGAGAGATAATCTATTATTTAAGACTAACAAACCCCCCCCCCAAACTGGGGCTAGAGAGGGGATTGGTGACAAGGAGGAAGCACCCATCAAAGGTCCTGACCTGTCAGAGCCCCAAGGTGGGAAAAAGCCATGTACATGTGCATGCAAATGCAAGCACATGGCGGGGGTCGGGGGGTGAGGGACGACAGACCACCAGCACGTACAAACAACAAAGTACAGTCTGTAGGCTATTGACTTAGGGTTAGTTTTGCTGTGTTGAAACACTATGACCAAAACAACTTAGGAAGAAAGGGGTTTATTTGCCTTATACTTATGCATTGTAGTTCACCACTGAAGGAAGTCAGGACAGGAACTGAAACAGGACAGGAATCCGGAGGCAGGAGCTGATGCAATGGCTGTCAAGGAGTGCTGCTTACTATTGGCTTGCTCATGGCTTGCTCAGCCTGCTTTCTTAAAGAACTCAGGACCACCAGCCCAGGGATAGCACCACCCACAATGGGCTGGACCCTCCCCCATCAATAACAAATTAAGAAAAGGCCTTACAGCTGGATTTTATGGAGGCAATTTTTTTTTCAACTGAGATTCTCTCCTTTCAGATAACTCTAGTTTGTGTCAAGCTGATATAAAAATTAGCCAGCACCACCGTATTTCTCCTCGGAGATCTGCCACACATTCGTGGTCCTTCATGATTGCAGAGAACTCAAATGTCCCCATCACTCCAGGCCTGCCATGTTTAAAAGGCAAGAGATACACTGAACAGACAAAGCCAAAGCAACCCCACTCACCTGACAGCTGCGCTATTAATCTGGTCTGAGTCCTCTTTCTTATGATAAAGTTCAAGGAACTTTGTGTGGATTCCATGGCGATTCTATGGCAGGCAGGCAAGGGTCACCGAGGTGGAGGGGCAAACATGCTGGGCAGACAGAGCTTAGTGAGAAGTTTTATTAGAAAGGGGAGGGAGGGGGAAGAAAAGAGAAAAGAGGTAAAGACACACAGAGACTCAGAGAGGAAAGAAGAGAAGTGGGAGACAGGCAAAGTCCTGTCTGCCCCAGGGGAACCACGGAGAAGAGAGCTGGAAATACAGTGGGCAAAGAGAGCCAGAAAGAAAGAGAGGAAAGAGAAGATAGTGGAAAAAGAGCATAAGTGGACGGGGGTCTTTCTTTTAAAGGGTCCTTTGCACCTGCGTGCAGACTAAGCAACCATGGAACCCTGGGAGGACCAGGGTACTGCCTTAGTGCCTTCTGCCAGGTGACAGGGGCAGACCAGCATAATGCCTGAATCCTTATACTCTTGCCTATTCCTAGCTAAGCCCTCCTAGCTAAGACAAGATTTGAAGGCAGCCCAGAACCCCACCTGAATTCTAACAGTGAAAGTTCTGCTGTGTTAATGAAATAACCCAGCCTCTGTGGCTTTGGCTTTATGGCGCACAGGAGCTCTGGGGGGAGCCGTCTCTAGGACTAGATGTACTTCCTGATCAAGCAGGAAGCCCTAGCTATCCTCCACTCCCTGCTTCTCCCACCTGATCACCACAGGCAGGGCATGAAGGGGAATCTGTTTCTGGTCCTTTCTTAGGAAAAAGTCTTATCTTAAAGATCAGGGTGCAGACTCCCAAGTGACCCCTGGTGTGGGGATGCTTGCTTTCCCATGTTCCCACACCCTGGGGGCCCTTTCCTGTTCCATCCTGCGCAAAGCATTTGGCTCAAAGAGTCATCCAGTCTTCTTATCCTAAGGCCAGCCTAGCCAATGAGAGGACCAATCCTCTTGACCCAGTCTTTGTTTGGGTCAGGAGTGAATATTTAACCCCTCAGCAAGAGACTCCTGGGGCTCTGGTTAGAGAGGCCATAAAAGAGGCTTGCTGGCAGACAAATCTTTAGAAACAGAAAGTAGATTATAGTGTTTGCCTAGCACTGAGGTATTGGGGAAAACAAGGAGTACTGCTAATTGGTATGAGGTTCCCTCTGGGGTGATGAAAATGTTCTAAAGTTGATTGCAGTGATGGTTGCACAAGACTGTGAATATATTAAAACCACTTAATTGTATGCTTTAAGTGGGTGAATTGGATGATATGCAAATTATATCTCAGTGAAGCATTTTTAAAAAATGCTTGCTCTCTCATTCTCTTGGAGAACAATCGAGAAGGATCATGTAAACCTGGATCTGCCCACAGCTCCCTTCACCTTGTAAAGAGCCTAAGAATGAAGGCAAGCAGGCCAGAGATAGGAGACACAAGGAGAACCACTCAACTACTGGATCCAGCTTTGTATAAAGCCACTCCCATCCTTGAATTTCTCAGTTACATAATCCTCTTCCCTCCCCTGCCCCCAAAGCCTTCTTTGTTTAAACTAGTTTAAGCTAAGTCCCTGCCTTACTTGAAAGTCTGCTAGGAAGCATTCCAGAAACCTGTTCAAATTCATTTTGCCACCAGCTATGAATGAGGGTGCTGACCTCTCTGAACCCCTCAATGCCACCAAGATTTTACTTTACTATTTAATTTGTTCAGAGATAGGTCCAAAAATTGCAGATTTTATATTTCCATGGCGGTTGAACATTATTATTAACTCATCTTTGCCCTTCTGTAAATTGTCTATTTTTATATGAACTATTTATAGAATGATGTTAATAAGCCTTTTGTCTATGAATATATTTTCCAGTTTATCACTTGCCTTTTCATGATGATCTTGATACTGAGAAATATTTTATGCATAAAACTCATCTAGTATTTCTTTGTAGCTTTCCATCCCAAGATAAGGCAAATCCTCATTTCTTTTCACACAGATGGTCTGAAGCTTCATTCTGTGAATGGGGCCTCTTGGTCCACCTGGTATTTTGGACTACAGGAAAGGCTTGAGTATTTCTTTTTACCAAAAACAGTTCAATGAGTCATCCCAGTATTCATTAAATATTTCTTTTCCAATCTTCCTTATGACATCTTTATCAGATATAAAATTCATTAACATTTAGCATCTCCTTGACTGTCTGTATTGAACTAAGTACCAGTCATGACCAATCACTCTGCTGAATTACCCTCTAGAACTCTGATCATCTCCAATCTTGATTATCAACTGCACTTTAGGAAACTAAATCACCTAGGAAACTAACTTCTGGGTATGTCTGTGAGGGTATTTCCAGAGAGGTTCAACCGAATAGAGAAAACCTACCCTGAATAAAGATCTTAGAAGTTTCAGCTGCACACCCCTGCCACATGGAGCCACCAGCTGTCAAGACCACCCCATGGTGAACTGTGTACCCTCAAGCCATGGGCAAAAATAAACCCCACCTCCCTTAACTAACTTCTCAGCCATTTGGTCACAGCAAGAAGTCAAATAGCTAACACAACTCTACAATACAATATTTAGTTGTTTATTTTGGTAAAATATACACAAGATGAGAACTATTACCACTGACCTACTTTGAAGTATACGGTTCAGTAGTATATTTATACCATTGTTGGAGCATCCTAGCCATCCATCTCCAGCACTTCTTCAACCTCCCAACTGCAACTGTATCTAGTGAGCAATAACTCTCATTCACACCCACTCCACGCCCCCCCAGCTGCCAACCCCCACCTTTCCCTCTATAACTTTCTGTAAGAGGAATCATACATCTGTGAAGGTTCATTAGGGCTGTGTTTTATTGTTCTGTTGTTTTGTTTCCTAGTGCCTTATTTAAGCTTTTGTTTTGTGCTCCTGGCAGGATTGGACCTAGGACCTCCTGCGTTCTAAACAAGCAGTCTGTCACTGAACTATATCCCCAGCCATTTTTTTTTTTAAGTTCTATTTTTAAACAGTATCCATAAGCTGCCCAGACTGGCTTCATACTTACTCACTCAACCCGGCAGACCCTAAAAGTTGCAGTTCTCCTGTTTAAGCTTCTACACTATCTGAGATTATAGGTGTGCCTCACTGCATCTGGCTTTAAGGCTAAAAACTATTCCATTGTATGAATATACCATATGTTGTTTATTCATTCTCTCTGTGCAATTAGTTTATGTGCCCAGCAGTGGTGGTGCTAAGTTGAAGAATAATTCTATGCTTAATTTTTTTAAGCATAAAGTGGGAGGAAAAAAATATACGGAATGATGAAAGTAAGAATATTTGTTTTATATTGTGAGTTTAGAATAAAGAATGTAAGTAGTGGGAAACCCCATTTTTGAGGAGCTGCCACATCAGTTTCAAGGGAGCTGCACCACCTGACAGTGTCACCAACAGAGCCTAAGAGTTCAACTCCCCTACGTGCTCACCCACACGTGACTTCTGGGTTTCTCATATAATGTCTACACTAATGGCTGTTGATAAGGCAATGCAATGCACGGCCGGACGAGTGCTCTACCATTGTGGTTCTGGGGGGCACCCTCCATTTTTATACCACACAATCTTATTAAGTTCGCAAAATAACTCAAGCAAGCAGTGTGGTTCCATTCACTTATTTTGAAAAGAATTAATAAAATTCATGTCTTGAAGATATTGGCTACAAAACATGGAGTATTTTCTCATTTTCCTTGGCAAAGCTTTATGGGTTTCTCATAATGGACAGGAACACTTCTGCTAAGATTATCCCCATGTATTTCATATTTTTGTATAATTGTAAGTGGAATAATCAGCCTCATTTTAGAAAACAATTTTGGAAGAAGTCCTGTAATCAACAATAACACTCATTTTGAAACTCCTGCTATTTTTAAGATCTGTGGTAAAGGTCAATGGCACCTGTCTTCCATGTGGAAATTTACAGCTCTGGAGAAAGAAAACATCAGTTGAAACTTCATTGGATTGCCTCTTTCAGAAACCCACAGCACTTAAATCACTCCCAAGGAGATAAGTGAAAGTGTGGGTAATTTAATGTTTAATCAATGTTTGTTATGGCTATCATTAATTTTGGGACAAAATTCATGATGCATAAGTTTTCTAATTTCCTACATATGCCTTACATTGGCCTCCCCTTGTGGACTTACATCAATTTTATTACTTTATTAATTTACCATCTAAATTATTACTGAAGTCCAACCTGTATCTTTCATGTATGATATATTTGTAGTTCTGTGGTTTATTTATTGTAAGCTCTTCACTTTAAAAAAAAAAAAACATCTTGAATTTTAATATAACTCCTAGAAGGAAAGATGAACTTTTTGCTTGTTGAATAGAAAGGCTTCTATTGATTAAAAAAATATCCCTTGTCAAGTGAAATAATGTCAGCTCTGTTCTCAGTGCTGGGTAAGGAGTAGGTATATAATAGTGTACACTAAAAGGTATATAGTTTATGACTGAATGTGCTAGAATTGGGAAATGTATGACCACATCCCATACCTCTTCCAAGCCCTAAGACTGTGAGGAAAAAACAAGGGCACTAGTTAATGGATTGTTCTCTCCGATATTTTTTTTTCGTCTGAACAAAAGAAGAGTTTGGCAAAAAGTCTACAAAGCCATGGATGGAATCACTTGTTATTTGAATAATCTGGAGGTGGAGGCAGGAGGATCAGGTTTTCAGGGCCAGACTCAGCTACTCAGACTCAATGGGTTTGAGACCAGCTTAGGCTCCATGACACCCTATCTCAACAGCAATAGCCAGGGTTGGTCGATGACTCACTGAACAAAAACACTTGATGCACACGCATGAAGACCCAAGTTTGGATCCAGCACTTATGTGTAAAGCTGGTTGTGATACACATACCTGAAACCTCAAGGTATGGGGTCAGAGGGAGGGAGACAAGAGATCTCCAGGACATGCTGGCCTCCTGCCTAGACAAAAATGGGGAGCTCCAGGTTCAGTGAGAGACCCTGACTCAAAGGAATAAGATGGGCCGTGCAAGAGATAAATATTCAGTGTCCTCCTCTAGCCACTGCACGCACACACAGGAATGTCTGCACACGTGTGTGTGTGTGTGTGTGTGTGTGTGTGTGTGTGTGTGTGTGTGTGTGTGCAAATATACACTGATAAAGAGAAAAGGGAAGAAGGAAGAAAATGAGCATGAGAAGAGAGAAGAGGTAGGTGTACAGCATTTGGGGTCCCTGTGAGGGTGTACACCCCAACCCTATTTGCCCTCATCAGCACTGTCACTTAAGAGACCATGAAAACCTCTTGGGTTGCAGCTCCTATGGTTTTAGATTCATATTTTGGCCACAAAAGAATACAGAAGGCTATTTTTGAATCACTGGAAACAGAGCCCATCCATGTACACAATGAACCTCAGTCAGGTCATTATAAACCCCTGGCTCACGCCACTACTTTTAACACCCTGCTTCTCCCCATCCAGTACTCCACCCACTCACCACACCTTTGTTTATTCACACAAGCAGGTCAGAAACAAAAACATACATTCCCTCAGAAGTGATTTCAATATTAAGGTGGGGCATAGCAATAAATCTATCTATTGGGATTAGACGACAATTTCTAACTTAAGGCAGCTCAGTGGAATAACCCAGGGAGGAAAATAACCAAAAAGTACAAATGCGTCTGCTCAAGCTCCAACAAGTCCAGTATGTGTGTGTGTGCGCGCGCACACACACACACACACACACACACACACACACATAAATCTTGTGTTTGCTAAATGACATTTCCATGTTCTGTTCTTACAGCCCAAATCCAATCAAAGGGTGGTATCATAAGATGATTGGGGCAGTGTCTAACTTATCTAAAAACATAAATCAAATAGTAAAAGGAAGCTTAGCTTAAGAAAGGAGAGTGGCTTTTAAAAATAAACAGAGGCCAGGTGTGGTGATGTATGTGTTTAAGCCCAGCAGTCTGGAGGCAGAGGCAGGTGAATCTCTGTGAATTCCAGAACAGCCACAGCTACACAGTGAGACTCTGCCTCAAAAATATACACAAATAAAAAGAGTATACATAGCCTTGATGCTTACACTCACCCATAACCTATAACTATAAACTAACCTATAAAATTCAGCATTCCTCTTTCTTTTTATGCATGCATATGTACGAAGGTGCCCATGAAAGTGTGTGTGTGTGTGTGTGTGTGTGTGTGTGTGTGCGAGACAGAGAGAGAGAGAGAGAGAGAGAGAGAGAGAGAGAGAGAGAGAGAGAAAGAGAGAGAGAACAATTTAGGTGTCATCCTCAAAAACATGCCAGCAACTTCCCTTTGAAATAGAGACTCTAGTTGGCCTGGAGCTTACCAATTAGGCTAGAATGGCTGGCCAATGAGCCCCAGGGATCCGATTGTGTCTGCCCTCCCACCACTCAGATTACAAGCCTAGGCTACTACACCATATCAACGGGTTTTATGTAAGGATCTGGGGATTTAACTAGGGTCCTTAAACTGGAAGGCAAATGTTTTACCAACTGAGTCAGCCATGCCCCCAACCCTCAATATGAGATCAGCCTGCCTCTGCCTCCCACATCTAGGATTAAAGGCCTGTGCTACCACACCTCCTCAACACTTTTCTTAATAAACATTTCCTATAATCAATGCCTGTGTCCAAGTGCCCTGAAAGATCTCTGTATGTCACCAATAACTAAGCTCTGATGTGGTGACAGATAATCCCTAAATCTCATTCGCTGACAACAAGGTAAATTAATTTCGCTCATGTTATAGGTTTATCTCCAACAGCTATGCCTCTGTCGTGCTAAGATCATTCTGTCATCAGATGGTAGAATAGCTTTCAATAGAAACATTGGAGTTGGGGAAGCAAGTATTACAAAGGGGAAATGAGAGTCTCCAAGCAGAAACTGACTTTTAATTGACACTTAGCATTTTGGGTTTAGTTTCATTGGCCAAATCAAGCCACATTGTGTCACCTGTATTCAAGGTAGCAAGAATAAGTAATTCCCTTCCTATAGCCCAGCCTCTTAATTAATGTCTTGCAAACTGCTTCCTGTCAAGCCCTCCCTACTCCTATAACATCCTTAGGGTGCACATCAAATCTGACCGTATTCCTCCTCTGCCCAGAAACTCCCATAGCTAGTTTCTCCCATTGCTGTATCACACCTGAAGTGAGTAGCGATGGGCCAGAAGTCTAGAATAAACATTTTTTCCATTAAGCCAGTTTTACTTGGTAATATAGAAACATGTGTACTTGGTAATATAGAAACGTGTTTTTTTTTAATAAAATAAATCAAGTATATTTGGGAGCAAAATGAAAATCAGTACATGTCTCAAAGAAAACTGATATTTGAAGGCTGGGGTGGTGGCTTGGTGGTGGAAGCACTTGCCATGCAAGCCTGAGGACTGCGGTTTAGATCCCCTTAATCCATGTAAATTCTGGGTGGGTAGGCTTAGCAGCTCATTGGTAATTCAGGTACTTGGAAGGAGGAAACAGGGGAATCCAGGTCATTTAGTTCTGGATTCAATTGAGAGACTTTGCTTCAATGAATAAGGCAAAGAGCAATCAAGTAGGACTCCCAATATCAACCTCAGGCCTATGTACAATATGTACACACATGCACATGTGCCCACACTCGTGTGAACCTACACACTCATAGGCATGCAACACACACATATGAGAAAAATTAAAATTAAAAAAGATGAAAGCCAGTGTTTGAATTATTTCGTACTGGACTTTCCTGGGTCTCCTGATGCTGTGCTTCAGACTCCCCAACTCTCCAGAGGTTGTTCCCATGGAAAAGGGTGAAAAGAGCCAGGGCCTCCTTGGCTGGCATTATCTACCTTTCCTGAGCAGAGCTGTCCCTATGGTAACCAACAACCACAAGTGGCTGTGGCACTTAAATGGTGGCTTTATGTGCACAGTAACTACTATATTAGGGCAGATACAGAATGTTTCCATCTGTGCCAGGCAGAACAATGTCCTTCCATTGGTCATACCCTAATCTTGGATTGTGGGAATATGTCATACTACATGGCTAAGAACTTGAGGCAGCATATAGAAATAAAGTTGCTATGGCTTGACCTTAAAATAGAGCAATTATCCCACATTACCAGTTGGGCTCAATATAATCTCAGAAGTCCATAAATGGACAAGGGAGGCAGAAAACGCCATGTCTTGGTGGAGACTAAACCATTTCTCTGAGGAAGAGGAAAAGATACTAGAAGCCTCTTGAAATTTAGAAAAGGCAAGAAAATTGGTTTTCCTCCAGAACTCCACAGCAAACACAGCCCTATTGGTGCCTGTACTTGGTTTGTTTTGTTTTGTTCTCTTTGCTCTTTGGAGGGGCCTACACCCAGCTCCCAAATAATAACACGGAGACTTACTTTTATTTATGAATGCCCAGCCTTAGCTTGGCTTGTTTCTAGCCAGCTTTTCTTACCTTAAATTATCCCATCTACCTTTTGCCTTTGGGCTTTTATCTTTCTCTATTCTATAAACATTTCTTTACTTCTTACTCTGTGGCTTGCTGCATAGCTGAGTAGCTAGCCCCTAGCGTCTTCTCTCCCTCTTTTTCTCCTCCTATTTATTCTCTCTGCATGCCAGTCCTGCCTATCCTTTTTCCTGCCTAACTATTGGCTGTTCAGCTCTTTATTAGACCAGTCAGGTGTTTTAGGCAGTCAAAGTAACACAGTTTCGCAGAGTTAAATAAATGCAACATAAAAGAATGCAACACATCTTTGCATCATTAAGCAAATATTCCACAGCCTAAACAAATGTAACATAGCTTCAACTAATATTCCACAACAGGTGCCTCTATTTTAGCCCAGTGGGGCCTGTTTTGAACTTCTGACCTCCAGAATTACAGTATAATTGGCTGCAATTCTGCATATCCTTGTTGCTGCAGCTCTAAATTACCTGCCATTTTCAGGCACTGCCCCATCTATGCTGTCCCGTCTGCCTGGAGTCCTAGCCCTCTGCATAGATAGCCCTTGATCATGTTTGATAATTCTCTTCGGCGTCCGAGCCTTAAGGAATCCGTTCATGATGTCCTACCAGCTTAAGCATGACTTTCTCATTCTCTTGAATTCCATATGTAGATAGCTTTGAAATGATAATTCCTAATAAAAATGAAACCAAAATGCCCCAAATCTGCAAGTTTTGAATGCCATGGTTCACAAATAGAAAGTTCCACACCTGACATCATATGACAAGTCACAGTCAAAAGCACATATGTACATATAATTGTACATAAAATATATATAAAATTGCTTTCATCCTATATATAAGGTGAATGTGAAATGCAAGTGAATCCTATATTTATATTCCCCCAAATATTTCATAATGCAGATGAAAACATTCTAAATTCTGAAAAATATTCAAAATTTGAGGCAATTTTGGTCCTAAACATTTCAGATAAGGAATATTAAACTTGCTGGTATAAATTTTAGTCAAAATCAGCCATACCAAAAAATGCCAGTGTCATCATTTTGCTGAAATCAAATTAAGCCTAACACCTAGCATATATCCTGGTGCTATGGCAAAAACTTGTCTCAGTTGAGCACAATTATTCTCTTCCTGGTGCTATACCAAGACCTCTCTTCACTATCCTTCCTCTCCTCGTATCAGTTGGTGGCTGCTGAGATGCCACTATCTTCATCCTCAGGGCACAACTTCCATGCTTCGTATCCTAAAATCTGTAGCCAGACAAATGAGCCTTTGTCTGCCTGATTTCACCTAGCATCTGGAGCAACTACCCTCCCTAGGGAGCAGCTGCCATGTCCCATCTGATGGAGGTCCACCATCCACTGACCTCTCACAAGTTCCTGTTCCCTTTGAGTCTTCTCTCCAATAGTCATCATTTAGAATTTCATGAAAATGCAAGAAGATGGCACAGCAAGATGGCTCAGTAGTTCAGGAGCTTGTTGCCAAGGCTAACATCGTCAGTCCAATCCCAAGGATCTATATAATTGAAGGAAAGAACTGACTCCTGTGGGTTATCTTCTGACCTCCCAAGGTGTACCATGAATGCATACAAGCATGCATATTACAGCATACACACACACATACACACACACACACACACACACACACACACACACACACACAAATTTTACAAAGTTTAGTAATACAAAATAGAGGGAATGATTCATACAACCTTTCCCGAAACAAAGGAACAAGAGATGGGCTCAGCCTCTTGATGGAATATAAGATCAGGTAAAGACTGGAGAGAAAAAATTACTCATGTCCAAATAAAACACCTTACTCCACCTCCATTAAAAAATGGTACATCAGTTAGGCAGTAGTGCCACATGCCTTCAATCCCAGCACATGGGAGGCATATGGGAGTTCCAGGCCAGCCTGACTATAGAGCGAGTTCCAGGACAGACTCCAAAGCTACAAAGAAACCCTGTCTGGAAAAACAAAAAGCAAAAAAAAAAAAAAAAAAAAAAAAAAAGATACATCAATATATGCCCTAATTGTTTTTTAGCTTGTGGTTTTTGTGGGGCTCCTAACAGTGGAAATAGGGGTATCTCTGATTCTTTTACCAGCTCTTGGGACCCTTTACCTCCTACTGGATTGCCTCATCCAGCTTTGAGATAAGGGTATGTGTTTACCCTTATTGTAACTTGTTATGCCATGTTTGGTTGATATCCCTAGGTGGTCTGCTGTTTTCTGATGGGAGATGTACCTCTATCTCCTGGAAGGACATGGGGGAACGGGAACTGCAATTGGGATGTAATATATGAGTGAAGAACAAATAAATAAACTTAAAAAAGAATCTGGCTATAAGCAAGGCTTTAGGGCATTTTCTTAATTAATGATTGATGTGGGAAGGTCAATATTCTAGTATTAATAAAAACTAGGGAGTCAGAAGTTGAGATTAAAAACCTGATAAATCTAAAGAACAGCAGAGGAATGACTCAACTCTCCATATCTTCCAAATTGAAAAGCCCATGAATCTTTCTTTAAGCCCCTCCTTCTTCCTCCCTGTGTGTCTCTCTCTCCTCATTTTAGTCCACCAAGAACTCTATGGTTTGTTTTGGCCAGCTGACTGTGAACTCCACCCTTGGAATTAAGGTTTAATTTGTTGGAAGTTTTGGAGTGGCAGTGCAAATAATTCTCCCACAAAAGGAAGGCCCAGGCTACTGTGGGTGGTGCCATCCCTGGGCTGATGCTCCCAGGTTCCACAAGCCATGAGGAGCAAGCCAGTAAGCAGCACCCCTCCATAGCCTCTGCAACCGCTTCTGCCTTCAGATTTCTGCCTTGTTTGAGTTCTTTGCCTGACTTCATGCTGTAATGAACACTGATATGGAAGTATAAGGCAAATAAACCCTTTGCACTACCACTCCACTGTTCCAATAAGTTTACCTTAAATCAGAAGGTGGAGCTAGCACTAGCTGACCAAAATCAGCCATAGATGTTTTGGAGGATTGAGGATATTTAGACAGACACAGGAAGTAGGGAGGGGCTTAGAAAGATGAGCAGCCTTTTGGATCATGGAAGGAGACAGAAAGAAGGCCACTGGTCACTTCTCTGCTGTTTCTCTGATCAATCAGGTTTCAATCCCTTATCTGACTCCTGGATTTTTATTAATAATAGAATAATTTAGATGATTGTTATACTTCCCCCACCCAAAAAAAAGGTGCATCCAAGAAACTTCTCTTAGCATCAAACAGAGACTACTATAAAAAAAGTACAACCAATCAAAATATAGAGAACAGGTGTTCATATGTTGCTCAACCCCAACTTACACATCTACAACATAACTCCTGAACCTAAGGCTCAGGGAACACCACAGAAGAGACGGCAGAAACACTGTAAAAGCCAGAGGAATAGAATGTCTGGTGTAAGGTTGTGTCTCCTAGAAATATCATGAAGTTTCAACAACATGGCTGCATAAACAAGACCTGAACAATGACAACACCAACAGACATGCTAACATGGAAGGGCCCAGCCCTAGATAAAGAACTACAAAATACCATGGAATGCTGAGTGCTGGAGAAAGAGTCTTCCCAGCGAAGAGCATCACAACTTGTTATCCAATACCAAATGGCCAGCCCTGAGATCATCTACATACAAGTAATAACAAGCAAACTGAGCAGATTGTATTTATATATTTAGGAGTGTATGTGTATGTGTATGTGTGTATATGCGTGCATGTGTGTGCACATGTGTGTAAACAATTGAAGAAGAGGCTGTGAATTTAAGGAGCAATGATGTGAACATGGGAATTTCTAGAGGGGGGTGAAGGGAAAAAGGAAATGATGTGATTACATTCTAATTTCAATTTTTTCCAATTATTAAAAAAGTGCTAAAGTGCTGAAATAACAATACTTCCAACCAAGAATTATAGCAACTTCTATGAGAACATAACACCAGCCTCCTTTTTTTGCAGTTTTTTTTATTTGAATTAGAAAGAAGATTGTTTTACATGACAATCCCAGTTCCCTTCTCCCTCCCATCCTCCCCTACCACCACCCCAACCAAAACCCTACCTATCACATATCCTTTCTGCTCACCCTGGATGGTGAGGCCTTCCATAGGGTGTCCTCAGAGTCTACCATATCCTTTGGGATAGGGCCTAGGCCCACCCTCGTGTGTCTTGGCTCAGGGAGTATTCCTCTATGTGGAATGGGCTCCCAAAGTCCACATCTATGCTAGGGATAAGTACTGAACTACTACAGGAGGTCCTGTAAATTTCCAAGGTTTCCTTACTGAAACTCATGTTCCTGGGGTCTGGATCAGTCCCATGCTGGTTTCCCAGCTATCAGTCTGGAGAGCAAGAACTCCCTGTGGTTCAGGTCAGCTGTTCTGTGGGTTTCACCAGCCTGGTCTGGACCGCTTTGCTCTTTACTCATCCTTCTCTGCGACTAGATTCCAGTTCAGTTCAGTGATTAGTTGTGGGTGTCTACTTCTACCTCCACCAGCTGCTGGATGAGGGCTATGGGTGGCATATAAGTCAGTCATCAATCTCATTATCAGGGGAAGGCATTTAAGGTACCCTCTCTTCTGTTGCTTAGATTGTTAGCTGGTCTCATCTTTGTAGATCTCCAGACATTTCCCTAGTGCCTGATTTCTCTGTAAACCAAAAATGTCTCCCTCTATTATGATATCTCCATTCTTGCTATCTTCTATTCTTCCCCTGACTCAACCTTTCTGCTCTCTCATGTCCTCCGCATCCCTCCTCTTCTCCCCTTCTCATTCTCCTAGCTCCTTCCCCCCACTTCCTGTTCTCCCAATTTGCTCAGGGGATCGTGACCCTTTCCCCTTCTCCAGGGGACCATGTATGTCTCTCTTAGGGTCCTCCTTGTTTCTTAACTTCTCTGGCAGTGTGGATTGTAGGCTGGTAATCCTTTACTCTATGTCTAAAATTCGAATATGAGTGAGTACATACCATGTTTGTCTTTTTGTGATTGGGTTACCTCACTCAGAATGGTTTCTTCTAGTTTCATCCATTTTCCTGCAAATTTCAAGATTGCATTGTTTTTTGTTTGTTTGTTTGTTTGTTTTTGTTTTTGTTTTCTGCTGAGTAGTACTCCATTGTGTAAATGTGCCACATTTTCTCTATCCATTCTTCGGTTGAGGGGCATCTAGGCTGCTTCCAGTTTCTGGCAATTACAAATAGTGCTGCTATGAGCATCGTTGAACAGATGTCCTTGTTGTATGAATGTGCTTCTTTGGGGTATATGCCTAGGAGTGGAATTGCTGGATCTTGTGGGTAGACTCATTCCCATTTTCTTGAGGAGTCGCCATACTGATTTCCAAAGTGGCTGTACAAGTTGGCACTCCCACCAGCAGTGGAGAAGTGTTCTCCTTTCTCCACATCCTCTCCAGCATAAATTGTCATTGGTGTTTTTGATTTTGGCCATTCTGACAGGAGTAAGATAGTATCTCAGAGTTGTTTTTGATTTGCATTTCCCCGATGGCTAAGGATGTTAAACACTTTCTTATGTGTCTTTCAGCCATTTTAGATTCCTCTATTGATAATTGTCTATTTAGTTCTGTACCCCACTTTTTAATTGGATTGTTTAAGACCAGCCTCCTTTAAGGACTAACTTGCATTACCTTAGTTCATGTAACACTTTTTAATGAGCAAATCCTAAATGGTGCAGAGTTTTAGTGATTTTGCCCAAAGCTATTCAGTTATAAAGTTACAGCACAGGGTTTCAGCCCTACATCAGAAACCTGGTACTGAGCAGGCACATGCCTGGAGTTCCAGCTTCTGGGAGGCTGAGGCTGGAGAATCGTTTGAGCTCAAGAGTTCAAAGCCACCCCGGACAATATAAATCTTGTCTTAAAGCAAAAAGAAACCAACCTGCCTATACTGCCTTGCTTGTTGTCTTAAACACACAGCACATGAACACACAACACAGGCATGGGCCTATGGAATCCAGCCATTCTGACCCACATCTACAAGCACAGGCTGCATTTGTTCCTGAGTCTGCTTGCTTTTCATTAGTAGAACCAAGGTAGGTAGTGGCATTTACTTTAAAACCAAGATACTGGGGTAAATGAGTAAAGGAAGCGTACCAGATCTGACATAGCATCAAGGAATCTGACCCAAAAGCTTTGATAAAAACAGAAAAGCTGTTTATAGACCCGAGTAACCAGTCCTAAACCAACACCTGAGCCAGTGGACGAACCACATACTTCTATCATCCAGGCGGACACCTTCTTCCCCTGTCCCTGGACCACAGTTGTGGTGTGATTCTGTTTTTTCAAACTTTGAGGGCTGTCTTTTGATGTGCTCCCTCCCAGGACCATGTTCTAAGTTACAATTAGAAAAACAAATCTAATTTGCGATTTTCCCCCAGAACACGGTGGTCCCCCAAGAAATGATCCTACAGAGACCACACCCACCCTCTAGGCCTGCATCTCATTCCAAAAGTACCCACCCTTCTGCCTTCCCCAGATGACCTTCCCTTCAGGGAAGTGGTCTTTTATAATTACAGTTTTAATATTTAAAATTAGCTTCACATACGGTGACCATAATACAAACAGAGTACAGGAGGATATTCACTTGCAAGGCTTTTCCTGAGTGTTTGTGCAAGTCCTCTACATATAATAGTCTATTTAACAGCATAGCATGTGCTTTAACTCTTTCATCCTTAGAGAGCACCTGGTGCACAGTGGAACACACACCCCACCCATTTCCTACAGAGATTCCCACTGGGCAGTAATGCAAATAGGAAAAAAAAATCTTCACCAAAAGCAAACAGCAGAATACACTCAAATACTATTCTTATTTTTGCATATGAAATGTTTATTTCAATTGTTTTTGCTAAATTGACTTATTTTCCCTCATAATGAAATAAAGCTGATTATTAGCACATACATATAGAACCTTAATGAGTTTGGATAATTTTAAAAAGAGTTGAGAATCTGTGCACTAACCCATAATGTCAAGGCCACAGATTGGAATTCCATATGAATACATGAATCCATTAAGGACTCATTTTCAATTATTAAGAAGCAAAGATCTGTGCTCTTTATAGAAATTAGAAATGGCAGAAAATAACATCAACATTCATAACTGCTACAATTAGTACCAATAAAAATTTTAAATCAAATTAAAAACAGAGTGATGATAATAAGAGTAATGAAATTTACGGAGCACCATGTGGCTCTATACTTCTTCAGAGAAACCCCAGAGTCCATTATTTCATAGGAATGAAGTCACATCACTGCTTTTTCTAAAACCTCACTCTGTTGAATGAGAATGTCAATCTGGCAGTTTCTCCATCCTTCATGACAGCATCCCGGCTTGGGTATAGTTGTCTGGTTCCGCTATACCCCACTGCTTCTCTGTAGACCCAACATCAATAGGCTCCAGTGGGTCCCCATTCTGAATAGCATGACATGACACCAAGAACAAGAGTCCAAATAGCTTTGAAACTGGAAAGCCAGATCTCTGTAATCTAGAACATCTATGGAGGCTACAAATGCTTGTTTTTAAAGGCTTGTACTGAAAAACTCCACCCTGCCAAGTTATTACATGCATTTCTTATAATCCTAAAACCTAAAATCAATAGTAGCCATTAATCTGCTCATTGTCACAAGTAACTGGAGAATCTGATGGACGGTTCTCATGAAACTTATGCAAAAGCACTTGAATTTTTTCATCTAATTCCAAAGTTTCACAAACACATTAAAGGCCAGGCAACCCTCAGAGAGCCTATGAACTCATCCCAAGATAGAAAACCTACCTCGTGGCTATTTTGTTTTTCCTTAATATTCAGCATTAAAATTAACTAGCTTAATTTTAAGCCCAGAGTTAAAGTACTAAATTGACATAGATTATTGCTTATTAATGCTATTGTATATATCAGCCTATATCAAGACAGCCAGAACAGAAAGGAACTAGCGCTGTGGCTTTACCTATTGTTGGAAGATAAGGCCTATGAGGCTGAAAGCTGAGGCAACCTGGAGTCTGCCTGAATGCCTATCAACAGGCACTGTCAGAGGTCCTGACCATGCCTGGCCAATGAAGGGTGACCACACAATGTCACTGGATCAGGACACAGCCTGGATGCTGGGAGTAGGGTATATAAGGCTCTCCCCATTGCTGAGTAAACAAGTCTGCTGTTTGCCCTTTACCTGACTTCCAGTGTCTGTGCCATTGACACCACACCAGCTCAATCCCTCCCCGGGTGCTATTAGGACCCAGAAACAAACTATGACCTGACAGCTAAGAATTTACTTCCTAATACAGCTGGATGGACTGTTCTCAGGAATTTCCTGACATAGTTACAAATATGCAGTCTTAAGCAAAGTAGGGGGGAGAAATAGAGACACATGGATAAACAGCATGTACTCCAGAGAACCCTTTTGTCTAGAAACAATAACACAAAAATCTTATCTTCTGAAGGCCTGGAGGTACCGTTGGTTCTTAAGAAATAAACATAATGCTTATCTAGTTTTATTCTTAAAGCATAAAGGATTCTAATTTTTAACTGTACCTGCATGTTATGGAGTCAATACAGACCTAGCACATGAGTTTGGGATGTCTCAACTGGATTCATCCTCAAAACTAAGAAGCCCTGGAAAGCCATGAGTAGAGGGTCATGGAGGTATAATGAGGAGATGGGACTGTGGGTTTTAACTCAGGCTGTGTGCCAGACAATGGTTAACTATGATTATAGAAGTATGACAGGAATGGTCACCAAGCCACAGTAGCTGCTGTCTCATTCCAGTACGAAAGGTGGTAGCTGCTTTAACCTTGGCACTCAGGAAGCAGAGGGAGGCCAGCACTCCAGAGGAAGAGGCAGGCAGATGTCTTTGAGTTTAAGGCCAGCCTGATCTACAGACCATCCAGAACTACACAGTGAGAGCTTTCATAGGGAGAGGGGGAAAGATGAAAAATATTAAGTGCTGGTGAGGATGAAAAGAGAGGGAAAGTCTCTTATACACTGTTGGTGGGCATGTAAAATAGAGCACCTCGTATGCAAAACAGAATGGAAGATCCTCAGGTCCTAGAACTACAAGTAACACACAACCCAACACCCCTGCTGTTGTATATACATCCCCAGGCAGCATAATAAGAATGTTTAAGAGAGATCTAGATTGGTGTTTATTAGAGCACTTTTCAGACTAGCCAAGATAGGGACTCAAGTAGGGACTCATCAGTGAGTAAACAGACAAAATGGTGTGTCCACATGCAGACCATTATTCAGCTATTTAAAAGTGAAATCCTTCTATATGCTATATGAGTGGAACTGGATAACACCATGCTAAGTAAAATAAGTCGGTCACAGAAAAACAAATATTACATACTTTCACTTTCACACAGAAGTTAAAAAGTTGATCTCCAAGATGCAGAGAATCAAATAGTGGTTGTCTGGGCCTGGGGAAAGTATGAAGGAGGAAAGAAAAGGAGGGAATGGTTGGTAGATCCAAGGAGAGGAGAAATCACCTTTTGCCTTTCATTACTTCTTTATAATGAGGAAAATTTTAATGTTGTACAGTATAGTAAAGTAGCTATGTTTGATTAAAAAAAATAACTGAACTTCTCAAGTAGCTAATAGAGAGAACTTGGAATGTTCCCAACACAAGACATGATGAAATGTCTAAGATGTTTCCTGTGTCAATTAAAATCAGTCATAACACGCTGTGTACATGGTGGTAGTGCTACAATCAAGATTTCTCAGTATTCCATTGTTTTAGATTCAGGCCTCCCTTTCAACCACCAGTTCTCTCCAAATGAGCAGTACAAATGTATCCTTGTGTAATTGCAAGCCATTTGCAAGTAAATGTTACCTGAATAGGCAAGAAACTAGACATAAGTCCAGGACTAGAGAAGGGGGCATTAGGAGAGAGCTCAGTGGGAAAGTAGCCACAACCAACAGGTATGCTGACAGCAGCCATCCCACTCAGTTAGATCCATGTGTGTTAGGTGTTAGATATAAAGTGTAGCCACTATGAAAGAATAAGGCTCACCAATGGCCCTCAGGTACAGATTCCAATTAGGCTTCAAAATCATACACCAAATTATCAAACTATATTCACTATTCTTCATTTTAATTTTAGGAATAAATGTTAAAATTTACACAGTTTCAGTTTGGTGGTGTCATTTTTAAAATAAATGAAAAAAGGAGGGTTGCTGCATTTAAAAGAACTTGGAATTCCTCAAGAGAGGCAATCAATCCTTCAAGTCTGTCTCGGGATCTCCTGGGACACACTTCTAGGGAGTTCTGTTTCATTTGGGTGCCTGTGGAAGTTAAAAAACCCAGTTCTAGCAGTTTTTTAATAACAAATATATACTTCCATCTGTTTTCTCTTAATGTCTCAAAAATTGTTCTTCCATCTCTTTGGCGCTTGACATCTTACATGAGATTTCTATATCCTAAAGCAGGCAGCGTAAAAAGACTACACTGTGACATCTTCCCAGGCTAATCTGAAGGAGATGATGTGTAGGTCCAAGCTGAACTACGGGGTCTCTCTCCTTCTACATCTCTGCTCATACCTGCCCATAGTCTCATGAAAAGGATATGATGGCCAAGACACCTACATCTTCATTATTCCTGCACTCTTGTTGTATGCAAACACCATCTTTCTTTAATTATGCCTGCCTAAAGAGTCATGAAGACAGGGGAGACAAAAAAGGCCAATGCAATATTCCAGTAGAGTCACAAAAGCAGACACAGGATTGTCTTATTAACTTTGTTGTAGTGATGTGTTATAAAATGCAAAATGCAGAAAGGGGGCAGTAATTTGTTAATAAATATGTTAATTAGGCCGAGTAAATGTCTTTCTGGCATGCAGGGGAAATCACTGATTGTAAACCCCATGCACAGCACATTTCAGAGGGCAGAATGCAGTTAATAAAACCACCTTTATGTTTTATATTGCTGCTCTTTAGCAGAAACAGCTAATAACCAATTTTCATTAATGGTGTGGGCACAAATGTAAATTAGCCCCTTTTTTGGTTTATGTTACTGCAATGCAATCCTAATGTTAAAGTGTTGTATTTGGCAATTTCATTAAGGAAAAGATCTGAGAACCCAAATACAGACCTAGGGCCCGCTTCAAGGAATTTTAATATGAAACCAAAATTACACTGCACATTCTTGTTCACCACATGGGAATTTCCAGAAACCCCTGCTATCAAATGTTTTCCCTATCCATGGCAATGTCCACAACCCCGAGCTCCTGTGGGTGTTCAATGCATCCTGCTCGCCAAAAAAATGTCTCACAACTCCACGGCTGCAACAATATGGTCTTGTGCAACTGTAATCTGGACTTCTGGTCAACTCTCTTTGCTTACCAACCAGTGGCAGCCCTAGCTCGTCAACAGACAAAGAGATCCTTGTGTCAGATGGACTTTCATAGATCCAGGTGGCTGGAGGACAGAACAGAGAGGGACCTGCAAAGCCTTCTGTGACTAGGTTCCCGCTAGCCACAAAGAGCAAATGCAAACGTTAGCAGAGCCTAACAACACTCATTTGTGCTCTCTGGGCCAGTAGAAGTTTTCCATTTCTGCCCTCACTCGTCTGAAACCTCTTGTACTCACTAGGTCTTTCTTTAGTCATGCTGTGCAAGCAGCTACTGTATGCACCAAAAGTTAATTTCACTACACACTTCAGTGTGTCGCCAGAGGTGCAATAAATCACAAACCAATTTCCAATTTTGTTATGCCCTACTTGATAAGGCTGTGAAGCATTCTTTCCCCCGATATACATGTTTTTAAACATGAAGATTAGAAACAGGAACATGTCTCTGGATGCACACTGAAATTTTAACCTTTTTTAAGAGACGCTGACCCCCACAGGTACTGTTGGAATGAAACATCAACTTGTGCTCTCTTGAGTTTGATTCTTGGATCCAGTAGCTGCCTACAGGCCCTGATGCTGAAGAGCATCTTAAAAGAAGCTCTCTTCTTCTTCTACTTTTTTTTTTTTTTGCAACTTCAGCAAATAAATTCTTTCTGATGAAATACAAGTTGTTGGGATTGTGTTGCTCAGAATTATGCTAAGCATTTTAAAGGTGCAGAGTAAAATTTATGCATATTTAAAAGTTCGATGCATGCTATTCCTGGAGGTGGATAAAAATATTTTATCCTTCTGTACTTTGTACTTCTTTTTTAATTGACAAGTAAAAGCTGAATATCTTAATAATGGAAATTATTATATTTTGATTCATATATATTTTTCTATATGCTATATACATAATATATATTACGGATTAGCTACATCAAACTACAAGTAATATGTATTATTCACACTCTCAAGAACACTTAAAATCTACTCTTAAATGGCTGGGAAAATGCCTTAACCGGTGTTGCTTACTACACAATCATGAGGATTTAAGTTTAGCTCCCAGCACCCTGAAAAGAAAAATAAAGCCAAGCATGGCAGCAAAATGGTATCTTAGCTCTGCAGAGGCAGAGACAGGAAAATCCCTGTGCCTTACCAGCCAGACAATCTAGCCAAATCAATAAGCCCCAGGTTCAGTGAGAGACTCTGTCCCAAAACATGTGAATATTCCAATAAGATGGCATAGCAAGTAAGGTGTTTGCTGCCAAGCCTGAAGACCTAAGTTCAAGCCCCGGGACCCTCAAGCTGAAAAACAAGAACTGGCTCCCATATATTGTCCTCTAACCTATACACATACACTCTGGCATGAACCTGCATAAGCACATACTAAACAAATAAATGTACAAAAAAAACCAGACTGGTAGTAATTAAGCAACACACCCAATGTTGCCCTCTAGCCTACACACATGCATACACATACACATACACATAAACACACAGGTTCATGTGCACCTGCATACATGTACACACACATGTATATGAACACACTCACAAACCTACTCTTAATTATTTTTGAATACATGATATCTGTTACCAGCTATAATCACTGTGCTCTGCCATAGGTTACAGAGCTCATTCTGCTGTCTGTCTGAAGGTTTGAGTCCTCTGACCTGCCCAGTGCTCCTAACTCTAGCCTCTGGCAAACATCACTTTACTCTCTAAGTGGTGGATAATTTTTCACTTCATATTTAAGCAGGATCACACAGCATCTGACTGATGTCATCTACCTAGTATACTGTCCTCCTCACTGTGTATTAGTACCAAGTCAGAACTTCCCTTTCTTTAAAGCTGAGTGATACTCTATTCTGTTTTCATGCTACATTTTCTTTGTCCATTCAGCCACAGAGGGACACTTAGGTTGATCCCTTATCTTGGTTATTGTGAATGCTCCTTGTCTTAGGCAAGGTTTCCATTGTTGCGAATGACCACAGCAACTCTTATAAAGGAAAACATTTCACTAGGACTGGCTTACAGTTCAGAGGTTCAGCTCATTATCATCATGGTGGGACATGGCAGTGTGCAGGCAGACATGGAGCCGGAGAACGAGCTGAGAGTTCTACATCTTGATCCTCAGGCAGCAGGAGACTGTGTTCTGGGCATAGCTTGACCATCCCAACAGTGACACACTTCCTCCAAGACCACACTATTCCAACAAGGCCACAGCTCCTAATAGTGCCACTCTCTATGGGCCATTCAAACACATGAGTCTATGGGGGCCACACCTATTCAAACAAACAAACAATTTATAATAAGCATGGAAGTAAAGATATCTTGACAAACTGATTCACATCTGGATAAAAACCCAGGAGTGGGGGCTGGAGAGTTGGTCTTGTGAAGGACCCAGGTTCAATTCCCAGCACCCACATGGAGGCTCACCACTTCCTCAGGCAGCAGGCATGCATGAGGTGCACAGACATAAGTGCAGGCAAAACACTCATATGAAAAAAAATAAATCTAAAAGAAAAATTAAAAAAGAAAACCCAGTAGTAGGGTAGCTGGATCATACAGTAATAGTTACTCTATTTAATTTTGAGAAACCATGTTTTTCATAAAGGCTGTATTAATTTGAATTCTTCCCACCAACTATGTGCAATGGTTCTTTTGCTCTTATACATTTGCTAATACTTATTATTATTCATCAGTTTTACAGCAATCACTCTAACATGTGTGCAGTAGAGTTTCCTTTCGGCTTTAATTGGAATTTCCCTGATGATTAGCAATGTTAAAAATTATTTCATATACATTTTGGCCATTTATTTGTGTCTTGCTTTGTGAATTCTTATCTAGAAAACTTCCAATGTTAGCCTATTAAAATTCCAAACTAGCCAAATCCAAATGAATTTGGGTGAAGGATTTGTTAGACTTGTGTTTGTTTTTTGTATATTGAGCCAGAATTCATAAGTTAGAGGGTAACAAACAGCCTTTCATACTTACTAATTTCATTGTTGTTTTGTCTGTACTCACAGTATAATGATTAAACCACTTCTAGGGAATTTTTCAGGTTTAAATAAGTTATATATCACCAACTGACAACCAAAATAGCACTGATTCTTTTAAGCAGTAATCACTAATGGATGCTAGAATTAGTGGGTGAAAGTTGGATGAGAAATAAGATTATCATTGTCTCAAAACACCCATAAGATACTAGCAAGTTACACATTAAGAAATTTATGGGTGCCAGATGTAGTGGCAAGTTCGTGAGGCAGAGGGAGGCAGATCTGTGTGAATTCAAGGCCAGCCTGGTCTACATAGTGAGATCCTGCCTCAGAGAGAGAGTGGACGTGGGTGGGGCTGGGGGACACGACACGGAACACGGACACTACTGATGAGTGCTTAGTCCAAGACCAGAATCAGAATCATTGAATAGGGGCCATATATAGTGTGAATTTCAAAGAAATTGACTTAAAGTTTAGAAAGGAGGGGAAAACAATTCATAACAGTGTTGAGAGAAAGAAATCTCTCCTAACTTGTTTCCCAGGGTGCCGCTAAGAAACCCATAGCAGGCAGATCAGAAGGGGGAGGGGGGAGAGACGACATATAAATTTACTTAATATAAATTTTTTAGGGGGACACAGAGCCTTCCTAAGGAAATGAAGACCTGAAGAGAGGCAAAACTACACAGTGCTAGTGTGACAGAGCTGATGATGAAACAGTTACTGTCAGAGAAGCACAACTGGGAAAATGGGTCTGATCCAATAGCAATAAACTGCTGTGGGTTTAGCGAGCCCAGCCAGGTGCCTAGAAATAAGAATGTTCCTTTCCTCGATACGTGGGAGGGAATCTTACGGTGAACCACTTCCGGGAAAGATCAAAAGCTCTGACCTAGGCCTCAGAGGAGAACTGCAGGCCAAGTTGAGAGTGACCTTCTTGCTTCTGCCCGTTGCTCAGATGCCAAGATGCTGTATTTTGGGAGAGCATGTCCTGAAACCCATTACCAGGAAGCCAGAGCCTGGGGTCTTCTCTACAATCACATACACAAAACATAATTCAAGCTACATATGAACTTGTGTCTTCATCTGCCTCAAATTTCACCTGCTAGGAGCTAGAACACCTTTGGCGAGGGGGAGGGGCAGGATATAAAAGAATGGAAAGGACACAGAGTTTGGAGTAGAAGTCCTGTGTTCAAATCCCAGTTCACCTCTTCCAAGAAATTAATCTTGACATCTAAATCAGTTCAATTCCAAAATATGACTGTTTATTGCATTCTAAGGTAAGTGCTTTTCTTATTTAAAAATAAATCTTAAAAGGACAGAATCACATTGAAGAACAATTTGTCAATATCTACAAAGATTTATAATATACATACTCCATGACCAAATAATACCACTCCTAGGCATAAAGTTAGAGAAGCAGACATTTACAACAGGAGCGACATATAGGATCATTTGCTACAATATTGTTTGTGTCTCCAAAACTAAAACAGGGCTGAATAGATGGTTCTGTGGTTAAAAGCAGTTGTTACTTTTTCCAGAAGACCCTCATTTGGCTCCCAGTACCCAGTGTGATGACTCACAACTACCTATAACTCCAGCTCCAAGAGATAAACTCACTCTAGCTTCCATGGGCACACACATACACACACACACACACACACATACACACACAGGCACACACACACACACACACACACACACACACACACACACACACACATCATACACTCACATAGACATAAATACACATAAATTAAAATGATAACAATCAAAAACAACCTAATTACTCATGAAAAAGTGAAGCAATGTATACACTGAGATACATTCATATGCTAGAATATCATATACCATATTTATCAAATGAAAAAGGGATATCTGTAGATGTTTACATGGATGGTTCTTACAATGCTGAGTGCAAATTCACATGAAAGAAGTTATATGAGCAATGTCATTCCATAAATACACTGTGTTGTAGGACTTTGATCAGTGAGTGTTTACCCCTATTTTACACCTAAATAAATTCTTGAGAACTTTTACCACACTCTCATGGATTCATGCTACAAAACTGTTAAAACTTTAGCTGCACATTGCTTTAGGAAATATAAATGCATCATAAAAGCATGAGTTCACATGAGAACCAAGTTCAGAAAGCAATTACCTCCTGGACAGACATGGAACTAGGCATTCCAAAGCTTTGGTTGCAATGGCTTTATTTATTAAATGTGACAGTAAGACACATATTTGTTTGCAGCATTATTCTTTATACTTTTCATAACTTAACCATTCCCCAACCTCCTAATTTTCAAGAAAAACTACCTATATACATATAAGTGTGTGCACAGAAGACCTTTATAAAGAATCAAAAATAAACTCTGGGCAAGTTTGCCCTTGAGAAATGACCTGAGGACACAAGGTGGAAGAAAGAGACTGACCTCTCACTATTGTGTGGCTTCAGTGTATGCCATGTGAAAATGTAATTTTCACAATAATAATTGTGGAAAACACAAGTTACTTGATACTGTTACCACATGACTTTTGTGATAATGGCAGCCTTGCCCAGTGCCATGTGTATTTAAGCAATTAATGAGCTTGGCTTCCTCTCTCAGGAAACGAGATGTTAGCTCTATAGCTCACAGATGTCATAAACGAAAAGCACATCAGTATTCCCTTTCATTCTGTGTAATATTTTTGCCTCCATAAAGCCCCATGGATGTGATCTTATGAGCTGTCAGAGTAGTGGAAGAAATAGCCTCAGTACATTATTTTGTGATAGTCTTAGTATAAAAATATTTTGGCTGCGAAATGAAGCCTGCTGCCTTTTCAAATTCAGTCAAATTCAATTCAAACACTGTTTATAAACACTGTCTACCTGTTGGAGACTAAGGTAGAAACATGAATAAGAAGCAAGTTCCTGACCTCAAGAGTAGACTTTCTTAATGAGGTCCAGTTGGCCTTGCTTCGTCCCCAGAACTAATCATCTAAATTTATGGGGTTGGGCGCAGACAGTAATTATCATTGCTTATCTTTCTCTCTTCCTTCAACCTGCCCATGAACAGTAAGTGTATTCCAGTGTTAGCTCTATTGTTTTCAAGGTATGAGGAAAGGCCCATACTGGTAAGCAGCTCCCAAACACTAAGCAGATGTGCACAGTGATTAGTATTGCAATCAAATAAATCTTACAACCAAGTTGATCTGGCACACATTTGATGATATGCATAATCACTATCATGCAGCCTGGTAATTAAAGATAATTGGTAAATAATTCATGTAAATTACTGTAATTGATATAGCTCTGCAGTTAAGCCAAGCATTTCTAGGGTCAGTTGAGTGGAGTAAGAAGAAGTTAGTTGGCCCAACTGAAAACCCCCTGCATCTGCTAACATGAGGATCTCAAGCCTTGCCTTCCCCCATGGGGCCTCCCATTGCTTTGTGCCTCCAGAAAGCCCCCAGCTGACAGCTGAGCCGACCCCTAGGGTCCCCAGCTTTTCTGCTTCCTGGCTTTATAAGTGCACTTGGATTTCTCTGTTACAGAGGACAAGGTGTCAACAAGGTTAGCTCAGACCCCAGGCTTTGGACTGGAACCCTGGAAGAAGCCTGACTCCTCCCGCCATCAGAGAAGGTGCCAGAAGTCAGTTTCTAAGAGATGTGCCTTCCTTTCAACACTCCCTTCTGAAAGCCAGACCTTCTCTGGGGAAAAACATCAAGAGACATGATTCAGAAAAGCCTGCTGCCTAAAGTTTCTCCCCTGAAATTCTCCTCATTAGTGGGGCTCACAGACTAGTGCCCTGGGAATGCCAAGTGAGGCCCCAGGCATTTGCCCACAGGGCACTTCTGTCTACTTGGCTTAGCTTCCCTTGCTAGCTAAGGGTAGAACAACAGTGAAGGTTTGGTAGGTTTCCCACTTATGAATCATGGGTGAGAAATCATTCTGGAGAAAAGAAATGCAGCCAAAACAGGACCCAAGATGGGGCGCAGTGCTCACTGGGTGACCTTGAGCAGGAAAGCAAAGAGCCCAACTGCAGATACACAGGAACTAACACTTCTTAAAAAGAATATACTGGAATATACTGGCAGTGATGAAGGGTGGTTTCTGACTTCACCCTTCAGCCAGAGTTTATCTCCCTTCTCATCTAGCTGTGCAACCAAAGTCACAGTGTATGCTGCTTGTTAAAGTGAGAAAGAAACTCAACAGGCTTGTGTGCTAGCAGTCAGGGGTGAGCACAAAGCTTTCAGAGCTATCCTAGTTTTTATATTATTGTCTCGGGTTTAGCAAAGCTCTCCATATGGATGAAACACCCATCTATGCACTGAGCTCTAAGACTGTAATTCAAGTCCCCAGAAATGTTAAGCTTTGTCATTGATAATGACTAAGAAGGTCTCAGAATGCTGGGGGGAAAAATAGAGGCTGGTGGAAAGAATTCTGATAACTTAAGCTCTAGACAAGAGGAACAAATGTCCCTGTGTAAGGTGTCAGATTATAGTCTTAGGACCTCCAACGTATGAGCAGTAATAGATTTGCATAAAGCTCCTGGATTTCCTAAAGAACATTCCCTAAAACACTGCCAGGGGTGGGGGAAGGTGACAGCAAATAAATTTGGGGAACTCTGTTTTAAGTAAGTATAAATAAATTTTTGTATTAAGGGACTTCTCCAGAGCTTTGATATGGAAACACAATAGTAGAAATAAATATGCACAGATTGCAATGTTTCCCAATCCCAAATGATAAAACCCTAAGGGAAGTCTATTTCCTTCTGGTCTTCTCAATCTTCTCCTCACCACTGAAGGAAAAAGCAAGTGTAACTTCCTTGTCTTAGGGGAGAATCTTGGCAAGACCAGTTGGATTTCATTTCCAGATCAGAGCTACAGAAGAGTTGGGGGCCAGGAGAGCAGAGACAATATTTCCTGTTCCCAACAGAGTCAAATCTTTAAGGGGAGTGATACCAACTTCACCAAAGCTCCTGTGTCCCACAATACATAAGCAGCAGGGAGCCCACCCACAGAGTATATAGGTTGGCTATTGAGAATCTCTACAGCAGAAATTGTGTGCAGCATCTCCCACTGCCTCAGCACTCTGTAAGTCCACAGAGTCTTGACACAACCCTTCTGGGGAAGAAGACTGGAGGGGACCCAAATATGTCCAAATGGAAGTTTTCCATTGACCTGGAAGGATGGCAGAGTATAGAAAGTTAGGAAATGAAAGATTTCCCTATACAACTAACCAAATTTGTACAATGAAATTCATATGTATTAGAATTATCCATAGAGACATTTTGTTGATTATCTCATAATACTAGCTTTTCACAGGCTACACATAAGGAAACACTGGGGCAGATTGTCCCATTTAATCAGACACACCCTCTGATCAACATCGTGACTCAAGAACTATTGCCTCCTGCCGTTTTCTGAATAGAATTGGAGGCAGAGTGGATGGGGGGGTGGCAGACGGGAGGTGGTGGAGGGGCTAGGAGGAGAGGGAAACTGCAGTCAGGATGTAAAATTAATAAAGTTAAAGTTAAAAAATAGAAAATAACTAAAAGAAACATTTAAAAAATCCATAGCTGTGGATGGA
This sequence comes from Cricetulus griseus, assembly GCF_003668045.3. Classification (NCBI taxonomy): domain Eukaryota; kingdom Metazoa; phylum Chordata; class Mammalia; order Rodentia; family Cricetidae; genus Cricetulus; species Cricetulus griseus. Next base: position 319,459,003 of record NC_048595.1, on the reverse strand, counting down.
AACAGAAGCAGACGCCTACACCTAAACACTGAGCTGAACTCTGGAATCCAGTTGCAGAGAGGGAGGAGTGATAAGCAAACAGGTCAAGACCAGGCTGGAGAGACCCACAGAAACAGCTGACCTGAGCAAGGGGGAGTTCATGGACCCCAGACTGAGAGCTGGGTAACCAGCAAAGGACTGATCCAGACCCCCTGAATGAGGAGGTCAGTTTGCAGGTCTGGGCAATCTATGGAGCCTCTGGTAGTGGATCAGTATTTGTCCCAGGATACGAATTGACTTTGGGAGCCCATTCCCCATAGAGGGCAACTCTCTCAACCTAGACACACAGGGGAGGGCCTAGGCCTGCTCCAAATGATATGACAGACCCTGAAGATCCCCATGGAAGGCCTCACCCTCCCTGGGGAGCAGAAAGGGGTTGGGATGAGGAGGGGCAAGGGAGGAGGGAAGGGAGAGGGAACTGGGATTGACATGTAAAAGAAACTTTTTTCTAATTTAAAAAAAAAAAAAGCCATAGCTGCAAAAGTTATTTGCTATGAATCTCTGCTTCCTTACCTAGAAAATGGGAGTAAGCATGTCTACTTTATAGCTACCTCCAAAGGCTCTTTGAGATAAGGTTTTAAAATGTTCCATAGTGAATCTTAATAGTGCTGTTTGTATATTCAGTGGCTGAGACAAATGAGAGTGGCCCATCTCTCTCTAGAGCACTTGGCAGGTGTTATGCATTGTTAATACACTCTTAAAAATCAGTTTAAAAAATAGTATTACTCACTCTTAAAGTCACAATTACTGTCAGGGATGGGTTCTTACTGTAATCACTCCTTCTAATCTGAATTTTCCTGTAAATAAAGTTGCTAGGACAAGGTGGGGGGGAAGGAAGTGAACTATTGCCTCTAATAGAAAGCTGAAATACCTGTGTCAATAAAGAAGAAAATACCCAGAATCTCCTCTTAATACACAGAATACCCAGAGAACTGTGAACCCTCTGAGGAAATGTGTTTGAAGGACCAGTGTTGTTCAAAATCCCATTCTTTGAAAATGTTTTGAAAGCCTAATTGACAGCTAAATATTTCAACAAAAATCCTAACGAATACCAAATACACTAGAAGGGAAGAAAGCATACACACTGGGAGGGAGGAAAGATACAGACTGGGAGGAAGGAATGATACACACTGGGAGGAAGGAAAGATTTATACTTGAAGGAGCTTTTATTATTTTTATCATTTTTTATTTGAATTAGAAACAAGATTGAATTACATGACAATTCCAGTTCCCTTCTCCCTCCCTTCCTCCCCTACCACCCCCCTAACTAAAACCCTACTTATCACATATCCTTTCTTCTAATCTACACCTGACTAAGCCTTTCTGCTCCCTCATGACCTCTGCATCCTTCCTCTTCTTCCCTTCTCATTCTCGTAGCTCCCTCCGCTCTCTTCCCATGCTCTCAATTTACTCAGGGGATGGTGACCCTTTCCCTTCTCCAGGGGACCAAGTATGTCTCTCTAAGGGTCCTCCTTATTTACTAGCTTCTCTGGCAGTGTGGATTGTAGGCTGGTAATCCTTTACTCTATGTCTAAAATCCACATATGAGTGAGTACATATCATGTTTGTCTTTTTGTGATTGTGTAACCTCGCTCAGAATGGTTTCTTCTAGTTCCATCCATTTTCCTGCAAATTTCAAGATTCCATTGTTTTTTTCCGCTGAGTAGTACTCCATTGTGTAAATGTACCACATTTTCTCTATCCATTCTTCGGTTGAAGGGCATCTAGACTCCTTCCAGTTTCTGGCTATTACAAATAGTGCTGCTATAAACATGGTTGAACATATGTCCTTGTTATATGAATGTGCTTCTTCTGGGTGTATGCCTAAGAGTGGAATTCCTGGATCTTGTGGTAGACTCATTCCCATTTTCTTGAGGAGTCGCCATACTGCTTTCCAAAGTGACTGTACAAGTTGACACTCCCACCAGCAGTGGAGAAGTGTTCCCCTTTCTCCACATCCACTCCAGCATAAACTGTCATTGGTGTTTTTGATTTTAGCCATTCTGACAGGAGTAAGATGGTATCTCAGAGTTGTTTTGATTTTCATTTCCCTGATGGCTAAGGATGTTGGAGACTTTCTAATGTGTCTTTCAGCCATTTTAGATTCCTCTATTGATAATTGTCTATTTAGTTCTGTACCCCACTTTTTAATTGGATTGTTTGGTGTTTTGGAGACTAGCTTCTTTGTAGGAGTTTTCTAGGTCCAAAATTGCCCGAGCAGCTCACTGAACTAGCTTCTCTCAAGCTCAAAGAACAAGACCACTCGGGACAGTTCTGGCTTTAGCAGCTCCATCATTTGTAACCATGTGAAGAGTAAATATTGATGACCCTGACAGCAGAGTATCTTCCTATCTGTTCATTTCAGTATACTCAAAATATTGAGTCAACCCAAGTCTCCATTAATTAATGAACAAAGAAAATGTGTCCTACCTACTCAATGGGATGCAATTCAGTCTTTCTAAAGAAGGAAATTCTGTCACTTGAACTAGCAAGGATGAACCTTCAGGACACTGGCGAGAATGAAATAAGCCAGGCACAGAAACACAAATGCTACATGATCTCACTTATATTTCAAAGTGTTTTTAAAGAAATAAACCTAGAGCAGACAATAGAATGGTGGTTACCAGAAGCTGAGAGAGTGTGAGGAAGTGGGAACAATGGGGAGATGTTGCTCAAAGAAAACCAAGTTTCAGTTAGGAAGAATTGATATCTATTACAGCAAGGCAACTGTAGTTAATAATAGTCTATTGCACATTTCAAAGCTGCTAAGAGTAGATTTAAAATATTCTCACCCACCTAAAACAAGTATTTGAAGTGATGGATATGTTAATTAGCTTGATTTAGTCAGTCCATGTTGTTATACATATATCAAAACAGCACATTGTATTCTATAAATATATATGCAATGATAATGTATCAAATTACACATATTTAATGTGATGAACTGCATAAAGCATTTAGCAGAATGCTAAATCTTTATCTAATCTACAGCAAAAACATGTGGTGGTGTCAGTGACAATAATAGAAGCAATAATGGAAGCATATGTAACCAAAAGTAGTGGAAACATGATTGATGACAGAAACAAAGATAATAGGTAGATGAATGTATAGACAGACAGATTGATAGATAGATAGATAGATAGATAGATAGATAGATAGATAGATAGAGTTCCTTAGTCACTTTCTATTTCTATGAAGATACCATAATCAACAGAACTTTTAGAAGAAAGAGTTTATTAGGACTTACAGTTTCAGAGGGTGAATCCATGACAATCAAAGCCAGGGAGCACAGCATCAGGTTGGCAGGCATGGTGCTAGAACAGTAGCTAAGAGCTTACATCCTTATCTGCAAGTAGAAGGCAGAAAAAGAGCTCACCTCCTCCAACAAGGTCACACCTCCTAATCCTTCCCAAACAGTTCCACCAACTGGGGACCATGCATTCAATTACATAAGCCTTCAAGGGCTGATGTCATTCAAACCACTACAGATAGACATGTAGATAGGAAAAGAAAAGAACAAAAAGGTGAAAGAGGAAAACTCTTGTTGCCAAGTCTCTAAAAGATATGTATTGAAGTTGGGGAATAATCTGACACACAGGAAGAGAGAAAAGGGAAATCGGGGCTGGTTCCAAGTACAGAAGGAAGGATGTCTAATCAAATTGCTCTTTCCAAGAAACATTGCAGGGTGTTAGATTAGCATTACTAATAGCTTCAGTTAGTATCACTCATTTCTCAGAAATAAATCTTTTTCTTAGGTACAAAGAAAATGCAAAAGAAGGAAACATTTAAGTAGGATGAGTGTATACATTTTTGAACGACATCTCAAGTCTACCTGTACTCTGTGCAAGCATTCCTGGACCAATGGCTACATGGTAGCTGCTTTCGTTATCAATTTCTTGTTCTGGAATCTCTCAAAAGCACAGCAATGTCTCACCTTTTTCCAGATTTTCCAGAGTCCCCAGGACCTTCAGGGTCAGCAGAGTACACACCAGGGACTGCTCTGCCACTGAACTATACCACAACCCTATTTTACCTTTTTATTTGGAGACAGGGTTTTGCTAAGTTTTCCCAAGCTGGTCTTAAATTTACTCTGTAGCCCAAGAGTGTTACAGAGGATTGTCATCCTCCAGAGTAGCTGGGATTACAGCTGTACCTGTGACCAGGCCCACTCCATTCGGTTCTCACCCGGGTCCTGGTTTTCATTACATGGGTTGTTGCACCTCTAAGTTGATTCTGCCTGAGGAAAGTCTGCCCTGGAAACACAGTGCCTGGACCCCCACCTTGATACAAGCAGAATTCTCATGTGTAAAGTGCCTGCCTAGGTGTGAGAACTCAGCTTCATGGTCAGGTTTCTGCTTCTCCTTCACTGACCACAGGACCTATTTCCTAAAGATTCAGTTCCCCTTTCAGAGGTTACCTGTGTTTACTATAAAAGCAACACAGCAACCATGTAATGTCTGTGTTTTGCAACAGGGTTTCCTGAATAGCCTGTGTAATGCATGACTTAGTGCACAAAACTCTGCACTCCTGAGAAAATACTCCAAAATAAGGAAAATACATACATTGTGATTGTAGTGAATTTCTATATTATCTTATATCATATATGCTTCATATCATTATAAAATGTTTTAAAATATTTATACATAATAGTATTTGTGTAATGTATATAATATATTTGTATAATATATATTGAAAATACAAGTATTTGTGGTCTGTCCTTGCAACCAGAAGCAGCAAGATGATTAAACAAATGATGATTTGTTAACTCAATAGACCATTATGATGCAACTTTAAAACAATTGACCATCCTTTATGTACTCACTCACAAGTGAATATAGACATAGAGCAAAGGATTACCAGCCTACAGTCCACAACCCCAGAGAATCTAGAAAACAAGGAAGACTCTAAGAGAGACATACATGGACCCCCCCCCCCGGACAGAAGGGGAAAGAGACAAGATCTCCTGAGAAAATTGGAAGCATAAGGGGAGGGGAGAGGCAAGAGAAAGAGGAAGGGAGAAGGGGAGGGGGAGATCAGGAAGGTCGAGTTGGGGAAAGAACAGAGAAGGAGAGCAAGGAAAGAGATACCTTGATAGAGAGAGCCATTATGGGCTTAACGAGAAAGCTGGCACTAAGAAAATTCCCAGGAATCCACAAAGATGACTCCAACTAAGACTCTAAGCAATAGTGGAGAGGCCACCTTAAATGCCCTTCCCCTATAATGAGACAGATGACTACCTTAAATGCCATCATAGAGCCTTCATCCAGTAGCTGATGGAAGCAGAAGCAGAGATTCACAGCTAAGCACTGAGCCAAACTCCTGGAATCCAGTTGTAGAGAGAGAGGAGTGATGAGCAAAGGGGGTCAAGACTATGCTGGGAAAACCCACAGAAACAGCTGACCTGAACAAGTAGGAGCTCACAGACTCCAGACTGACAGCTGGGGAACCTGCATAGGACCCCTGAATGTGGATGTAAATTGGGGGGCTTGGGCAGTCTATGGGTCACTGGCAGTGGAACCAGTATTTCACCCTAGTGCATGAATGGGCTTTTGGAGCTCATTTCCTATGGAGGGATACTCTCTCAGCCTAGATACAGCAAGTGGGGAGGCACTCAGTCCTACCCCAAATGATGATCCCTTTGGGAGGCTTCACCCTCTCTGAGGAGTGGATGGAGGGTGGAACGGGGAGATGGTGGGAGGAATGGGAAAACAGGAGGGAGAGGGAAGTGGGATTGATATGTCAAATAAGATTGTTTTTAATTTAAATAAAATTAATTTAAAAAATTAACTCAGAATGAAAAATATGCCTGAAAATCCCAACACTCAGCAGCTGAGGCAGGAGGATCACAAATTCTATACCAATATAGGCTACATAGTAAGACCTTGTCTCAAAATATAAAAGCAAAATTTTTAAAATAAATCAATAGTAACATAATGAGAAGTGAGTTAAGAGAAAAATGATGAACATAAATTTTATTTCTTTTTTTGTATTTTTTGCCTAACAAATTTTAATCATACTCTTTCTTCTCCTCCAAGTCCTCCCATTTCCCCTCCCCATTTCCCTACCCACACAACTTCATGCCCAACACAAGTTTTTATCCACTTCATTGCTTCACTGTTTGTGGGAGAAATAAGGGAGGCACCTAGATACCATTAATAGGCAGGTAATTAAACACATCGTGATACATACAGGCTGGAAATAACACAGTCCCATTCAAAGAATGAGGAAGACTGATATGTGCTGTCAGAAGAGGGTCTTCAGGACATACTGCTGAGTGAAAACGAAAGGGCCCAGGTCACTATGTCAGAGGTGTTAACTTCAAATCTAACTATGAGAAGATATATATGAGCATGCATGTGTATGTAAGAAAACAGAATAAGAAATCTGAAAGGTTACATACTAAATACTAACTGGATTACATCTGGGGAAGAGAAAAAACATAATGAGACTGCTAAAGACTGCCCATGATGTTTTATTTTGTATTACTGAAACACTTTTTAGTATTATTGCTTTTCTATTTTGTTAGTATTTATTTGTGTGTGTGTGTGTGTGTGTATGTGTGTGTGTGTGTATGTTTGTGTGTGTGTGTGTGTGTGTGTGTGTGTGTGTGTGTGTGCACTTGCACGAATTCAAGTGTGTGGTTAGATTCAGGTTTTCACAGAGGCCAAAGGGGTCAGACTCCCTGGACCTGGAGTTACAAGAGATTGTAAACTACCTGAGATGGGTGCTGGGAATCAAACACAGGACCTCTGGAAAAGCAGGATGTGTTCTTAACCACTAAGTGGGCTCTCAAGTCCTGCTTTCATATTTTTAATAATTTTAGAACTTTATTATTACATCTTAAGTTTTTTAAATGCAAACAAGTGAATGGAGAAAAGTAATTTATATTTTGAATAGACCATCAACAAATTTTCTGTATTCTGATTTATTTCTTTTATACCTATTACATGAGAAGAAAATCAAGCTAGAAGAGATGATAATGGTTGCTAATTGCTAATTGTCTGCTGTAGTGGTGGCTATTAGCATCCAATTCAGATCCTTTTTCCATCTAGTGCTTCCATCCCCACTGTTTGCATCCACAGATATATCACACCTTCTCCTTTCTCTGTGGAGCCACCCTACTGTCCCCACCCAACCATAGGGACAGATCTCAGCCATCAATTGACTCACTCAAAGTGGAACCAAGCTGCAATATATGTTCTAGGAGCTCCAGGAGGAATCAGCCAAAGCTGATAACACTAACATTACATCACTGTTTAGTTTTTCCCTTGCTGAATTATGGTTTTCCAGAGAAATAGAACCAACTGAGTCTCTATAGAGGGTGAGGGAAAAGAAAAGAGAAGCAGTGAAGGAGGGAGAAGCAAGAGTGGGGGAGAGAATAAGAAATTATCTCACATAATAATAGAGGCTGAGAAGCCCCTCATTTATAGTTGGAGAGCTGCAGATCCAGTACTGATAAAAGTACAATTCCTGTTCTGCTCCAAGGATCCTAGATGAGCCAGTGATGTCCGTTCTGGTCTCAGGGAAGTGCAAGGAAACTGATGTCCTATAATAAAGATGACTGACTTATATGCCATCCTATATCCTCCACACATCAGCTGGTGGAAGCAGAAGCAGACACCCACAGCTAAACACTGAGCTGAACTGGAATCCAGTTGCAGAGAAGGAGGAGTGATGAGCAAAAGGGTCCAGACCAGGCTGGTAAAACCCACAGAAACAGCTGACCTGAACAAGGGGAGCTCTTGGACCCCAGACTGATAGCTGGGAAACCAGCATGGGACTGGTCCCGTCCCTATGAACATGGGTGTCAGTGAGGAGACCTTAGAAATCTATGGGGCCTTTTTAGTAGATCACTACTTCTGCCTAGCATAGGAATAGACTTTGGGAGCCCATTCCACATAGAGGGATGCTCTCTTAGCCTAGACACACAGAGGAGGGTCTAGGTCCTGCTCCAAATGATATGACAGACTCTGAAGACCCCCCTATGGAAGACCTCACCCTCCCTGGGGAGCAGAAAGGGTATGGGATAGGTAGGGTATTAGTTGTGGGGATGAGGGAAGGGAGAGGGAACTGGGATTAACATTTAAAACAATCTTGTTTCTAATTTAAATTTTAAAAATGGAGAGAAAGAGAAAAAGAGAGTCAAGGAGAGAGAAAGGGAATTCTTTCTTAACCTTCCTGTTATATTCAGGTATCCAGTGGGTTAGATGAAGCCCAGCCCATTGGGAAGGGCAGTCTGTTTTTCTCAATCTACCCATACATAAATTAATCTCATCCAGTCTCACCCTCCCAGGCACACTATACTCAGAATAATGCCCCTTTCTGGGTAGCCAGTCAAGTTGGTGCATGAGATTTACCATCATCCCTATTCTTCTCTCTTCTCCTTGTGTGTTTTCTGAGATGTTCCCCATAACAAGTTGCTTGAACTACAATCTTCATCTCATTTATAGGGATAATGACAAAACTGTATGTCAAGAATATTAAACATCGATATCCATCATTTTTCATCAAATAAAACAGAATAACCTAGTGGGAATCAATCTACCATAACAATTAATAGAATGAGGTGTGAGATGAGGCATGTCTTAAAAGATATATATATGTGTGTACATGTGTGCACATATGCATAAATATACCCAGGGTGAACTTAGCCCAGTTACATAACCTCTCTAAAGCTCAGTTTCCTAATCTTTGAAATGAGTGTGACTGTGGTACCCTGATATTTCATTGACTTGCTGTAAAGATTAAACTGGTCTCTCAATAAGTAACTGGAAGGAGATAACACACACTGTGTTCATATTTGGAACAGAGTAAGAGCTCATAAAGACTGTCTAGTGACATTCATATGCCAGTGCAAACCTGTCCCCTTGAAATCTAGTCAGCCTGGAGACAGACACAAGACCTTACTAGCTTCCTGACACATTGCTGTGGTCTCTGTCTCTTGACATCTGGGTCATCTCACCTTCAATTGTATAACATACATAAAACCTGTCACAAAACACTAGTGAATTTCACAGAGTTTACCAAAGGCTGGACCAGGGACAGGGGTAATAAGTAGACTAGAAAGACATGGAAAATGAAGAAAGGCTCACATCAGAGTAGAACTGACAACTTTTTTAATTACTTCTTTTATTATTTGAGATTATCATATAATTATACTCTTTCCTCCCTTCAAACTCTCCCATATGCCCCTCCTTGCTCCCTTTCAAATTCATGCATTATTTTTCCGTTAATTGCTGTTACATACATACATACATACATACACATGTTCTAAAAACTTAACCACAATCTTCTCAGTCTGTATAATGTTACTTGTATGTATGTATTCATGGAGGACTATTTGATATTGAATAATCAACTTCTCTTTGCATCAGACAGAGACCAACACAGAAAACCACAAACAATGAAAATGCAGAATTGTGGAGACCCATCCTAATAGTACAGTTCTCACATGTACAGCTCAGGGAACATTGTGGAAGAGGTAGAAAGATTGTAAGAGCCAGAGGAACAGGGAGTTTGCTGTGATATTGTGTCTCCTGGGAATTGTCAGAAGTTACACCCATGAAGTCTCACCAATACAACTATCTAAATGTGAGTTAAACAATGGCAACAGACATGCTAGCATGGGAAAAGAAAGCCCATCAGGCTTCAACTTACACAATGCTACAAAAAGCTGAGAGCAGGAGAAATAGTCTTCCCCAGAGGAGAGCACTAACAATTTTACTAAATGGGGACCACCACAATTTTTTTCCATTTTTTGATTTGAATTAGAAACAAGATTGTTTTACATGTCAATCCCAGTTCCCTCTGCCTCCCCTCCTCCCCTGCCACACCCCCCAGCTGAAACCCTACCTATCACATACCCTTTCTGCTCCCAAGGAAGGGTGAGGCCTTCCATAGGGGGTCTTCAGAGTCTGTCATATCCTTTGGGATAGGGCGTAGGCCCACCCCCGTGTGTCTAGGCTCAGGGAATATCCCTCTATGTGAAATGGGCTCCCAAAATCCATTCCTATGCTAGGGATAAGTACTGATCCACTACAAGAGGTCCCAAAGATTTCCAAGGTCTCCTCACTGACACCCACATTCAGGGGATCTGGATCAGTCCCATGCTGGTTTCCCAGCTATCAGTCTGGGGACCAAGAGCTTCCCCTTGCTCAGGTCAGCTGTTCCTGTGGGTTTCACCAGCCTGGTCTTGACCCCTTTGCTCATAACTGTAGGGGATGCTGTAGCCACGCCTGCTTAGGGGCTGGCTACAGGTGTGCCTGACCACGCTTGAGAGGGCATGGTCAGGGTGACATAGGGAAGGTTTAAGAGTGAGGGATGCTCATGTGGTGGCCCCTTCTTTCCCTTTCATCTTCAGCTTGCTGTACTTACTACTGCCCTGCCAGCTGGCTAGGTTTCTCTGTAAGTAAGGCTTTTCCCTAATGCTTCCCTTGTATTTTTACCTGGCTCCTTATTGGTAATTTCCCACATTATCTGGTTGTCAGAAGCGGGATCTTGTAAACCTAGGCCCCATTTGGGAGAACCTTTGGGTCCCACCCAGACAGCAGACTAGGCCGGGAAAGTGCTCCCTCTCTCCACAGGTGCTCCCAGCTCGCAGCCGACCTGCCCCACCACAAAGCATGTTCGCATTGCTGCTGAGTCACTCAGAACAGTCTGCCCAGCTGGGAGAGTTCTCCAGACCTCCCCATGGTTTTACTGCTGCAGTTTCTAGCAGCGCATGCACAGGACTGGCCAGGACTGCAGCCTACCCGCACCCAGAGGCCTCCTTCCCTTGAGCCAAGTAGGCCTCAGGAGTAGGCCTCAGCTTCCAGCAGGGCCCACGGCTTTCCCTGGCAGCAGCAGCCACGTGTGTTTCAGTGGTTGTGGCCAAAAGGCCATACACTTCCAGCTAAAGCTCAGCCGCCTGTGTGACCTCAGCTCCACCTCCACGGCTGCCATCTTGCCTGACTGGCCACTGAATGCCTTCACCACCTGCTGGTCAAAGATAGTTACTGCATCTGGAGTAGAAATCAGGTAAAATCATGGCAGAATATTTATCATTTGCTAAAATTGGTAATATTTTTGCTTATTACATGAATTCAATGTTTGAGGAGGATGCTAATCTGCCAATTACCTACCTATATTCAGTAATGGCAGTTGGCTTGCTAGTTCAAATAACACTACTAGCCAGAGTTCTCAGGAACAGGGACAAAGATAACCTTACCACCTGCTTACAGGAAATAATAGCTTTTTGCAATGAGGTTTTGGAGAAGAGATTAGGTCAGGCCACAATTGTGCAGCAAGTTGAACAGAAATTGGATGATAAGTGTGGCTCTATGTCCAATACGCTAAGGACAGAGCTGTCTGTTACCCAAGATGATATGCAGCATATTTATGATAAGATAAACACAGAGAGATCCTCCATGCCTGAGGTGTTAGAGGCTAGGCTGTCAGAGGACTGAGATGAAATAAAGAATATCTGTAGCCAGCTAGAAACTTAGATAGGCTCTGTATCCCAGAAATTAGATGCAAAGGTGCAAAATACCCAGGATAGGGTTGAATAATTGAGCAATGCCATTCAATCAATTATTGAAGCATCTAAGGCAGCAGATCACAAATCTGAGTCTAAATTCAAATGTTTGGAAGATAATTTACAGAACAGGGATGACAGATTAGATAGGTCCATATGGTCAATTGCTGAGGACTCAAAATCAGCAAATTCTGACCTCGAATCTTGACTCCAATACCTAGAAGGCAGTTTCCATACCATCAAGGTGCTGTCTAAGGATGAGCATATTAAAGACCTAGAAAAACGTGTAGAGGAGCAGTTAGAGCAATTTACAGATTTACTAACATGCTTGGAATCTTTTATGATGCAGGAAATTGAAACTTTTCATGAGGATATCATTACTAGGCTTAAAGATTATTGGGATGCCTCAGAGGCAGAATCACTCCAATATAAGGCACCTACTCCACCCAGGTATCATGACTATTCTTCTAAGGTTGTTACTCATACACCATTAGTCTACCCTGCTACCATGGTAGAAAAGCCAGCTTCTAAGAAACACCCTCAGGGACAGATGGCCTATGTTTGACAACCTATAAAGCTGAAGGATCTTAAGAATATTAAAGAACCAGTTGTCTCATATGGTCTCCATAGCCCATACGTAAAACAGCTATTACATTCATGGGCAACCTTTAACAGGGTGATGAGCATGGACTGGGAAAGACTGGTGGCAGCTGTACCTGAGAATTCATGCCAATCCAGTGGAAGGCACTGATCAGGGAAAAAACAAAGCTCCTTGAGCATCAAGGCATAAAGGACAATTATGAAGCCCCCCTAGATAAGATTCTTGGTGAGGGTATTTATGCTAACCTACAGGCTCAGGCTGAATATGATGACCATATACTGTCCCTATGCAGGAAAGCAGCATTAAATGCCTGGGATAAGGTTCATGAGTCAGGAGAATGCCTAGAAGCTTATACCAGAATAGAACAGGGACCTACAGAACAGTGCCAGGACTTCTTACAAAGGTTAACTAGGACAGTAGAATTACAGGTAACAGATCCAGAAATAAGACAATCAATTATATATACAATAGCTTATGAAAATGCAAACCCAATATGCAAAAGAATACTTTTGCCTTTAAAGGTCAGATCAGCTCCGCTAGAGGAATGGGTTTTGCATGCAGCCAACATTGACTATAATAGGCAAGATACTGGAGCTTGGGTAGGAGAGGCCATCTGGAAAGGTTTAAAAAGGCAACAGGAGATGAAAAGTTCTAGAGGCAAGGACACAGGGCTTGGGAAGGAGAAGCACCTTACAGAGGTCAACATAGGTACCAAGAGGCCAGAGGTTATTACTACTATGAACCAGAACCTTGGGTAGAAAGAGCCCTTCCCCAGGAAACCACAAAGGTGCTAAAAACCTAGATGTTTCAGCTGTGGTAGAATGGGACATATCAAGAGAAATTGTAGACAAACGAATTCTAACAATGCCTCATACAGAAAGCCACTGCCTTCTGGATTGTGTAGAAGATGTGGTAAGGGCAGTCACTGGACCAATGAATGTAGATCGACCAGGGACATGCAAGGAAACCTGTTAAGGCCGGGAAAATCCCAAAGGGGCCTCAAGAAGTCCCCCACATCAAGAAAGGTCCAGTCATTCCCAGTAGCAGTGGAAGACAATCTCTCACAGATTTGTGAAAAATAATACTGCTCTAGATGGTAGTTTTGCTAGCGATGAAGAATCAAATGTGACTGGACAAAATGAGAAACGCATATTTTGGCAAACTTCTATTAATGATAAAAGGCCTCAGTTGAGCCCGGCGGTAGTGGTGCATGCCTTTAATCCCAGTACTCAGGAGGCAGAGACAGGCGGATCTCTGTGAGTTTGAGACCAACCTGGTATACAAGAGCTAGTTCCAGGACAGCCTCCAAAGCTGCAGAGAAACCCTATCTCAAAAAAACAAAAAACAAAAAAAAACAAAAACAAAAACAAAAAAAAGGCCTCAGTTGAGTGAGAATTAATAATAAAGTTATTGCTGGCTTAGTAGACACTGGGGGGAAGTAACTATTATTACCCAAAAGGACTGGCCTCAGAAATGGCCTCTTAGAGAGGCGAATGTACAATTTTCAGGAATTGGAACTCTATCTAGAGTTCAACAGAGTATTCACTCAGTGGTCTGCAATGGACCAGAAGGACAGAAAGGGAGACTGAAACCATGCGCGGCAGATATAGCTATAAATCTCTGGGGTTGTGATCTTTTACAGCAATGGAATACTCAGATTAATATTCCTCCAGTGTCAGATACAAATTATGTACTTTAGATAGTAGAAAAGATCTGGTAAGATGCTATGGAAAATGGTTACAAACCATCCAGTCTGTACAGAAACTAGGTACAAATGATGGACCTTCAGAGGAGCCAAAGGCTCTGCCATTGAAGTGTCTTACAGATGAACCTGTTTGGGTAGGACAATGGCCTATGACCTCTGAGAAGCTAGAGGCTTTAGAAAAGTTAGTACAGAAATAGCTAGAGGCTGGACATATAATCTACCAGACCTTGGAATTCTCCTGTATTTGTTATCAAAAAGAATTCAGCTAAGTGAAGAATGCTGACAGACCTAAGAGCCATAAATAAGGTAATTCAACCAATGGGCTCTCTGCAGCCTGGAATGCCATTGCCTTCCTTGATACCTAAAGGATGGACGATCATAGTCATCAATCTGAAAAACTGTTTTTTCACAATACAGGAAAATGATAGAGAAAAATTTGCATTTACTGCATCAAATCTTAATAATTCACAGCCAGTTAGGAAATATCAGTGGAGGGTTTGCCACAAGGAATGCTAAATAGTCCTACTTTGTGTCAGCACTTTGTACAGCAACCTTTGGAAATAATTCATAAGAAATTTTCACAATCTCTTGTTTATCATTACATGGATGACATTCTTTTATCAGATTCTAATAAGGAAACTTTGGACTGTATGTTTGACATGGTGAAAGAAGTTCTGCCTTATCAGGGGTTACAGATTGCCCCAGAAAAGATACAAAGAGTAGATTCTATTAACTATTTAGGTTACAAGATAGACTTACAAAGAATCAGACTTCAAAAGGTACAAATTAGAAGGGATCATTATCAAACTCTTAATAGTCTTCAGAAGCTGCTAGGGGAAATTTCTCAATTACAGACTATTATTCGTGTAGAAGGACATGACTTAAAGCATTTAAAAAATGACCCTTAAAGGTGATAAGGACCTAAATAGTCTGAGAATATTATCCGATGAAGCAGAAAAAGAATTACAATGGGTAGAAAACAGAATATTGGATGCACATGTAGATCAGATAAACCGTGATTTAGACTGTATTCTGGTTATCTTGACATCCAGAGAATACACTTCTGGGATTCTGAGGCAGAGGGAAGACACCATATTGGAGTGGATATTTCTGCCACATAAACAGAATAAAACGTTAAAGACATATATAGAAAAGATTTCTGATTTGATTTTAAAGGGCAAATTAAGACTCCATCAACTGACTGGAAAAGATCTAGCAGAAATTATAGTACCTTTAACCAATGAGGAAATTTCCTCCTTATGGAAGGATAATAAATGTTGGCAAATAGCTCTTACTGACTTTTTGGGAATGATTAGCAACAATTATCCCAAAACTGACAGAATTAAATTCATAAAAAAAAGACATTCTGGATTCTTCCATGTCTTGTAAGACAAACTCCCATTTCTGGAGTTCTTACCTTCTACACTGATCCCAACAAATCAGGTAAGGCAGGTTATAAAGCAAGTGAGGTAAGTAAAGAAGTTCAAAGTCCATATACATCTGTACAGAAGGCAGAATTATATGCAATTCTCACTAGGAAACATGAAGGACTCTAAGGGATTGGTGGTCCCCAGGAATGGAAGGAGCATTAACTCCTGAACTAATTGGGAGCATGAGGGGAGGGGGGAGGGAGCTGCTACAATAAGAGCAAGAGAAGAGGAGTAGAGGAGAGGAAATGGAGGGGCAGAAATATTGAGTTGGGGGAAGAATAGAGGAGAGAGAGCAGGATGAGAAATACCATATCAGAGGGAGCCACTATAGGTCCAAGAAGAGATCTGGAACCAGGGAGATCTCCAGAGACCTACAAGGATGACATGATCTGACAATCCAGGCAAAGGTGGAGAGGATAACCTAAAAGCCCTTCCCCTAAAATGAGATTGATGACTTCTCTTTATGCCATCCTAGAGCCCTCATCCAGTGGCTGATGGAAGCAGAGACAGACATCCACAGATATGCACTAAGCTGAAATCGGGAATTTAGTTGAAGAGAGGGAGGAATGAAGAGTGAAGGGGTCTGTACCAGATTGGAGAAACCCGAAGGAACAATTGGCCTGAACAAGAGAGAGCACATCGACCCCAGATGCTGTCAGGGAGGCTAGAACAAGACTGATCCAGACCCCTGAATATGGACATCAATAAGGAGGCCTCTGCACTCCAGGGAGCCTCTGGTGGTGGATTAGTATTTTTCCCTGGTGCAAGAAGGGACTTTGAGAGCCCATCCCACGTGAAGGGTTACACTCTGGCCCTGGAAACATGGGGAAGGGCCCAGGACCAGCACAGGAAGATTTGGTGGACTTTGCAGAGCCCCCATTGAGGGCCCTACCTGCCTGGGGAGTGGTGGGTGGATGGGGTGGAGGGTAGGCTGGGGGTGGGGGAGGAGGGATGGGGTTGAGGGGAGGGAGAGGGAGAAGGGACTTACATGTGAAACATGCTTGTTCCCTAACTAGAACTAATAAAAAAAAAAGAATTATATGCAATTCTCATGGTACTCATGGACTTTATAGAACCTCTTAATATAGTTACTGATTCTCAATATGCAGAGAGAGTTGTGTTACACATTGAGACTGCATAATTCGTTCCTGATAATACAGAATTAACTTCACTATTTATACAATTACAGGAAACAATCAGAAACAGAAGTAATCCTATATACATTACACATATCAGATCCCATACGGGTCTGCCAGGCCCACCAGCACAAGGCAATGATGAGATTGATCTTTATTAATTGAAAGTGTGCTAGAAGCCTCAGAATTTCATAAGAAACATCATGTAAATAGCAAAGGTTTGACAAAGGACTTCTCCATCACTTGGCAACAAGCCAAGGAGATAGTGAGAAACTGTCCTACTTGTTCCTTTTATAATCAAACTCCATTGCCAACAGGCTATAATCCTAAGGGCATTTGGAAAAATGAGGTATGGCAGATGGATGTCTTTCACTTTGCAGAATTTGGAAATTTGAAATATGTGCATCATACTATAGACACATTCTCAGGGTTCCAATGGGCTACTGCTCTTAACTCTGAAAAAGCTGATTCTGTTATTAAACGCCTGCTAGAGGTGATGGCAGTTATGGGTATACCTGCACAAATAAAAACTGACAATCTCCAGCATATGTCTCCACAAAATTGGAACAGTTTTTCAAATATTATAACATAAAGCATGTCACCGGTATACCACACAATCCTACGGGACAAGCAGTGGTTGAGAGATCTAATAGAACAGTTAAGGAAATGCTCCATAGACAGGCTGGGAAGACTAAATCCCCCAAACATAGGTTGCATAATGCTTTATTAACACTAAACTTTCTTAATGCCAATGAGAAAGGATAAACAGCCACAGAAAGACACTGGACTATGGAAAAAACTGCTGGACTGAATCAGCCGGTATATTTCAAAGATGTACTAACCTCTGTATGGAAACCAGGACATGTGTTACGATGGGGTAGGGGTTTTGCTTTGGTTTCCACAGGAGAAGAAAAACTTTGGATACCATCAAAGTTGATCAAGATTCTAGTTGAAAAGGAAAAACCTCTCGATGAGCAGAAATGACAGGTATTTTACTAAGGTATATCTCATAAACTAAATAGAAACCTCCCAAAGGAAAGGGAAGTGTTTTGCTTTTATCTTCACAGGAGAACTCATCTCCAGAAGTCAAAGGACACTACATGGGTAGATACTTAAGAAGAGAAGGTAGCTATAACCATCAAACAAAAGGAACATGCCATACAGTAAACTTTACAGCTGTCTCTCAGAGAACTCTATTTCTCTTTATTTCCTAGTCCCTATTCAATTAAACCAATGCTGGTTTTAGAGGTGGATTTGGCATTCCTCCTCTAAAATCAAAGCACATTGTTTAACTAAACTTTAGAGTTTCTATATTGTATCAAGAAGCCAATTGATGTAATACAGAATAAGAGAAGAATTTGGGGACTGTCTTTGTCTTTTCTTGGCTCTTTCTTTCAAGGTGTACACCCTCTCATAATTGTTATTCTCCCATGGTTGCCTTTTCTAGTATACATACTTACACAAGCAAACATTTCTCTGCTAACATTAATGTTTGAGTCCCACACAGCTAATGAAGATCTGCCTGACAGCAATCCCTGGACATCCCGGAAAGAAAATGGGCCACACCTCCTCAACTGCACTGGATCCAACTTGCTTCATTTCAACTGACACTCCGGCCAGAGCTTTGGGTACTGATTTCAATCAAGTTGAGGATTTCAAGCAAGATCTTCAATCAAGCGAATCCCATCTAACATGGACTGGATACAATCCATTCAAGACTTTCACTATACTAACATTTTCTTCCTACAGGACCCCACGAGGCTATCATCATCCCATTTCAACAGGAAGTAACTAGGAGAATGCTACACCCCTTTTCTCCCATTGTTGTCACTTAGGATAGTGTATATACCTATCCTAAGTTAGAGATAGCTTCCTATTGTTTATGGTTGGGATTGGAAGGAGGTGTTCAGGCTTGGACACCTCTTTCAGATAGCTTTAGGGTTTAGTTAAAATAGGCATAGTTAGGATGTGATATAAGCAGATTGTTGTATCTTCTTATATTTCACCTTTATGATTGTTAATTTTGGATACTTTACACTGTTAAGTTTTAATCCTCTTTTAGACTAAAATGGGAATTGTAGGGGGATAGTGTAGCCACGCCTGTGAGGACGTGGTCAGGGTGACGTAGGGAAGGTTTAAGAGTGAGGGACGCTCACATGGTGGCCCCTTCTTTCGCTTTCATCTTTGGCTTGCTGTACTTTCTGCTGCCCCACCGGCTGGCTAGGTCGCTCTGTAAGTAAGGCTTTTCCCTATTAAATTCCCTTGTATTTTTACCTGGCTCCATATTGGTAATTTCCCACATTACATCACTCCTTCTTCTCTGCAACTGGATTCCAGTTCAGTTCAGTGTTTAGCTGTGGGTGTCTGCTTCTACTTCCAACAGCTGCTGGATGAAGGCTATAGGAAGGCATATAAGTTAGTCATCAATCTCATTCTCAGGGGAAGGCATTTAAGGTAGCCTCTCCTCTATTGCTTAGATTGTTAGTTGGTGTCATCTTTGTAGAACTCCAGACATTTCCCTAGTGCCTGATTTCTGTTTGAACTTATAATGTCTCCTCTATTATGGTATCTTTTATCTTGTTCTCCTCTATTCTTCCCCCTACACAACCTTCCTGCTCCCTCATGTCCTCCTCACCCCTCCTCTTCTCCCCTTCTCATTCTCCTAGCTCCCTCTCCCCTCCCCCCATGATGCCAAATTGCTCAGGAAACCTTGTCCCTTTCCCCTTCTCTAGGGGACCATGTATGTCTCTCTTAGATTCCTTCTTGATTCCTAGCTTCTCTGGCAGTGCCACCACAATTTTAAATGCCCTGTGGCCACCACCAGAGTATCAGTTAAGCTCTCTAATTATTGTGACACAATATTTGACAAAAGTAGCTTAAGTAGTAAAAAGTTCATTTAGGCTCATAATTTGAAAGGATACAGGAGGCCACTATGGTGGGGAATGGCAGTGAGAGCATGAGGCGGCTGGTCACAATGAGGCATACGTAGTCAGGAAACAGGAAGATGGATGTTTATTGGAAACTTTCTTTCTCCTTTTCCTATTTTTCACTCATTCTAGGACTCCAATCCATGAAAGAGTGCTGCCTTCATTCAGGGTACACCTTCCCTGTTGTGTTAAACCTCTCTGGAAACCCACTCCCACGTGACTCCAAAGCCAGTCAAGCAGATGATAAAAAGGAAGTGTCAAAACCTCACTGATTAGGATTCCTTCCTCCTTAGTGGTTCCTCCTGCCTCTTCTTCCCTGTGTCCACCTAACCCCAACTTCTGGTCCTAGATTTTTCTCAGCCGCATTCAAGGCATTAACCAGGAAGGGTGCTTTCCCTTTAAACCATCTTGACCTCCTTAAGAAGGAGCTTTCACTATCTCCATGCATTTTTTTGCCTTCAACAGAAACATAAATCCAAAGGAGGATGAATGTTTGCCTTCGTTTGCATAGGAAGATATGGAGACTGGTAGAATTACTTGCCCAGGTCAAAGAGTAGAGCTGGAATTTGAACCCAAGATTGCTTAACTCCACAGACAGTATTCTCAAATGCTGTACTCCCCTCCTCTCAAACCACCCAGAAAGGCCATTTGGCAACATGCAAGTGTGTGGTAACAGTATGCACCATAACCTCAGCCAGCTGTCCCTCAGAAATGCCAGTGCTTTCAGGGAACGTGGACAAAACAGCATGAATTATTCAGCACAAATCATCAGTCCCATTACAGAAACAATGCAATAGACATAAGCCGCCATCTTCTATGAAGGGCGATTTCCATGCTCATTTGAGAGGCCATATTCTTTTGATTTCATTTCTTCACACTAGTTGTTTCTGCATACAAGCTCTCAGAGTCTCTCCTACTGGAATTACAGAATGTAATGACTCTGTGCATAATGGGATATGTGTTCAATGAGTTATTTAATGATTAACTAAATGAATGACAGGGTTTGTTTCAGTGGTGTGCACCAGATGGTGGGTAGTGGGAGGTGTAGAGGCCACAGAATGGGGAGATATCTATTGTTGAAGAGATTTTTATCTCAGTTCCATTTGAGCCGAAAGAAGGTGGATTCTTCACTACTTAATTACTGCCCCCACAGATCTAAACCCATGCCCATTTTACTGCTCTTCTATGAAAGCTAATTTATTCAAAAGTACTAAGTGTTTGCTTTTGTTGCTTTTGTTTTGTTTTGTTGTCAAAGAAATCCCTTACTGGTTGAGTTGTTTCAGGCCCTACTATAAAAAGAAAGGAATTTTTAGATGGCAGTGAGTCAAGCTTCCATAGGTCTAAGACCAGTTTTGAAGACTTCAGAGAAGGAACACCCCTACCTGGATAGAAGTTCAGGGACAAGTGAGGAGAAAGCCCTTCCTACATAAGCCTGATGACTGAGTTTGATCCCTGGATCCTATGGTAAGAGGACAGAATTGACTCCCTAGAGTTATATCTAATCTCAACATAGATGACATGGTATCCACACACCTGCATTTACATGTATAAATTGTATATAAATAAAAATAAAATTAAGTATGTTAATTATTGTTATTAATTAAAATTAAGGGGGAAATCTCAGGGGCTGGAGAGATGGCTCAGAGGCTAAGAGCATACACTGCTCTTGCAGAGATCCACGTTCAGTTCCCAGCAACCACACTAAGTGATTCACTACCACCTATAACTCCAGCCCCACACAATCCAAGGCCTCTGACTTCCATGGGTACCTGAACTCAAGTGGACATACCCACACAGAGACATATCCACACACATGATTAAAAATGAAAGAAATCATTTTTTTAAATCCGAGTAAACATCAGTCCTTACCACACATCACTACTGTTCTCTAGGTAATCAATCAGCACAACAATTAAATATATGTTGGTATTCATAAGTCACAATTATAGAAACATTTACAAAATGTTTATTGGTAAAAATTTTAAATCTTGAGCCCCCAAAGTTAAAATGTGTAAAGAAGTTTCCCTTACAAATAAAAGGGGGTAGGGACCAGATTATCAAATATGAAGATCTTGATGGCTCAGCCCTAAAGAAGACATTTAAACCAACCCCTCTTCAGGGAATATTGTAGAAGAGGGACAGTGAGTATGTAACAGCCAGAAGATAGGGTGAAAGGCTGCAAAATGCCATCTTCTAGATTCAGCACAACCATTGTTGTGTAGTCACAACTGACATTACCTATTTCAGACCTGGATAAGACTGGCCTCACCAATAATCGGTCACAGGAAGGAAGAGGCTCATGGGGCCTTACCTCTCACTCCTGAACAACTGGCTGCTAATGGAGTATGGGAGAGGTGGAGTCATTGTCTTCAATTGTGTAGCCACTGCTGAGCTCACCAGGCAACAACAGGTAATTCCAAACCCATAGTCACACAGATGACCCTGGTTAAACTCAGTGGGTCACAACACAAAGTGAATAGACAAGAACATAAGAAAGAAACTTGTAGCAAAGAGGGGATCAGATGGTGTTAATAAGGAGATGGGAGAGGGTGGGTGAGAATGCTCACTGTGAGGGTGGGTGAGTGCTCACTGTGAGGATGGGTGAGAGTGATCACTGTGTATTGTGTACATGAATGAAATTGCCAAAATACAAATGTGATTAATACAATAACAACTATTGCTAAAGAGAAGCCTCCCTTAAGATTCTCTAACGTATTTTCACACAATAACAAAGCCCCTCCTTTTTCAGTTTTCTGAAAATGATAAGAAACTTAGGCACAAATTAACTTTACTGACTACATTTTGTAAGAGTACAACTATGGTTTGACCATGTGTTGGAAACTCAATCCCCAGTGAAACACTGTCGGGACATGGAGCCTAGTAAGAGGTAAACAGGTCATGATTGCTCTGCCTTCACTGGGTCAATGTCATTATCATGGGAGTGATTTGGTTAGCACAAGGACGATGTTACAAACAGGCTCCCAGAGGCTGGAGAGATGGCTCAGAGGTTAAGAGCATCGACTGCTCTTCCAAGGGTCCTGAGTTCAATTCCCAGCAACCACATGGTGGCTCACAACCATCCCTGTTGCCCTCTTCTGGTGTGCAGATATACATGGAAATAGAATGTTGTATACATAATAAATAAATAAAATCTTTAAATAAAAAAAAAGAGCACCAGCCGCTCTTCCAGAGGATCACATGGTAACTCACAAACATGCTTGCACACTTCTTGCTTTCTCTGGCCTGCTCCTCCCCTTCTGTTTTCCAACATGGGAAAAGACAGCAGGAAAGCCCTCGTTGCATGCTGATACCCTGATATTGAACTTCTCAGCCTCCAGATCTATGAATTGTCACTTTAGAAATTCTCCAGCGTGTGGCATTCTAGCAAAACAACACACAGAGAGAGGGTTGAGACAGGCACCTAGACCCATTTGTGAAAACTCTGTTCTCACAACTTAATCACCTCCAGCGGCTCCACATCTTATGACTGTCACATTAGGGGTTCATTTCAACATGAGAATTTGGGAGAATACAAGCATGAAGACCCCAGGGAGTTCCTAGTGTTGATATTCCATATCAATCAAGCTCAAAGAGGAGAGATTGCAAGCTCTAATGCCTAGGGTTAGAGTTTGGTTCAAAGGCCGGCTCTCAGAACTTGTAACTGGTAAGTGGCAGGCAGCTTCTTTCCTAAATTGGATGACTTGGGTCCTGCACAGGCAAGGGCACAGAGGCTGCCTTTCAAAGCCTTCTCCAAGCAGAGGGGTGGCTTCTTCTCTAACTCACCCAAAGGGATTCTCTAGCCTCCTTTAAAACAGTGGTTGAATATAAAATGTTCCTCTGTGTACTCTTCTATTTGGTAAGAGAATAGAAAATATATGTATGAGACAGTTTAGAATTCCATCTTCGTTTCTTCATTTAAACAATAACAAAACTGGTACATGAGCTATAGGAAGAATTCCCCTTTACAGATATTTGTGAGGGAAAGCAATAGGATATTGAAAGAACATGAGTGAGAAAATAGGGCCCACAACAGAGCACTGGGAACTGATTCAGAAAAAAACAGTTTAATTTCAAAGGCTTCCCTGACGTTTGTCAGGTCTTCTGATACCAAGACTCCATGTTCCTCCTCTCAGCCCTGCCATCATGTTTTCATAATACCTTAAGCCACGATTTAAATCCTGGTGACATTCAGGAGAGGTACAAACTACACAGAGAATGAGCACAGCCTAACACAGTATAGCCCATGGTAAAGAAACAAGACAGCCACATGTGACCTCACCACTCTGTTCTGTTTGGGGCCAGAGAAAAGGAGACGAAACTGTTTTCCAGCATATCAGGTTATGAGGAGGTGTCATCCAATCAAAAGGCAACCTGGTGAGGAGAGACACCCAAGAAGCATGGGAACACATAACTGGCTCAAAAGAACACAAGCACGAGACACGGCTAGCAAATGAGAATGTTCAAGAAAATACATCTTTTGGCAATTGCTCCAAACAATAGGCATGTTATTTCTGAAAGGGGAAAAAAATGCCACAATAAGTGGTTAAAAGGTAAGCACATGCCTTTAATCCCAGAACTCAGGTGATTACAGAAAGGAGGATCACGACTTCTAGTCCAGCCTGGGTCATGTGGTAAGACCCTGTGCAAGAGAATGGAGACAGTGGTGAAGAGTAGCTAGAAACAGTTTTGCAGGGTAGGACAGACGTATGAGATGCAGGTGGAAGAAGGGTACAGGCACCATATCCAACAAGGACATTAGCTAATGTTGGGCTCCCGGTAATCAGGGTATGAGCAAGGACTTGAAACAATGTATTCTGAAGGAAACACAGAAAGAAGAAAGAAAAAAAGAACAGGAAAGTGAGACTGGACAGAAAGGAAAGCAGCACAAGGTATACTCGTGCACTTTTTCCGTTGCAGGCTCCTGTGGCTGAGGCCTTCAGGAGGACTCTGTCAACTACATAGAGCACACATCAAGACCCTCCCACTGGAGGGGCAAGACAGTCAGGTATATATCCCCCAACCTTCGCCTATATCCAACAACCTTCGCCCATGACGGCTGGACCACTTGCTGAGGCATTAATTCCCAGAGATGTTCTGCTAGGAGCCAAAAAGACTTCTTATGAAGCACTCCAGGTGGCTGCAGTGAAAAGCAATCAGTGAATCTCAGTGAGAACAGAGGCAGTATATGGGTAGTTCCTGCAACAGATTTATTGACAAAGTCCAGGGCCCCGGGTTCTATTCTGAGTACAATAGGATGCACCAAAGTGTTCTGGGCATATGGCTCAGCATAAGATGGGCATTCTCACTGCTGTGTAGAGAATGGTTGGAAGGAGGCTAGCAGCCCCGAGTATAGGTGTCATTCATCCCAAAGCCCTGGGCAGTTAAAAGCTCAGCAGTTCCTACTCTTGTTTTAGAGAGGTAGCCCTGAGCACCTCAGAGACACCACAGCTTTTAGCCACCTGCCTCCAGAGCTTCCCTCCTTGCTCCCCCATGGACACTTAATCTCATCTGTGACCATTTTGACCTGGCTTCCAGGAAGACTTTTCCTTTACTCGGTAATCTCATAACTTGCATTTAAATGAAGATGAGGGGCCATCTTGCCACGTAGAAACATTCTGTATTCCCTGGCAAATGGAAGACTTGGAGAAGAACTATGCCTTGAAAAGTAACAAGAAGCCAGTCAGTCCATTCAAATCTTGGCCTTCCGCTTAACTTCCCATGTGATCTGTAAGTGGTTGCCAAGGCTGTAAAATGAAGATGGAATTCCTTTCACCAAGAGTTTAGGACAATAACTGAGATATTAAAAAGTACCTGGCACATAACGCACACCCACAAATAGGCACATTTTGAGATTGTTGATATTTATGTACAATAGATGTTCAAGTTTGTCCTTACCACAGAGTATCCCTGACAAAAGAAAGATGTCAACATGAAATAGAGCTAAAATGCACCCACACATGCATTCCCCCACTTTGTTTATTCTGATGATCTGCCTGGTTTAGAGAAATTCAGGCCAAGGTTTTCTCCTATTATCCTGGAGAAAAAAAAAGTGACTGGCTGAATGCAATGTTCCCTGAGCATCTAAGAAATCATTTGCCTTATTGTCTGGGCTCTGTGTCAGATGAAAACACAGAGCAAAATTTAAGGAATACTGAGAAATGCCTGTTATGCCAATGCCAAAGTCAAAGAGAAATGTTTCAGATTTATTTTAAGGACATTGTATGGAGAAAATGGTGATTTTCCTGGAAATACGAGTGCTGTGTTGGACAAACATTGATGTGGCATCAAGGAAAAGGTACCACTAGCTCCTGCTCACTGGTGTGAGCAGCATGACTATGGCAATTCAAAACTAGTGGCTTGCCAATCATGAGCTCCTCAGCAAAAAGATAAGTTATAAGCTACTTGTTTTACCTATTCCCATTCGTTGGGGATTACAATTTAAAATGGGCCAAAGTTGGAGGCTGGAGAGACGATGGTAATAAATTTTTTAAAAAATTTAATGAAACAAATTCCACAATTCTTATTTATACAAAAGTAGAATTATTAAAATACTGACCCACCATATATGTTGTCTTTTTAACAGGTTTATATTCAAAGGATAAGCAATCCATGATGCCTCTTGTCCCTCCTTGACTACCAACCCTCATGATTACCAAGCTTGAGAGTATATAGAGTCGCTTCTGTTAGAGAATAGTTTAAAGAGCATCAAACTCAAGGTCGGAAAACTGCATCTCTGACCCTCAACTTTGTCATCAGTAAACAATGCTGTTGGGGCTAAACATGAACTGAACTGAACTGGAATCCAGTTGCAGAGAAGGAGGACTGATGAGCAAAGGGGTCCACACCAGGCTGGTGAAACCCACAGAAACCACTGACCTGAACAAGGGAAAGCTCTTGGTCCCCAGACTGATAGCTGGGAAACCAGCATGGGACTGATCTAGACCCCCTGAATGTGGGTATCAGTGAGGAGACCTTGGAAATCTATGGGACCTCTTGTAGTGGATCAGTACTTATCCCTAGCATAGGAATGGACTTTGGGAGCCCATCCCACATGGAGGGATACTCCCTGGTCCTAGACAAAAGGGGCTTGCCCTAGGCCTTATCCCAAAGAATAAGACAGACTTTGAAGATTCCCCCCATGGAAGGCCTCACCCCCCCTTGGGACCAGAAAGGGTATGGGATAGGTATAATGTTAGTTGGTAGGGGCAGGGGAGGAGGGAAGGAAAAGGAACCTGGGATTGACATGTAAAATAATTTTTTTCTAATTAAAATTTTTAAAAATAAAAAAAAATGCTGTTGGATTGTAACCAGAAGCCTTTGGTCCTAACCATTCTATGCTTCTTGATATACTAAAAACTGATCAGTGTTTCCCACTAAAAAGGGAAAGATGGGGTATAAGGGTTAATAGATCTAGAATCACCCATGAGCTAAGGGGACACCTATGAGGGATTTTTTTCTTAATTAGAATAATTAAAGTGGAAAGAATGAGGTATGAGAGGAAACTTTTTGCTTTTTACCAGGTTGCCTTTACATCTTGCTGCAAGTTCACCTACCATGTTTGCCTTTTGCTGGCACTGCTGCTGCTATGGTTACATCCATCACTGACATCAAATCCCAGCTTCCTTGACCTTCCTACATGGACTAAATACAAGCAGTTCTCCAGGAATCCCCAGGGCCTTCAGGGATAGATCAGATGTGCCGAGAATCCAGCCATGTGGACATCCAGCCACATGGACACCCAGCCACGTGGACATCCAGTAGTTCTGAGTCTGTCCAATATGAAGACAGCCATTGCTAGACCATATCATATAAGTAAATCTAATAAATCCCTTTTAATGTTTGTTTCTATCAACTCTGTTCTTCCAGAGAATCCTAACACAGAGAGTGGGAATGCGGAGTAGGAAATTGTAATGATTCTCACTCAGCTCTCCAAAGTCAGTGAAGTTACATGATATAAAGAATTAGCCATAGAGTAAAACTCCCACATCTATTTGAAAACTGAAGACCAAAGTTTATCTCTACTTTCTAAAATATCCAAACTTCCTATCACATATTCAGCTTCCACAGTGGTTCCCATATCATCAACAACACTGTAAACATCTTTAAGAATAGCAAGTAAATTTAGCATCTCCCACAGTTCTTATGCTGGTGCTCAACACCTCCCTTCCTGCTTTCCTTCTAGGTGTTATGTTGCTGCACACACACTCCAGCGTTACCATCTTCTCATTCAAAATTGGCCATTTCTTCTATTAGCACCATATACCCCTATGGCATTTTCTTTGTGTGATATATCTGTATATGAGTAATTTTTGAAACATCGTCTCTCACCAACCTGGGACTCATCAAGTAGACTAGGCCAGCTGGTCATCAAGCCCCGGGATCTTCCCTTATTGGCCTCCCCAGTGCTGAGTTTACAACCACATCCTACCAAGGCCAGCTTTTATTACTTGGATTCTCGGGGTCAAACTCAGGTCCTTGTGTTTGTGAAACAAGCATTTTACAAACTAAACTCTCTCCAGTCCCCTTATGGTATTTTCATATGTACTTTGCTCGTGTTTGTTTCTCTTCCTCACAGTCCTCCTCACTGACCACCCACAACCCCTGCCTCCTGTTGGTTTTTGAGGAGTTGCAGGGTTTTCTGTTTGCTGTTGTTGATGGGTATATATGTGTGTTGTGTGTCTGTGTTTCGTGGTACATATGGTTATATACCTGCCAGTACAGGTGTGTGTGACATGCTAATGCATCTTTCTCAGAACAACCTGCTATGACTGTTGTCATCCTCATTTTAAAGAGAAGCAAACTGAGGCATCTGTGAAATTAAGGAACTTCCCAAAACCACTGGTAGACAAGAACTCGAGGTCAGGTTTAGGGAACTCCAGATGTGGCGGGCAACCTGTCATGCTGCAAACCCTCTCCAGGAGCAGGACAGGAGAGCTGGAGTAAAAGTTGTAAATGGCCAAGACAGAGGATGGATGGCTCCGGCAGAACCTGCCAAGGGGTAGTAGAGGAGAGCTCATGCACATCTGGCTAAGTGGGCTAAGACAAGCCAGTTCACTTCACTGAACCTCAGCTTTGCCGATTGCAAAGCCAAAAACCAGAATAGTTACCGCCTACCACCCCCCAGCTTGTTCCTGAGAGATAGATAAGAACTCTTAGCTATTATATAAGACACAGCTTTCTCTCCAGCCTCTTGTTTGCTGACTTGTGTGAAAGTCTCCAAATCTCCTGATAGCCAGGGCTCACCTTTTCCCTGGAACCTACCACCAGTATCCCCCTGTTCTTCCATCTTCTATTCTCGACCCATCTATCTATCTGGCCCTATCACTGACAGACTGGGAACTCCAGGTTTCTAAAATGTTCCTAGCATGATGCATATATTTTAGAACCTCCATTTGTTCCTGTGGAGTGACTATCTGACAGCTCAGTTGGACACATTTTTAGGTGTTCTTCAGATTCCGCCCTCAGCCTGTACCTCACAGGCCCCAAAGGCATATGCTGAAGGCTTTGCCTGCTGTGCAGCTGGCAGGAGTCACGTCACACCTACTTTGTAAGCTTGGGAGGGTTCCTGTCAAGAGCTCCATCTTCTCAGAATTAAGAATCTTCTGCAGGCTTTTGTTGCTTCGGCCAATGGCAAAACCTTCCAGACAATACACAAACGTCCTGGAGTCAAAGCGAGCAAATAAAAGTTGATTCCTTTTTATCTCCTTTTCTTGGCTTTGCTTGTGGAAGGGAGAGCCAGCCTCCCTTCCCCCCCCCCCGCCCCCATCTCTTCTCCCTGGTGTTTGTTTATTAATGGAGTAGAGCAAGCCCCCAAGAGCTGCACCCTTGCTCTGAAGTTCTGACTGTAATGGGAACAGTCACCAGGGGATGAAGTGTCACTGTGGTTATCTAATGACCAAGGACAGCATGCCTGTGAGAGTGCAGCCAGGGTCTCTGGCTGTCACCACATGCCTTATTCTTCCTCTGCTCTCTGCCCTGCCAGCGGCTAATTGATTTGTGAAATGCTCAGAGGTAGTTTTGAGTGGGAAAGACACTTTATATCTGCTTACAACAAATCCTAGGAGGGACAGAAAAAAAATCCATTCCATGCCGACTCCTCTATTTGACTCTTTCTTCTATTCAGTTCCCAATTAGCTAAAACTTCAGCACCGAAAGAAGCAAGCGGAAGAAAATTCTTCTGCTAACCCGTCCCTGCCAGGTGAAGAGGCAGGATGTGAACAACCCAGCATCAATAGTGGAAATGAGGAATGGGAAGGCAGGCAAAAAGAAAGGAAGGTGACTCTGTGGCCTTGCAGCCACTGACTTCTGAGAATCACTACACCCAAAAGCCAACAAGTGTGCCAGTGACCATAGATGAGCATAACGCATGAGAAGTCAGAATCCTACCACGCCTCCTCCTGGCTGCTTCATTTAGCACACATAAAGTCCAGTAAACTGGTCTGTATCCTCCGGCAGTCAGTCTGCAGTTTCTACCCATAGACTCAGAAATGCTATCAAACTCCTATAGACCCATTACCCCATTAAGGATCAAAGAGCTACTGGGGTTTTCTTGCTGCCTGAATGGTAACGGGACTTGTCTCTGACCTTCCAGCCCAGCTTCTGCCTTCAGTGCCTCTTGCTTTTTCAGAACCTGTTTGTGAGGGTGGTGAGGGAGTTGAGGGGATATTGATAACAGAATGGAGCTTTTATCAAAAGCTGCTCCTTGTAAGTAAATTTGGCATGAGCTCAGAGTTCTTCCCCTGTGGCTGATGATCTCAGAGTATCTTGACTAAAAGCCAAAAAAGTCAGTCCTGGGGCATTTTTCCCCTGCAGATATTAAACTTTTGGACAGTCAGATTAAGACTAATTTGCTCATTCACACCATACTCATTTAATTAAAACCTAAAGTGTACTAAATTCACAAAGATATATATAGAGAGAGACAGACAGGCAGACTATCTTACCATATATCTCAAGCTTCCTTGCAACTTGCTATACCTTGCACGCAGGCTTCAAACTTACTCAAACTCCCTTAGACTCCCAGTTACATTACATGCATGCATTCCCACACTCCACTTATTCTTTATTAGATCATAATGTCTGAATTTACCACCTTTGTCAAAAGTTCACACAGCTTAAACCAAGAATATTTTAATCACTCATTTTAATGCTCATTCTGCCTAAATAACTAGCCCATTGTTTTGGAACATGAGGTGGTACACAGCGAGAAAGATGAGAATCTTACCCTTCTTTGAAGTACTCAGTTCCATAAGATTGTGGGAGTGGAGAGCATTCTAGAACAGTGAGCCATTTTCAACCCTATGACTCCATCTGACTGCTTTAGCCAATTTCACTCCATTGGCTTACCTATGGTACAACACAGAACATGATATATAAGCATTATGTTTCTACCTACTGATCAATCAATTCCCAAAGGGAATTCATAATCAGAAACTCGTCAAATAGTATGGCTGATGATTTTCATTTAAAATGTGGACTAATTGTCATCATCATTGTTTTATAAAATGGAGAGATGAGTATTTCTTGTCCATTGAAACAGGATTCAAATCTATCCTTCATTGTTGTATACATAAACTAATACAATTATCACTTTCAAGCTTGCATTTCTAGAGTCCTCATTGATTTATAAAACACTTCATAATTTACAAAAAGGAGTTTCTCACTTATTTAAATGAACATTCAATAAGATAAAGCCTATGATGTTGGAGGCTAGTGAGTGAGAAAGACAAGTTGTAATAGGTGGAAACATAATAGAGAAATGTAAAGACAGACTGGTGTACAGAGGAGAGAAAGTAGATGATCAAGAATTCAACACTTAAAATTGTTTACTGGGGATCCTACTTGTTCGTAAGTTCCAGACATCAAGGATGTCTAGGGATACATGCACAGTTGGAAACATAATGAGAAAGGTTTGATGGCAGTACTCAGTAAGACTGAGAGTGGCAGCCATTGTGGTCAATGGGTTTCTGATGGTAGGGATGGCAATGATGGTAAGTTTTCAGAAGACTTGGATAGTTCTTGGTTAATCAGGATCAGTGCCCTTAACTGTCACCATGCCAGTTCCCAGCCTGACATTCCAGTGGTTCACCATAGAGCCAATATACGCCCTGCCACAGAAGCAACAACTGACAGTCTGTGGCCACTCAGAGATTCACTTAAGGCCAAGAAAGCAAAGAGGAGGCCCCATGGCTCACACCTGCCTTCGATTAATTAGGTTCCAACTGCATTGAGAGGAGAAGCAACAATAACTTTGAGGAGGGTGAGAATGCCAGGAAGGGGAAGACCAAACCCAGAATGAATTAAAAGCAGATGACGCAAGTCCCTGGCTTATGGAACCCGGCAAGAAAGAGCAGGAAGTAGTTTCTTGGAGAAGGACAGCTATCAGAAAGAAAAAAATATGATGGTTGCAATAAAACCTAACAAAAGCCAACAAAAGAAAATGTTGGACAATGTGTTAGATAAATAGCCCGCGAGGCTGATCCACCTCACCGAGCTGTTGTAAAGATCAGCTAATAAAAAAGATTATTGAGGACACTGCAAACATAGAAGAACTGACCAATAATATGAATAATAAGGGAGGAGCTAGGAATGAAACCAATTCAGTCAAGACCACAGATGTTGAGCAACCAGCATAAGAAGTAAAGAAAGCAGATAGGGCTGTTTGGAGGTGTTCCAAGCAAACAAGAGCCGAAATACTTTTTTTGCTCTTAATTTTTTAAAAGAAGACAAGTTTACAGGGTATAAGACTATAAATAAATATTGGCCAATGGGCTCTTGCTTTTCCCTGGAGACAGCTCCCTTTGAAATGACTTCCTGGACCAAGGGCTAAGGGAGTTGAAGGCTCCTGCCCTCCTCCCTAGAGCTCATGGTCCAGGACAGGAAACTTCCCTCCCTCATCGCCAGTGATTTGGAAGGAATCCAAAGCCATAGTTCATTTCATTCTTTCATCCCCTGCCTTTGCCAAATGCTGACAATTACAAACAAATGTTTTCTTCACACTCTGCTCATTTGGGTTGCTTGTGTGTATGTGACTTGAGAAATGCTTTCTAAATCCCCAAGGTGACAGGATTTCCACGTAATGATAATGATTATTTAATGTCATCATCACAATGGGCTGCCTGGGCAAATGAAATGCTTGCTGGGTCTAAAGCATTCACTCAAGTGAAGTAAATTAACGCTTTCCAGGGTACCAGATTTCCCGTCGGGGCCCTAAAGAAGGTAATTCATTACCCAGGCATTCTCCACCCCCAACAGTGCTGTCTACCAGCAAATTCTTCAGCTGTTTAAACTGTCAGGCTTCTTGGCCAGCACGGGGAAGTCCAAGAGAGATAAAGCTATGCTGAGAAGGCCCAGACTTGGTAGATATTTTCAGTCATCTGAAGACCAGCCAGGGATGATAAGCACCATGATCATAACCCCTGTGGATGCAGCCCCTCTTCTCCAGCACGTCCATCATGGAAATCATCGCCTTTGGTCCTCACTCTAATTCCAGAGGGTCACAGAGCAGGTGTTATCACAGTCAGTATCCAGCTATGGTAGCACTGAGGGAAAGATGACATCCATGGAAAAGAGCCTTAAAGGCAAATGACAAGGTACCACAGGAAGACTAGGAAAGGCTCCCAAACCAGTACCATCAAAAGCATGGAGTTGAGGACTACATGTATCGCTCAGTGGAAGAACATCACGCTCGGAATGTGCAGCTGGCCCGCATCAGTTCCTAGTGTGGGGTATACAGGAGGCATTGGAGACCTGGACCAGGGCCATGAAGAGTGGCTATGTACTTGGCACACGGAGGTAAAAAAGAAAGAAAGAAAGAAAGAAAGAAAGAAAGAAAGAAAGAAAGAAAGAAAGAAAGAAAGAAAGGAAGGAAGGAAGGAAGGAAGAAAGAAAGAATATGAAGAGGCTTGAGAGTCTCACTGAGTAGACTAGGTTTAAAAGATTATCTACTGGTTGTTTATTGTTAAGAAAAACTGTCTCTAAGGCCAACATGAAGAAAAATAGGAAGTAGAGCTGTGTTAAGAGCTCAGTCAGTATAGTATTTGCCACATAAACATGAAGAACTGAGTTTGATCCCCCAGAATCCACACTGGAAAGCCAGGCATACTGAACAAGACCAGCAGAGACTGTCAATTAGTATGCCAATATGGAAAATTCTGAAAGGCCCCACACCTGGATGAAGAGCTGCAAGTGGTCAATGGCTGCTGAAAGGGGAATCAATTTCCTCCAGGGACAAGCTGCATAGCTTCCCTGCATAGCTGTCCCATCCAAACGGTCAGCCCTGGACACATATACATACTCACAATGCTAAATGGACTCAGTAGGTTGTATATCCATGTGTGCATATATACATCTGCATATGTAGACAACAATAACAATTAAAGAAGAAGGAGTCATGAATTTGGGACAGGGGACATGAGAGGAGTTGGAAGGGAGGGAGGGGCAGGAGTTATGTAGATACAATGCTCAGACCTGAAGTTCTAAAAAAGAAAAAGAAAGACAAGAAGCCAGGCAAGTATGAAATCCCAGCACTAGGGAGGCATAGGCAGAAGGGTCCCTGGGGCTCACTAGCCAGTCAGTCTAGTCTAATCAGTAAGTCTCAGACCAATTAGAAAAGATCAACCAGAAGATGACCATTGGCCTCCTACACCTGCACATATATGTGCATGGAAATATTCACAAACATGAACATGTGTACATTTACGCACACACACACTCCCTAAAAAGTAAGGAAATAATAAAATTAAAGTTTAAAAAGATGGTTGGAGAGTTGGCTCAACAGTTAAGAGCATGCTAAATGCTAAATGGACTCTTCTAGAGGGTCCAAGTAATAGTCCCAACACCCACATAGCATAACATCTCACAACTGTCTGCAACTCTAGTCCCAAAGGATATGATGCCCTCTTCTGGCCTCCACAGGCACCAAGTACCCATGTGATGCAGAGACTCGAATGAAGGCAAAACACTATATACATAAAATAAACAAATCTTTTTAAAATTTTAAATTTAAAAAGAAAGATGGGAACTAACCAAGACGAAGACTTTACTAATCTGATGCTTTTCTATAAATTAACTAACTGAATCTTCACAACTAATCTGTGTGGATCAATTATCAACAACCCATTTTTTTACAGTCAGGAAAACAAATACAGGCATAAGTTATGTTCTTGTCCAAAGTCTCCACCTACTGTGTGGTGAAGATGAGAATCAGGAACAAGGCAAGATAGAGCAACAGAAGCCTGGTGCTCTGACTGGGATGATAAGCCACAGGTTCAGGGCAAATGCCATTAGAATTTGTGTATAAGGAGCCCAGGTTTCTCTGCCTACCCAGAGCCTCACTGAATCACAGAGCTGGCAAAGAGCGTCTGCAAACATGAAGCAACAAGCAAGACAGTGACTGTCAACTGCTCCCTCTCACAGATGGGAAAGCGGAGTCCCACAAGGAAAGGGTCACAACCAAGTTAAGGAGAAGCTCTTTCCTCCAGAAGCAGGCGGCAGGTGCAACATCTGAAAATGCAAATATCTGAGAGGATTGTGGCAACTGGTGAGAAGGTGGCAGGAAGAAGCAGGTTCATGCTGAGGACAGCCAGGGCATGGATGTGAGAAGAGTCACCACAAGGATAGTGGGGAGGCATGGGGTAACGGAAGGAACAGCCATCCACCACTTCTTTCCTGGAGCCCCTCAGCCAAGGCATGGTGATTTTAGGAGAATAGGGATTTATAATGAGAAATAGATCATATGAGGTCTAGAAGATAAGAATGAATAGGATTTGAGCTTGGAGTGAGCCCCTATTTTGCATTAGAAAATACTATTAAAAACTTTCCCTCGAGGGGCTGGAGAGATGGCTCAGAGGTTAAGAGCACTGGCTGCTCTTCCAGAGGTCCTGAGTTCAATTCCAAGCAACCACATGGTGGCTCACAACCATCCATTATGAGATCTGGTGCCCTCTTCTGGTGTGAAGATATACATGGAAGCAGAATGTTGTATACATAATAAATAAATAAAATCTTTAAAAAAACAAAACGAAAATAAAGTATACTATATATATTAAAAAAAAAGCTTTCCCTCGAGCTCCATGAATTCCACCTATCCCATCAGCACGAACTTCAACCTAAGAAGCAACAGAAAACAGTTCCATTGACCTTTCTCTTTACCACAATATCTAGGACATGTTTGTTCTTTTGACAAAAGAAAAATTAGCCTTTCTGCTTTAACATGAAAAAGATTCCTTCTGGAGGGAGAATCAACAAGGAATAGTAACATGCTCCAAGACCCTCCTTAGCATGGAGGCATCACCTGCAGTAAGAAGCGTGAAAACCTCAACTGAATTGCCTTAAGTTCCTCTAAAACAGTGGCTCTCAACCTTCCTAACGCTGCAACCCCTTAATACAGTTCCTTGTGTTGTGATGACCCCAACCCTAAAATTATTTCTGTTGATACTTCATAGCTGTAATTTTGCTACTGTTAGGAATCATAATGCAAATATCTGATGTGCAGATGATCTCAGGCGACCCCTTTGAGAGGGTCATTCAACCCCCCCAAAGGGGTCATGACCCACAGGGTGGGAACTGCTGCTCTAAAAGATTTATCCAACAGAACCCTGAACTCATTTTTGTAGTAAATCCAAAGTAGGCTCTACCTAAAACAGAGTGTGAATTGTAACATCATCTATAGAATTATTTGCAAATGTGCCTAGAAAAGTTGATTTTTTTAAGCCTGCAAATGATTAAGAAAACAAGAGTTAGCCAGAGCATAACCCCGCCCGCTAGAACTAAGCACCAACTCTAAGTCCATAGCTTCAGAGCTAAAAGGGCCTTCACTGACAGGCCTGGGGAAGTTATTTCTAGGAAGTGCTCAGAGGACTTCTTAATGGTGCTCAAGATCTCACCATGTGGAATATGGATGACCCTAGGGAACACTATGCTAAATGAAAGAAGCCAGACAGAAAAAAAGGTACTACGTAATCTTATATATACTTGAAGGAAGAAAGGAAGAAAAGAAGAGAGAGAGGGAGGAAGGAAGAAAGAAGACAAAGACAGAATCAAATGCATAGAAGCAGAAAGTAGAACCATGCTTGGGAGAGGTAGAAGAAATGGGAAAACATAGAACAAAGACAGCAAGTATGTTTGGTAGTACGGATGAACCTAGAGAAGAACCTGAGTCTGCAGTTATAGTACTGTGTACTGCAAATCTACTAACACAGCAAACTAATTCAGATACTCCTGCCACTAAAAGGTAATTATGTGACTGATATGTTCCTTGGCAGGACTGTAGACACATATATACAACGTGTGTGTCATATACGTTAAAGTTACAAAATTTTAGTGAGTAAATAAACATAGTATCATTGTGTAACATCATATCATATATTATCAACATAACATCAGGAGCTACTAAATAAATTTTTCAAATATTTCAGTTTCTCTAATCCTCTTATTCATTTATTAGTTTGAAAGTCCAGATGTTTTAGAAATATACTCTTGATATGTACACAGAATTGTAGCACTCGGCCTTGAGAACCATCCCAGCATGTCCTCACCCCTTCTCCCTGCCCACTGCATCCCCTCCCCAGGCCACAGTGCTGGCTCGACCTCCACAGACTTCATGTGGGTTGAGGGCACTGGCCACAGAGATTGCCTGCCCACCCTTCATTCACACCCACTATTGCCAAATGAGGATAGGATAGGGCCGACCAGTCAGATCCCAGCTTAGCCATCTCTTTGAGCTTTGTCCCATCAACCAACCCATCTGGCAGCACTGCACTGTCACAGGCTACTGCAAGTGGACATTAGGTTCCTTTAGATTCAAAGGGAAAGGCCACTTGGCTGCCAAGAGCTAGCAGAAGAGCCAGGAAACCTGTCAGGTTAGACCAGCCTGCAGCAAAGCCCAAGGGTTTGGAAAGGACTCCAGGATCCTCCCTAGGAGGATCCTTCCCACTTAATAGTGAGAAGGGGTGCATGGTGCCCTGTCATGAATTAAACAAACCTCACATGCTGCTGTTAAAATGGAGAGTGGGCTTCACGCGCTAATCCATCTGATAGGTTAGCCAGGAAAATGTCACTTAAAAACCTCCAGTGGGATTGTTTAAAGGTTCCCAGTCAGCACAAACTATTAAAATGAATCAAAGTCACAGCTTGCTCTCTGGTAAGCCTTATGGTTGATTCGTCTCAGGGTTTCCCATGATATTAGGATAAGGCTGATGTAATGTTTGCTTCAGGTGACTTAGTCATCATTAGAAACAGAGAAGATGAACTCCCTGGGTTATTGCTACCTGCATGCCCCAAAGCAAGACTTAACTTTGTAACTCCATGTCCTAGAACTCAACTTTACTCTTCTCACAACCAGTGGATCTCTGTACACTGGGGGCAGAGGTCCGGAGAAGAACTGGTACAACTGAGGCTTCCACACCTCCAAAGCCAGTACCATCTATGTCTATTTCAGGGCACAAGACAGTTTCCACAACACAGCCTTATTATAAACCATGTGCAATCTAAGGGTCTCAGGACTCTTACAGCCGAGACAGCCAGCAACTGAACCCCTCACAAGCAGTTCTCTCCTGCCCCCCAGTGCCCTTGGCAGCCCATGTCCCCACAGAGCCCCACATACCATGTCTTTCCTCAGAGTCAGCTGCCTGAGTGCTATTCCCTCAGGGCAAGGCACTGCATTTTCCGAGGTAACACCCAGCTAATCTCACATCATCTAATCTGAAAGAGTCGGTGCATATTATTGGATCCATGCACTATTATGCCTAGAAAATACCATTTGCCTTCTAGAGTCCCACGGCCTTAACCAAAGGCAGGTCAGGAAGGGAGTCAATGTTACAAGGGTGGGAATCTCAAGAACAAATCTTAAAACTCAAAGCAGCTTTGCCTACTCCTACAGCTGGGAAAGTCTCGTGTTTCATAGTTTCAAAAGCCACGATAGATCATGCCTCTATGAAACCTGCTCTGCTGATGTCCCCTCCTCAGCACTGCTGTGTGAAGAGGCTTTTGACTTCTCTTAACTTCAAGATAACAAAGGCTAATAATACAAAAACTATGCTTCAGTTCAGGAAATTTCTTTTTTTATCATTCTTTTATTTGAATTAGAAACAAGATTGTTTTACATGACAATCCCGGTTCCCTTCTCCCTCCCATCCTCCCCTACCACCACCCCCCACTAAAACCCTACCTATCACATATCCTTTCTTCTATTCTTCCCCTGACTCAACCTTTCTGCTCCCTCGTGGCCTCTTCATCCTTCCTCTTCTTCCCTTCTCATTCTCATAGCTCCATCCCCTCTCTTCCCGTGCTCTCAATTTGCTCAGGGTATCTTGACCCTTTCCCCTTCTCCAGGGGACCACGTATGTCTTTCTTAGGGTCCTTCAGGAAATTTCTTTAATTTAACAAAGTACTACTACCTCGGGCCTGGGAGGACTGGGAAGTGAGTGCAATCCAGGTACATTATGTGGTATTCCCAAATAATCAATAAAAATATTATGTTGAGGGGGGAAGTACTACCACCTCATACTTATGTAAAGTATCTATGCCTTATATTTAATTATTTTTATTTTAACCTTCTTTTAGTAAACATAACTACTCCAAAGAGGTAGAAAACTATTTTAATGAATAGCTGTTGTTAAAGTTTTATTTTTTGGTGGGTTGTTTTCCTGTCTTTGTGGTTGTTGTTTTAGTTGGGGTTTTGTTTATTTTTAAACAGGGTCTCGTGTAGCCCATGCTGGCTTCAGATTCAACATGTTGCTAAGGATGGCCCTGAATTTCTGGTCCTCCTTTCTTTGCTTCCTGAGTGCTGGGATTACAGGCATGCAGCACCAACACCCATGTTTATGCAGTGCTAGGGAACGAAAACAGGGATTCACACATGTTAGATCAACACTCTGCCAAATGAGCTACATGCCCAGTCCTTCATTATATTCTATGCATCAGTATAGTATAGTACATATATGTGCTAAACCAATTTCATGCAATTATAGTCTCACTGCCCTTTGAACTCGTCACTACGGTCTCTGTTTTTCCGATGAGAAGATGGAGGTGCTGGGAAGGTAAGTGATCTTAGACAGGATCACATAGTTGGAAGCATCAGTAGAATCTAAACCCAGCTCTGCCTCCAGAACTTCACAAAGGATCCATATTTCTGCTTTCTCGGGCTTTTCAACCTTACAGTAACTAAACCAATCATTTTTAAAGTACAGTCCCCATACCAGAAGCACCATCAACCCCAGGAAATTTGTTAAACACTGCAGAACCCACTCCAAACATAACAGATAAGGAGCTCTGGGTTGGGCCCTGCACACGAGTTCAGGAGACCCTCCCGATGACGCTGGTAAAAAACGCAAATGTCACCGAAGTTAGCTATGAATGTAGAGTACTGAAGTTTGGGGGCAGAGCTCAGTTGTAACCCCCTTCTTAATACCAGTCCCACGAATCATTAGAAACGTGCATGTCATTTTATCTCAACCCTGGAGAGATTTGACAAACAAACGCTATTGGTGAATGCTTGGCAGGTGTATAACACTAGGAATAGAAATGAGGTAATCTATGCAAAAAAAAAAAAAAAATCCTCAAACACAAAATCTTGGAAGGTCGCTTGTTGAGTTTCAAAGCCGTGTGATGAGCTTTAAAAGAACAGAAAGGTTATCTAACTTGGTTATTCCCAATAGTTCCATTAGCCCACTCCTTCCCTCTGCAAGATTATGCAGAGAGCTGTCAAAAGTCCGTGTAGGGTTCAGCTGCCCGCAATCAGAACGGGGACCTCGCCTTCTCTCTTCATTCTGTGCTACTTCTTAATTAATCCCAAATAAGACAGGAAAAGGCCGCTTTGGCCTGAGGGGCGCTAGCCAGCCCCAGCCTTTGCACGCGTATTCACCGGACCGCACCAGTCCAGCTTCAGGTGCACCGGGCACATGCACTAATGACTCGACCACGGAACAGCCATTTTTAGGGAAGCAGATTCCACACTGCTTGCCCGTGCCATCTGTGTATTTGGAGCTTCGCTCAATATTAGCCAGGGTATGTCCAAGAGTGGAAAATTTGAAATCCATGATCATCCTTCTGTCTTGAGAACACTGTCCTAAGAAGTAGAGAGGAAACTTCCTCCCTGGGGACCCAGTCTCAGACAACAAGGACAAGCTATTGGGGCCTACAGGGAAGGAGATGCTCGAAAGCTGTGGTTTTCAACCTTCCTAACTCTGTGACCCTTTAATACAGCTTTTCAGGTAGTGGTGACCCCCAAACTATAAAATTACTTTCGTTGCTACTTCATAACTGTAATTTTTCTACTCTTATGAATGGGATGTAAATACCTGCTATGATACTACAACGCTGGGAGATGGGGACCACAATGCCCTAGGCTGTATCAAACCTCAGGCCTGCCCCTAAAACCTTAGGAGGATGCCAGGCTCTCCGACTCCCCATGGCTACATGTACATCGGCACACCCAAAAGACAGACTCTCGCGGTAATGAGCTAAACCCTAGATCTTCATGAGAATGGCACACCAATAACCTTCAGAGAAGTGGAACACCACAGTCCACGCCTGGGTTTTAAGTTGAAATTCTTTCCCAGGAACATTATTTTTCCCAAAAGGAGAGCGCCCTCTACTGGTTAGTTGACACTGTTGGGAAAGGGCTCCATTCTGGATTGTGTCTGCCAGCTACTCCTTCCTTAATAGCTGTTTTCTAATCCCATTCCACCATGGTAGAAGGAGATGACGATGTGATTCGATGGAGGTTGATAACACAAAACCACAGTTCCATACGACACTCCAGTCGGCCGTAGTTTACTACTGGAAACAAAGAAGGGTTCGGGAGAGGGTTCAAGAAATGATCATGCTATAGAAATCTTTCACGCAGAGGGTTTCATCTAGTATTTGAGACTAAAAGCATCACACAAACGGTTTAGGAGAGATCTCAAACAGCCTAAATAAATGTCCATCAAGAGAAAAAGAGCAGCCTAGTTATGGTACATCCAAAGAATAGAATATTATACAACTTTTAGAAAAAATGAAGGTGGATTCTTTATATGGAAAGCTCTATACATCTTTAAGATAGAAAAGCTTTTTAAAAGGTAACTATGTATTTCATATATGTGTGTATATATATATATATATAGAGAGGCACATATCGTTTTATGAAATGTAGGGGGGTTGTTTATATTTGCTCCTACGTGAATAATGTAAAATATTTCCAAACATTTACACACAGAACTTACTCATGTATCTAACCTTCTCAAAGCCACCCTGTAATGCAGGACCTATTCTTGTCATCCACAGTTCACAGACAAAGAAACTAAGAGACAAAAAGATTAAATTACTCACTCCAGTTTTGACCAATAGGATTCTAAGCTTACACTGACCAGAAGCCACCCCAGAGGTTTGTCCAACACAATAAAGCTGGAACCAGAAATTGTTAAA
This sequence comes from Cricetulus griseus, assembly GCF_003668045.3. Classification (NCBI taxonomy): domain Eukaryota; kingdom Metazoa; phylum Chordata; class Mammalia; order Rodentia; family Cricetidae; genus Cricetulus; species Cricetulus griseus. The sequence continues at coordinate 319,417,246 of NC_048595.1, read as the reverse complement.
AATATATAATCCAGGGCTGGAGAGATGACTCAGCTGCTAAAGGCTAGGCTCACAAATAAAAATATAAGAAATATAAAATCCAGGAATCTCACATTGTTAAGTTTGAGAAAACCCTAACTAGTAATTTCAAACATACATTTTTTTATTAGACCAATGCGTGCATACACACACACACACACACACACACACACACACACACACACGGAGAGAGAGAGAGAGAGAGAGAGAGAGAGAGAGAGAGAGAACATTCTCTGGCTCCAATGCCAGAGTGTCAGTCCTGGTATACACTCTAGCTAAGGATTGCTTGATCTCTCTCAGACCTATTCTCACTATTCCCCAGACTAAAATATGGGACACCATATTTCTATCCATGCAACCTAACTAGTACCTCCTAACTTGCTTCATATTGTCCAATTCAATGTTTCACTTGGGGCCAGTGGCAGTGGAGGTTTTTCTCCTCTATGAAACCTTAAGAAGAAAATATTGTTTTCTGCTCTACCTATGTTTCCAGTTTCTCTGTTTGCATAGTTGGCGAATAGTCTCATGAAACTTGATTTTAGGAAAAATGCATACCCTTTCATCTACTCAGGGAACTGCACAACCTCTTAGGATAAGCTAAGCACATATCCTCTCTAGCCCCTGAGGAAACAGAACCACTGTGAGTCCAACCTTTTGTTCCACCAGTAAATCATTTAGTGAGCCTGGCCCACTGACCCACAAATATTCTAAATGCAAAATATTTTCAGAGAAGAATGAGAAATGGCATTTTACATGTACTCTTTTAATTCCCTCTTGGATGTGCTCCCAAGTTAGAAGGGAACAGCTCTTGAACGTTTCACCACTGCCCCCAAATCTTCTTGTTGCTATGTTTCAAATACTGGAGGCCAAAGACATTTTCCATCTATGTAGTGCATTGTTTTATTATATGGTGCCTATAAACAGATATCCAAGTACAAGCTCCCTCTGAAGTTATTCCATGCATAAAAATTAATCATGGGACCAGTATGATAGCCCAGTAGGTAAAAGGTACAAGCCTGATCCCAAGCACACCCATTGAAAAAGCCAAGATACCATGATGTGATGTGTATATGTAATCCTTGCACTGCTATGGTGACATGGAAGACAGAGTCAGAAGAACTGCCCAGATCTCAGAAACCGGCTGCCTGGGATGCCAATTGTGGCAAAAAACAGGATTTCAGTGTGCACAGATGGGGAAACTGAGTGATATTGTTAACAGGGTAGCATAAAAATCATTTTTTAGATTTTATTTATTTTTACTTTATGTATATGAGTGTTTGACTGAACATGTATCTGTGTACCATGTGTGTGGCTGGTGCCCATGGAGGCCAGAAGAGAACTTTGAATCTCCTGAGACTCGATTTATAGACAGCTGTGAGCTGGAGAGATGGCTCAGCAGTTAAGAGCACAAAAGTCAGGTGTAGTGATGCACATTTGTGATCCCAGCACTCAGGAGGTAGAACTGGGACTATCAGAAGTTCAAAGCCATCTTCAACTACATAGCAAGTGCAAAGCTTGTGTGAACCACACAAAACCCTGTCTCAAAAAAAAGTGTTTTCAGAAGCTATTAACTAACATAGAAACATATCTACCAAGTATATTTTGTCTTTATAGAAAAGAAATGGGTAATGACAATTTTTTCTCTCTCCTGAAGATGAGGTAAAAACTACAGAGAACAATCTTCCCTTTTTGGAAAATTAGTTCCTCTCTGGTAATTGTTGGAGCCAGTAAGTTCAACTCTAGGGGGTTTTCATTTCCCTTTATCTGTGAAAACAGGAACAATACACTTTTCTCACAAAGCCCTTATAAATGGTAAAATTACCCCAGTAAGAAATGGCTGTTACAGTGCCAGACATGGTGGCACTCCTGGAAACAGAAGGATCGAGAATTCACAGCCAGACTGAGCTACCATAGCATGATCCTGTCTCATAAAACTTAGAATTGGGCATGTAACCCAGCTGTATAATGCCTGCCTAGCATGTGCAAGGCTCTGGGTTTGGTCCTCGGTACTGCAAAAATAATAAAATAAGAAGGAATAAAAAGAAAGAAGGAAAACAAAAGAAATGACTTATAAGGATACTGATGTAGGAAGATCAGTTGAGTCCTAGAGGTTGAGATTCCTCCAGGGACTAGGCATGACCCAAAAGCCCCAGGGATGGCAGGGCAGGCCCACCTCACAAGCATAGAGCTACAGAGTAGCTCAGTTCCTGAGCCAGTAGGGCACCTGCAGGACTTCATGCCACACTGAGCAACCATGACACAGGCGGTGCAAGTTCCCACCAGCAGGCTCCATATCAGCACACTTCAACTTAGAGCCTGTGCTGCACAAATTCCCTAGGCAGATTCTTTCATCTGCCCACCCTTAATCATCTTCCAGAACATTCTCTCTAAACAAAGAATTTTGGAGGAGAGTCACTCTTGAAAACAATCCTATCTTAGTAAGGGTTTCTATTACTGTGAAGAGACACCGTAACCATGGGAAGTCTCATAAAGGAAAACATTTAATTGGGTGGTTTACAGTTCAAAGGTTCAGTTTATTATCATCATGGTAGGACATGGTAGCATGTATTCATACATGGTGCGAGAGGTAACTGAGAATTCTACATCTTGTGCAAGCAACAGGAGGTGATCTGTCTCACTGGGCATGGCTTAAGCATGTATGAGACCTCAAATCCCACCTTCACAGTGACATACTCCAACAAGGCCACACCTCCTAATAGTGCCACTCCCTTTGGGAGCCATTTTCTTTCAAATCACCACACCCTTCTCTTTGATTCTACATACTCTAGGTGTCCAGCCCCCACTCTGAGCCCAATGCCAGGCATTCCTGCACTTGGTTTTAAACTTGCATAATTTTTACAACTGCTGTCCTTATCTTTCCTCTCATCCCCTTTCTACATAGTTCAGTCATGTACATGTCCCCTCTGGGAGGGACTAGCCCCTCATAGTTCACCACATGTTTAGTGGTTTTTAACTCTACAACCAGGGAAAAGGCAACTACTTCAACTACCTAGAATCGTTCAAGCACCCAGAGTCCTTGGGGGGAAAGCCCAGCTTTCTTGCTAGCCATGGATTCTACTCTTGTTGGCATTGACACTACTATGGCATTCACAGTTCTAATGGAAATCCATTTCCATTAGAGCCCATACCCTCTGCTTTCCTACAGAGATTTTGCTGAACTAAAGTTCTTGATGACTCATCCAGAGTGAGGCCTGCAGGTTTTATTTTCTTCCCTAGCTGACTGGCTGCTTCAGTTTTTCAAATATTTGCCTCCCTCTTCAACCCTGTTCCTCCAGAAGACAAGGAAGACCACCAGAGGGCATGATGAAAAATTACAAAGTCAATGGGGAGATAAAGACCATTGCACACATAAGAAGGGCATAATGTATTAAAAAGGCATTCAGGGCTGGGATTGTGGCTCAATGGTAGAGTGGTTGCCTGTCATGCACACAAAAGGCCCTGGGTTCCATCGAAATATTGGGAAAGAAAAGTTAATGAAGCCATTTAACTAAATTGACCTTTTTTCCCCCAGCATTTTTTTTGTTTTTGCTTTTTGTTTGTTTCTAGAAGAAAGAGTTGTTCTGGTTTACAGTTCTAGAGGAAAAGTCCATATTGGGGTGGGGTGGGAAGACATGGCGACAATAGGAGATGGTAGCTGGCTCACATCTTTTTTCACAGGCAGGAAACAGAAACAGCAAACTGGGAGTGGAGGAGCCTGTGAACTCTCCAGCCCTCCCCTGGGGGTTGATATACATCCTTCAGTAAGGTTCCACCTCTTAAAGGTCTGGTAACTTCACCTAGCAGTGCCACCAAAGGGGGAACCAAACACCTGAGCCTACAAGGGACATTTCTTTGTTTCAGGATCATGGTGGGTGAAAGGGAAAGAACCGTTGCTCTAAAATATAGTTCCAGGTTTCCAGGGTTTCACAAAGCCTCCTTCTAGAAGTACCAAACTGTTTTCCTTGGAATAGTCAGAGCTATTTTATTCTCCATCTTACAAGAACTCCTTAGACTTACTTAACACTCTGTTCACTGGACAAGATCTGCTCAAGTCTTGTGCCATGCCTGGAGTTCCCCAGGGCATGGTCCCCACAGCCCTTTCCTCAGTTTCCTGTCTGTTCCCTGAAAAAAGATCATCAGAGAGCCTCTAGAACTCTGCTGTGAGAATTCCCCCCCAACAAACAAAACTGTGGACAGTATGTTCTTGGAATTATTATCTAAAACAGCAGAGCATTAGACAGAATCAAAACACTAAAATAAATGATGGATATAATAAAATACCATATAGATCCATAGTTATTGACCCAGGAGTATCCTGCCTCCTATTAGTAACTGAGGAAATTATTTGCTATAGATAAATAATTGGAGCATATTCACTACTATAAATGGGAATTGTTCATAAACAGACAGTTGCATTTTTGAGCTAGAACATATACCAAATATGTGACAGAGCTATGAGTTACTTCTTTTCATTTATGTTTGTCTGCATTTTTAATGTTTTCTAAGTGATTATGAATAACATGAGACATCAACCAAAAAAACTTGGAATAATTTTCTCTGATAAGAAGAAACAATTCCATTGTTTCATCAGTCATTGCAAACCTTACTAGAGTTGACCGTCTCATTTAAAGAACAAGTGCATTAAATCTAAGAGTCAGAGATGCCAGTGACCTACATTAGGAAGACGTTATGGCTCAGAACTACACAGAGAAGAGACGATGCAGGGGAGATGTGCTCACAGAGACAATGTACCATGAAAAATATCAGATTCACTCCAGTACAGTGGTGGGCAAGAATGAGACAAGATGAAGAAAAGAATAATGAAGGTAAGTTGGAAGTTTATGTAACAAGTGTTGATCTGCCTCCTCCCTCCCAACCCTCAGAACTCCATTAGCCAGAAAGTACTTCAGGCAGCCGAGACTTGAGATTCACTCTCTGGGGAAATTAAAGGGTGGAGAGACTGCAAACTTGAGGACACAAAGCTCAGTACAGTACAGATCAAGACTCAGGACCGAGTTAGCACACAATGGCTGAAAGTATACACAGGAAATGGTTCGATTGCAAATCTTTCTCAACTCCTTCAAACACCTACAAGAGAGTCTGGAAATAGAAGACACTTCTCTTGATATTCCACTGAAAAGAATGCTTTTTTCTTCCTTCCTTCCTTCCTTCCTTCCTTCCTTCCTTCCTTCCTTCCTATAAAGGTGTTTTTACTAAAAGAAAGAAAGGAAAAAAAGAAGATCACAATAGTTATAATTTGCCAACTTAAATAACAATCATCTTCCACATAGGTTCTTTTTCTTAATTTTTATTTGTTCTTTGAAATTTTCATACATGTATACAATGTATCTTGATCTTATCCACCCTTCATTCTCCCACCTTTAATTCTACCCCTCCCAGGACCCCAGATTGCATTTTCCTCCCAACTTCATAGCCTCTTTACATAAATGTGGGATTTTTGCTTATTTTTTTAATCCATTGAGTCTAATTAGTACTGTCATATGCATATGGGTCTACTGGGACACGGGGAAAATACCAGTGACCTCACAGTGGTGGCTCACACCTTTAATCCCAGCGCTCAGGAGACAGGAGTGTGGATCTCTGAGTTTGAGGCTAGCCTGGTCTACAGATGGAGTTCTAGAACAGCCAAAGCTCCACACAGAAAGAAAGAAAGGAAGAAGGAAGGAATGAAGGAACAAAGGAAGAAGTAATTCTCCCTTCCCCAGTAGTCATTGACTTGTAAAAGCTCCTCGGCTAGAGAGTGGGCTTCTAGAGCTCTGCCCTGTCCATGCTGGAATTTGTTATTGGCTTGTCTTGGGCATGCCTTATGTAGATAACTGTAGCTGCTGTGAGTGCATGCATGCAACATCCAAACTGAAGTCCTTTTATTAAGCTATGGTGACCCCCCCATCAAGCAGGTCTCCTGACACAATGATCCAAAGGCAAACCCTATCAGTCAACCAGCCTTACCCAAGTCTGCCTGGCTTCTAACTAGCTTTTCAGGTCCTGGAACATCTTATCAACAAACCATTTATGTGTTCTAAGTAGGGGCATTCTCATGCAAGCAAACATAAAGGAAGCTAGAAGATGGACATGAGCAGTGGAGCTTCGGAATAGAGATCTAGATGACAGCCCAAAACCTGATCCTGTTTTTAAAGCCCCACAAGCTATTGTAAAAGCCTGGCCCCAGCTTTCATGATAAAACCTCAATTTTAAAGCTAAGAAAATGTCTTAACCCGACAGTCATGAGATTTGTTATGGGATCTGGAGCAGTCTCAAAAAGGAATAAGATATAAGGTAACCAAGAAAAGTGCAGCTGTATCTTGGAAGCTGTCTCCTGATGGTCAGAATGCCACTTTGTAGTTAATTATCCTTGAGACTTTTGGTAAATTTCTCCCACTACAGCAAAAACTAAGGTAGAAGGACATTTTTACACACGTGTGCTCTAACAAAGGGTCTGATCCTCAAAAACTTCAGCTTCAGTACTTGCTGTTGTGATCTCCTTCCCTTTGTACACTCCTCTAGAGGATCATGGGGAAATACCCTACAAGGGAGACCCTATCCACCATGATTTAGGAGGAGGAAAGGGTCATTTTGCTTCATGAGTATGCCATCCACCTCATAAATATTCATAAAATGTTGACATCTGCAACAAAAGCCTACTACTCTATTTGGAATATTTGTTTTACTTTATTAAATAAACTTCTGCTTCAGCTTCATCTGTGTCTCAACTGTGTCTTCCTTCAAGAAGATAAGAAATGAGCGTATTCCTACCACACACCCCCAAAAATAACACAAAGACCTACATTAAAATATGTCTTAGATGATACAACTTTAGTGTCCAGATCTCTCCTCACTAAGGACTGTGGAATGTCATACAGGCACCTTAAACATGATAAACTATGGAAATTCAGGAGCCTGTCTCAGTCAAGTTTTACCAGCACACAGCCATGTGTGCAAGACTGCCCATGGCTGGCCTCTGTTTTGAGTAGTTGCATTAAAAAGTTAAGACAGACTAGCTGAACCAAAAGGCAAAACTAAATTTGCCAGCCCTTACTCTAAAAAAAAATTTAAATGTTTCTGAAATATGCTTTCGTTATTGCATCTGCTTTTCCAACTCCCTTATCTAAGTTTTTGCATAGTCTTCACTATTTTGCAAAGAAACTGTCTTCATATTTTATTGAGCAAGTTTTCCTAGAGGCATTTGGGGGACTGTGCAGACACATTCCCAAATAGTTGTTTGAATTAGTACTGACTGATAGAAACATAACATAAAAATTTAAATATGCAACTTTAAATTACCCAGCCTCGAATTACTAAAAGTGAAGTAAGCAGGTAAAAAGTAATTGCATGCTTTCCTATGCCTCATTCATGATATACACTGGCCACCTGGGATCACCAGGCCTCTGAGAAAGCATCAAAAAGGAAAAGGAAACACCTGAAATAAATCAAAACCATTCTGAAGACATCAAGATAGTATCTTAAAATGTTCATCAATTCCTTCAAATAGGCTTCATAACTGTATGACATTGGACATGCCAGTAACTAACTAAAATAAATAAAGTACTTCAAAACTAAACACCAAAGCCACTTAATACATAATCAGTAGATGGACTGATGAACTGAACAGACAGCTCTTGAAGGAAGAAATACAATGGCACATAAATATTTGAAAAAGTGTTCAACAATCTTAGCCATAAAACAAATGCAACTTAAAACTGCTTTAAGATTCAGTTCAACCCAGTCAGAATGGCTATCATCTAACAAATAAATAACAGCGAATGCTAGTAAGGGTGTGGGAAAAGAACCCTCAATCGCTGCTGCAGGGTTATAGACTGGTGCTGTCACTATGGAAGTCAGTCTGGAGGATGCTTCTTCAAATAAAGCAAAAATAGAATGACTATGTATTCTGGGTAGACACCATGAACACCTGCACATCCATGGTTATTGCTGCACAATTCGTAATAGCTGAGAAATGAAATCAGCCTAGCTGGCCATCAACAGACCAATAAATAAAGTTTGGTGCATACATATAATGGAATGTTTCAGCCATATAGAAAGGAAAAATAGTTATAAGAGGAGATCATTGTGTTAAGCAAACTAAGCTAGACTCAGGAAGACAAATATAACATGTTTTATCTTCTGTGTGGATTCTAGCTTGCTCACTCTCACTTGCTCTCTCTCTCTCTCTCTCTCTCTCTCTCTCTCTCTCTCTCTCTCTGTGTGTGTGTGTGTGTGTGTGTGTGTGTGTGTGTGTGTGATGAAAGTAAAAAATGGAGGAAGTGATTTCAAGGATGGAAAAGGATAAACTAATGGAATACATGTGACATAAAAGCAAAAGAGAACATTATTTGAGAGAGGACAAAGAAATGACTTAATGGTGCAACTCAAAAATATAGAAAAATAAGAACAAACCAAATCCAAACACAACTGATGGCAAGAAATAATAAAAATCAACAAAATAGAAATCAACAAAACAATACAAGGAATTTATTAATCTAAGAGCTGGTTTTTGAGAACCATATTGACAGACCCTGAGCCCAACTCACCAAAAGAAAGACAGGACTCAAATTAACAGAATCAGAAATGAACAGGAAAATATTACAACAAACACCAAAGAAATTCAGAATATTATAAGAGAATTTTTTGGTGTTTTTGAGACAGGGTCTCTCTATATAGCCCTGTCTGTGCTGGAACTCACTATGTAGACTGGGCTGGCCTTGAACTCACAGAAATCTGCCTGTTTCTGACTCCCAAGTGCTAGGAATAAAGGTATACACCATCACAGACAGATATAAGAGAATATTTTTAAAACCTGCACTCAGTGAAGCTGAAAAACATAAAAGGAATGGATGAACATCTAGAGTCAGTAAAACCACCAAAATTAAACCAAGAAGTCAACAATCTAAACAGGTCCATAGCAAATGAGGAGATTGGAATAATAATAAAAATCTTTCTAGCTTTAAAAAAAAAGTCCAGGGACAGATGGATTCACAGCAGAATTCTACCAAACATTCAAAGAAGATCTACATCCAATCTTTCTGAAACTATTTTTAAAAGTAGAACAGAAGGAACACTCCCAAACTACTTCAATGAAGCCAGTATCACTCTAATACCAAAACCAGGTAAAGATACAACAATAAAAAACTATAGACCAATATCCCTGATGAACATAAATTAAAAATCCTCAATAAAATAGTTGCAAACAGAATACAGAAATACATCAAAAAGATCATCTACCATGACTAATTTGGCTTTATCCCTGAAATGTGGGAATGGTTCAACATACACAAGTCAACAAATGTAATAAACCACATAAATGTACTTGATAAAAATCACGTGATCATCTCGACAGACATAAATTGACAAAATCTAACATGCATTTATGATAAAAGTCCTAGAGAATGTAGGGCTAGAGTGAACATACCCCAATATAATAAAAGCTATATATGAGAAACTCACAGCCAATATTATCCTAAATTAATAAAAGCTTAAAGCAGTTCCACCACACTTGGGAATGAGACAGGTAAGTCCACTATCCCCATTGTGGTGGTTTGAAAGAAAATGGCCCCCAAAGTGAGTAGCACCATTAAGGGGTGTGGCCTTGTTGTAGCAGGTGTGATCTTATTGGAGGAAGTGTATCACTGTAGAGGTGGGATTTGAGGTCTCATGTATGCTTAAGCCATGCCCAGTGAGGCAGTCTACTTCCTGTTGCCTACATTATCAACTAGTAGCAGCCCCTTCTCCAGCCCCATGTCTGCCTGCACACTGTCATGTTCCCCTCCATAATGATAATGGACTGAACCTCTGAGACTTTAAGCCACCACAATTAAATGTTTCCTTTATAGGAGCTGCCATGATCATGGTGTCTCTTCACAGCAATAGAAACCCTAAGACACCAAATCTTCTTTTGTTTTGTGATAGAAATACAATCTGGAGTAATAAGGCAGGAGAAGAAAGTTAATGGGATACAAATAGTCAAGGTCAAACTATCCCTATTTGCAAATGATATAATACTATACCTCAGAGATATCAAAACTTATACCAGAAAATTTCTAGAAACAATAAATAGCTTCAGAAGTGTCTAAGGATACAGAATGAACTCACACAGACCAATAACTTGTCTATACACCAACAACAAGCATACAAAAAAGGAGATCATGCTCACACTCTTATTCAAGATAGCCTCAAGGAAAATAAAATATCTAGGAATAAACCTAACCAAGGAATTGAATGATGTCTACAATGAAAACTTTAGACCTTTGAAGAAAGAGTTAAAGAAAGACACTAGAAAATGGAAAGACATCCCATGCTCATGGATTGGTAGAATTAACATTGTGAAAATGACCATTTTACCAAAAACTATTTACAGAAGTGCAATCCCAATCAAATTACCATATTATTCTTCACAGAAATATATATATATATGTATATATATATGCATATATATATATATCCTAGAATTCATATTGAACCACAAAAGACCACCCCCAATAGCCAAAACAATCTGAGCAGAAAAAAAACTGCTGGATTAATTTATATTCCAGATCTTAAGATATATTACAGAGCCACTGTAATAAAAACAATATGATACTGGCATAAAAACAGACATATAGACCAATGGAACAAAATCAAATGCCCAAACATGAGTACACATAGCTTCGGCCATTTAATACTTGACAAAGATAAGCTAGAGAAAAGAAAGTGTCTTCAACAAATGATGCTGGGAAAAGTGGTTGGTTATCCACATTCAGGAGAATGAAATTAGTCCCATATCCATAACCTTTCACAAAAACTAATTCCAAATGGATCAAAGACTTAAACATGAAACCTGAAACATTGAAACTGCTACAAGAAAACATAGGCAGCCCCCTAAAGGATATAGATCTAGAATAGGACTTTATGAATGGGACTTCATTTGCCTAAGAATTAAGGCCAACAATTGACAAATGGGATTTCATAAAACTAAAAAGCTTTTGAATGGCAAGTGCTGTCACCAGCACTAAGATAGATAGATAGATAGATAGATAGATAGATAGATAGATAGATAGATAGATCATGTAAAGAAGAAGTACAGAGAATGGGGGAGAATCTTTGTCAGCTATATATCTGGATATGAAGTTTTATATGTATATTCTAAATATAAACCTTCATATCCAGATGTGCAGAACTCAAAAAACTCATACTCAAAAAAACTACCCATTCAAATAATGGGCCTTGGACCTGAACATAGAGTTCTCAAAAAAAAAAAAAAATAGCTAAGAAGGGTCTAGGCAAAGGACACAGCCAGCAAGACAAAACAGCAGCCCACAGACTGGGGAAAGATATTCACCAACCCCACATTTGACAGAGAACTGATCTCTAAAATATACAAAGAACTCAAGAAGCTAGTCTCCAAAACACCAAACAATCCAATTAAAAAGTGGGGAACAGAACTAAATAGACAATTCTCAATAGAGGAATCTAAAATGGCTGAAAGACACATAAGAAAGTGTTCAACATCCTTAGCCATCAGGGAAATGCAAATCAAAACAACTCTGAGATACCATCTTACTCCTGTCAGAATGGCTAAAATCAAAAACACCAATGACAGTTTATGCTGGAGAGGATGTGGAGAAAGGGGAACACTCCTCCACTGCTGGTGGGAGTGCCAACTTGTACAGCCACTTTGGAAATCAGTATGGCGACTCCTCAAGGAAAATGGGAATGAGTCTACCACAAGATCCAGCAATTCTACTCTTAGGCATTTACCCAAAAGAAGCACATTCATACAACAAGGACATCTATTCAATGATGATCATAGCAGCACTATTTGTAATAGCCAGAAACTGGAAGCATCCTAGATGCCCCTCAACCAAAGAATGGATGGAGAAAATATGGTACATTTACACAATGGAGTACTACTCAGCAGAAAAAAAAAATGGAATCTTGAAATTTGCAGGAAAATGGATAGAACTAGAAGAAACCATTCTGAGCGAGGTTACACAATCACAAAAAGACAAACATGGTATGTACTCACTCATATGTGGATTTTAGACATAGAGTAAGGATTACCAGTCTACAATCCACACTGCCAGAGAAGCTAGCAAACAAGGAGGACCCTTAGAGCAACATACTTGGTCCCCTGGAGAAGGGGAAAGGGTCAAGATCCCCTGAGCAAATTGAGAGCACGGGAAGAGTAGGGAGGGAACTACGAGAATGAGAAGGGAAGAAGAGGAAGGTCAGAGGTCATGAGGGAGCAGAAAGGTTGAGTCAGAGGAAGAATAGAAGAAAGGATATGTGATAGGAAGGGTTTTTTGTTGGGGGGGTGGTAGGGAGGATGGGAGGGAGAAGGGAACCAGGATTGTCATGTAAAACAACCTTGCTTCTAATTCAAATTTTAAAAATCTGAAAAAAAGAAGATTAAAAAAATAATAAAATAAAAGATACTTTAAAAAAGAAGAAGAAGGGTCTAGGCCCTGCTTCAAATGATATGACAGACTTTAAAGATTCCCCCATGGAAGCCATGATCCTCCCTGGGGAGCAGAAAGGGGATGGGATAGGAGGTCAGGGGGGTCAGGGGAGGAAGCGAGGGAGAGGGAACTGGGATTGACTTGCAAAACAAGTTTGTTTCTAATTTAAATTTTAAAAAGGAAAAATGGCTAAGATCTCAAAAAAAAAAAATAATTGTCTCTAGAAATTGTAAAAAATGCAAGTCAAAACAACTTTGAGATTTCATCTTACCCCAATCAGAATGGCAAAGATCAACAGAACAACCAACAACAAATGGAGGGGAATGGAAAAAACAGAACCCTCATTCACTGGTAATAGGACGGCAAACTGGTGAAGCTGGCGTAGAAATCAGTGTGGAAAATTCTCAAAAAGCTAAAAAATAAATATGTGACTCAGCTATACAACTCTATGGCATATGCCCAAAGGCCTTGATTGACATCCTACTGATACTTGCTCAGCCATATTCATTGCTGCCCTATTCACAATACCTAGGAAATGAAAACAATCTAAACATTCTTCAACTGAGGATGGATAATAAAAATGTGGTACATAGACACTATGGAATACTATTCATCTGTAAAGAAAACGAAACCATGCACTTTGCAGGGAAATGAATGGAACTAGGAAAGATCATATTGAGTAGAGTAACCCACACCCAGAAATAAAAATATCACCTTTTTTTCTCATTAGAGACTCCTAGCTCCAAATCTTCATGTATGAATACATATCCTGGAATAGCTGCAGAAACCAGAAAGTAAAAAAGGACCATTACAAGGATAAGGGCATGGAGAAATGATAGAGAGAATAGCAGGGTACAAGTAATTTGATTTGGGGAGTAAGGAGGAGGCTCTAATTTGGAAGAGAGAAGGAAGGAAATACAAAAGAAGGACAATGGAAGATAAAATAACAATAAAGATATCTGGAAGAGTCAAGGGATCATACTATTAACTTTTTTAAAAAACCCAATGTGTGTGTGTGTGTGTGTGTGTGTGTGTGTGTGTGTGTGTGTGTGTGTGTATACATATATACATACATTGAAGTTTTCTCATCTGGGCTGACAATGCTCCCTTCCAAGAGCAAAAGACCACCTAACAAAAAAAACCCAATACCAGGCATGAGAAGCCCTCTTTTGAGTTGTTGGTCAGGGTTGTTCAAGACATGAAGCCTATTGCTATTGCCCTTGGTTGCCTCCTAGAGGTAGAAGGTAAATCACTATTGCTAAAGATACTATGCTTCAGAAACTGGGTGCAGAGGCCATCAAGCTGGAACTGATCTGAATGCCTCCTCTCTGAGGACTAGCTTTCATATCAGAAGGTGGCATGCAAGCTTCCAAAGGAAGAAAGCAACCAATCGTCCTATACAGTTATGATGCCTATGAACCACAATGACCAGCATGGCACAATGACCCTAATGGTGCCGCAGTAGTGGCATGCCCACCTTGGCAGTAACCAATAGCTCTCTAATGGGACTTGAGACCCACTCAACGAGAGGAACTAGAAACCTGGTACTGGAAACCCAGCCAACTACCAAGGACTAATGAAGTTGTGGATATTAGGGGAGAACCTTAAACCTCTATTTTACTGAACCAGCATAATCCTTAACTACATTCTAAACTTTTGTCTTTACACCCACAGGTTAAGTATAGACCTCATTCTTCATCAAGAAAACTTCTCTCTGCAACAGAAAACCATAACTAATCAAATGCAGGGTTGTGGAGCCCAGTCCCAATGTACACATCTACAAAGCACTCCCACACATGAGGCTCGGGCAACATTTTGGGAGAGGAGGGCAGAAGGGCTGTGAAGGCAGAAGGTCAGGGAGTTTGCTGTTGAGATTGTCTCCTAGAAATGTCGGAAGTCTCCCCAACATGACTGAACATAAGCTGAACAAAAATAGCCAACAACAGACATGCCAAAGAGGACAGGAGAGAGCCCACGAAACCTCAGCCCTAAACAAAGAACTACAGGCAACTAAAGAATGCCGAAGAGTGGGAAAAATAAGCTTCTCCAGGAATAGCATACCAATTGGTTATATAATACCAAATGGTCAACTCTGAAAATGTACCTGCAAGTAACATTAAACAGAATGGCAGGGTTATTGTTATTTTACCTTTGTTACACTTTACTAGTGGCCCAGTCACTAAAGCCATAGCCTGGTTTGGGGGGGGGGGATCTGTTCCCCTGGACAAAAGCTCTGTTGCTGCCTCTAAAGGTACTTCTAACTAATAAAACTCAAGATTCAAAGACTAGGGTGAAAACCTTTGAGCTCAGAGAGTTAGAGAAGCTACTGGCTAACTTTCTCTGGCTAACTTTCTCTCTTTGCTGGTATCCCCGGAAGAAGCCACTCCCTTCCCCAACAAAAAAAAAACAAAACAAAAAAAAAAAAAACCTCCCTGCTACTTCCTATCAACTAACTGCTAACCCGGCCTCTCTGAGCCCAGGTTAATTTTATTTAATTAACACAAATGCAGCACATCTTTACATAGTTAACAAGTTCAGCATGAACAATTGTAACACATCTATGCCTGGTTTAACAAATATTCCACAACAGGTTATATTTAGGAATATATATATATATATATATATATATATATATATATATATGTACATTTTTTGTTTGTTTGTTTTTTGTGTTTTTTGAGACAGGGTTTCTCTGTGGCTTTGGAGGCTGTCCTGGAACTAGCTCTTGTAGTCCAGGCTGGTCTCAAACTCACAGAGATCCGCCTGCCTCTGCCTCCCGAGTGCTGGGATCAAAGGCGTGTGCCACCACTGCCCAGCTTGTAACACATTTTTTAAAACAGGTCATGGATTTGAAAGAGAGTAAGGAGAGATGTATGGGAGGCCTTGGAGGGAGGGGTAAATGATATAATTATATTATAATCTCAAAGATGAATAAGTATTTTTTTTAAAAGCTGGCCAGAGAGTCTGGAAAGAGGGTTCAGCAGTTAAGGGTACTGCGCTCTTCCAAAGAACCTGAGTTCAGTTCCCAGCACCCACATCAGGCAGTTCACAACCACATGTAACTCCAGCTCCTGGGGAACTGAGTCATTTTCTGGCCTCTACAAACACGTGCGCACGTTTGCGTGCGCGCACGCACACACACAGAGAGAGAGAGACAGAGACAGAGACAGAGACAGAGACAGAGACGAGAGAGACACAGACACAGAGAGAGAGGGAGACAGAAAGAGAATAGTAGCATATATTCATACAGACACATACACATAAAGAAAATGATAACTAGGTCTTTCTATCAAAATGCTAGCCATAGAGGCAAATAAGAAGATCTGGTTGCTAAGAAAAATATTTAAAATCTACATTTTCTAGCTGGAAAATTAATTTTGTAAAACATCCCAACAAAAACATTAAATTAGACATAATGAGCATTGGGAACAAAGAGATAATACAAATAACTTCCACTAGAAAATTTTTGCAGTGTTAGATAGAAATTGAATTCAAAGAACAAATTTTTCAGTACTTAACTACACAAAATAGCCAGGCGTTAGTGGCGCACGCCTTTAATCCCAGCACTTGGGAGGCAGAGGCAGGTGGATCTCGGTGAGTTCGAGGCCAGCCTGGTCTCCAGAGCAAGTGCCAGGATAGGCTCCAAAGCTACACAGAGAAACCCTGTCTCAGGGGGAAAAAAAATCTACACAAAATCTCATTTCTGAATACCATTCTTCAATTAAAAAGAACCAGAGTTTCTTCAGGAAAAAAAAAAAACACCTATTCTCACAGCTGGGAAGAAAAAGCCAAAAGTACTGGACTGGTCTAAATTTTAAGAAATTCTCAAAAAAAAAATGGAACGAGCAGGCCACCAGTCTCTTCAAATATGAATGTCTACTTGCAGAAGAATTGGGTGAGTTCCTCATAGCAAATAGCTTCCACAAATATTAACTCACGATGGGTAAGACCCAACATGTGTGAGCTAAAATGTAACTCCAAAGAAGACACAAGGACCGGCTTCCTGACCTTTCATTGTTTGTGGTTTCTCAGGTGCAACACTGAGAAGATAGCAACAAAGAGAAATAGACAAAGTGTACTTTATTGGAATTAAAAATACTTGGTTCATCAAAGACTATTAAGAAGGAAAATACACCCTGCAGAATGAGAGTAAATTTGCAAGCCGTGTATCTGATAAGGACCTGGTGCCCAGAATCTATGAAGAATACCTGCAAATTGATGACAAAAAGGCTAACAACCCAACTAAAAATGTTTGACTATTTATGCCTGCAATGATTATGAAGAATGTCAGCATAATACATTTAGAGATACTCAATGTCATTCATTGGTCATTAGGAAAAACCAAGTGTTATATCCCATCACCAGGACCAGCTATAATTTAAAACTGGGAAAACAGGAATGGCGAAGAACTGAAGAAGATGGAATCCTTACATGATGCTACTGGGATATAAGATGATCTGATGTTTCTGGAAAACAGTTCCTCAAAATACCAATGAAGGCTGGGCACCTGGCTCAGTTAGCAGAGTGCTGGTCTAAGTATGCACAAAGTCCTGGGTTCAATCCCCAGCACCATATAAACTGGGCAAAGTGGCACCTGCCTATAATCCCAGCACTGAGGAAACAGAGACAGGAGGATCAGAAGCTCAAGATCATCCTCAGAAGCAGAAATTTTGAGTCAGGTGTATATTAGAAGAAAGGATATATGATA
Organism: Cricetulus griseus; assembly: GCF_003668045.3. Classification (NCBI taxonomy): domain Eukaryota; kingdom Metazoa; phylum Chordata; class Mammalia; order Rodentia; family Cricetidae; genus Cricetulus; species Cricetulus griseus. The sequence goes on along the minus strand of NC_048595.1, from coordinate 319,400,068 downwards.
GGTAAGATTTTAGTTGGGGGGGGTGGTAGAGGAGGAAGGGAGGGATAAGGGAACTGGGATCGTCATGTAATCCAGTCTTGTTTGTAATTCAAATATATAAAAAATAAAAAAATAAAAAAAATCAGTGCACTGAATGATATAGGTCAACAGAAAACATCCAGATTGAACCATAGAGAGACAAAGGATGGAAAGAATGCCTAAGACACAAATTGGAACATAGTGAAAGTCCACTATGTTTATTATTGGAACCTCTACAGAAAAAAATTCATTGTAGGGTATTCGTGAATAGAAAAATAACCTTAGATTTTCCTTTTTAAGTGGTATTTAAAATTTTTTTAATTATATGTATGTGTATGTCTCTGTGTAGGGGTTTACAGAGGCTAGAAGAGTATGTCAGATTCCCTGGACCTGGAGTAACAGGCAACTGTGAACCATACAATATGAGTGCTAGGAACTGAATCCAGGTTGTCTGAGAGAACAGTACATGGTCTTGCTGCTGCCAAGGAATCAAGACTTCAACATTCCTGGGTTCCTGGATTCCTGGGTTTTCCTTCTTTAAATTTCTTGAATGTATACTAAGATAAATATGCTCATTCAGTTTGTCTACTAAAAAGAATAAGAAAAAAAGATCATCCTCAGCTGTATAATAAATTTGAGACCATCCTGGGATACATTAGACCCTGTCTTAAAGGGGGGGGGTAAGAATGGATATACATTATAATGACATTGTAAACCATTGGATAAATAGAAAACCATAAGTCCAAGAACAGAAAAAAAAAACTTATTTTCAGTCAAATTCCAACCAATCTTTGTAGAAGGAATGAGAGAATTAGAAAATGCCATTTGGTAAGCATCATAGTAAAAATTAATCCAACCAAGAAGTGCCCATGGGGAATAGTCAAAGTTTAGAGAGAAAATAGATACAGTGCCAAAACACTTCCCTACCAAGTACTTAAAAATCCCAGAAGGAAAAGAATGGCTTCCTTGTTGAAAAAGAATTCTGACAAGCATTCCTTTAATCAAGTAACCAAAGTGTCTTAGTGTTTTTATTACTGAGACAAAGACACCATAACTAAAAGCAACTTGGGGAGGAAAGAGCTTATACATCCTGGTCACAATCCATCATTGAGGGAAGGCAAAGCAGGAAGTAAAGTAGGGCAGAAACGTGGAAGCAAGAACTGAAATGGAGATCATGGGAGAATGCTGATTTCTGCCTTGCTCCCATGGCTCGCTCAGCCTGCTTTCTTATTTAACCTAGGACCACTTGCCTAATGGGTGGCACCACCCATGGTGGACTGGGCCCCCCACATCAATCATTAATTAAGACAATGACCCACAAATGTGTCCACTAACCAGTCTCATGAAGGCATTTTCTCAATTGAAGATACCTCTTGCCAGATAATCCTAGCTTGTACCAAGTAGACACAAAGATAACCAGCGCACAAAGCTGATGTGACCAGCAGTGGAACAAAAACCCACAGAGCTCCTCCTAATAAAGACTGGTGAGAATCCAGCATCACCGTAATCTGCCAGGGGTATGAACTTGGCCAAATGTGTCATCTCTTTACACTTCTGCTCCCTCATCTGAAAAAGAGAGGAAACAGAATGGACAATATTTCATTTCTGCTCCCTGTCTAAGTGTCTACTATTCTAACATTGATTAAACTCCCCTAAATGTGTGCCATCCTGATCAGAATTTGGTGGAGGGGGGGGGGTCAGGGAGCAAGCTTTTCTTTGGATTTAAGTGGTTCATATTCTTACATAGCAATTCGGAAAGTACATACATAAAATGACATATATAGCAAGGCTTTTGAACTTGGAATCATTTCAGAGAGAATGCTTGCTGAGAAAGTCCAAATTTGAGAGTTCTTAAAGCAATAATAATCATTCCTTTCAAGGAAATACACCAGTTCAAACCAGGGTAGGAAAACCATTATATGGTAATGAGTGCTTATATAAATAAGTACCTGAAAGGGTTTTTTTTTTCACTCTGTCTCTTTCCTTAAGCAATTATGAGCATGACTGCTCCACCTCGTGAACCTCACTTAGGAACGTACAAGTCTCTAAGGAGTGGGACGAACTCCAGGTCTTTCAGTCAAGGCCCTCACACATTCCTGTCACCGAAAGTATCTTCCATAGCTCACAGAAATCCCTACTTGGCCCACAGTCACTGCATCTGAATGGTAAGATTAATGCCATTTAGTTAAGCAGGAGAGAATGGTGCTGTAAAATAACTCAAGCCCGCACAGGGCAATTCAGATGATCAGTAACCTCATAAATAAATGCAGGCGTGTCAATATTCACCTGGCAAACCATCAAAAACTGAAGTCTGAGCTGATCTTATTACATCATTTGGCTTCTGCTGCAGGCCTTTGTGCAAACAGACACACATTAATCGGCTAATTAGCTATCTTTTAAGATTTCAAGAGCCAATTCACTATACTTCTTGTTAAATTTTTTATTATACAGTCAATTCACAGAGCAAAGTATGTGAAATCAAACTCTTGGTTCTTAACAGTGGTGGTAAAGAATGAGTTATGGGGCCTAGGGGCTTAGCTCAGTGATAGAGCACTTGCCTGGCTTGTGCAAGGCCCTGTGTTCAATTCTCAGCACTGCCACAAAGAAAAGAAATGGTGGGAAGGGAGTCATCACAGAGCTAGGGATGTAACTCCGTTCATTGGTAAAGTAATTACCTTGCAGGAACAAAATCCTGGGTTTGATCCCTCGCACGGTGTAAACAGGGTATGATGACTCAGGCCTATAGTCTTAGCATAGCATTCAGGGGTTGGGGGAAGGAGAACATCCTTACTACACAAGTTCAAGGCCAGCCTGGCATACATGAAACCCAGAAAGAGAGGTGGAGAGAGAGAAAAAGACAGCGATAGAGACAGCATGGAAGAATGATTTATTTGTTCATGTTTTCCTTTTTAAACTATTCATCTTTCTGGTAGGTTTCCCACATTATGATTAGTGGTCCTACACCTATGTACATATGAGTAGCACCAATTGGACTTAGTGGGTCATCAGAAAAAAAGATATGAATTTGGGAAGGGGCATAGTAGAGGACTGGGTGGCAAAATGGTAGGTAGGTGTGATCATATTTCATTATAAATATGTGTAAATTTTTCAAAAATAAAGAAAAAGTCAAAATCATCCTAAAGTGATTACAGGGCTCTCAAACTGTACAGGCCTCTTTTCTTTGTTCATCACCTATGTCCAGTCAGTCTTAAGACCCTGCCAACCTTTCCTTTTCAAATGCCTCTAGAATCCTGTCCTCCTACTGCTACCCTTTCAGGCCAGAATTTCACCATACCCCACTTGTTTTAACCCAACAGACCTCAACAGAGAGCATCTTCTATAGCTTGCTAAGCCTTTCAAATTCTACTGTCATTCTAATGTATAATAGTCTCTCCATTTTTATGTTTGACCCAAATTCTTTCCACTCTAGGGATCTTTAGCCTCACTCGTGGGACAAGGACAGGACAGTCTCCTGCAGGTGTTCCTTGGGCCCCTACCAATCCATTCTTTGACATGATTTTGTTACACACAGTTCTAACTCCCTCACCTTCCCTGTGATCCATCCACATAATTCTACATGTCCCCTTTTCATTATAAACAATCCTACTGAATTACTAGTTTTAAAGCCTAATTACCCTAAAAAAAATAAATCTCCAAAAATTCCCCAAGTAGTAATCCCTGAGTCCCATTGGCTGGCATCCTCCCCCTGTTAGCCCTCTACAATATAGAATTCTCCAGAATCAGACCTCTGCATTCCTCTCCTTTCTATTTCCATCCCATCCCTAGATGATCTCATCCAGCCCCATAAATATCGTTGCACTGACAATTCCCAAATTTACATCTTCATCGTAGCTCTCTTTCATGAGCTGCAGAATCAAGCTTTCAACACACACCCAGAATCTTCCTGGGCAAACCAAACACAGCATGTCCAATGATTTCCCCATATCAACTTATTATATCAACAACATCCTACTTACTCAAGTCAAAATGTTTGGATGCATGGCATGGAAGCACACACCAGTAATCTCAGCAATTAGGAGGTGAGACAAGAGGATCAGAAGTTCAAGGTCATCTTCAGCTACATAGTGAGTACAAGATCAATCTGGGCTATGTGAGACCCTGCCTCAAAAAACAAGTTTGTACTCATTTCTTTTTCTTCCATTACTTTATCTCCTAATATCTAATCATGTAATATACCTCTATCCCTCTAAATTTTAGAGAGATAGATGTTGGAGTCTAATCTAATCCTACATTGCTTCTCTGGAATCTACCTTAATCTAAATTACCAATATTTCTTCCCAGTATTTATAATAGACAGTTTATTCATAGTGGCAGAGCTCTATCAAGAATCATAACTTGCAATGATAGTCACTTAGAGACAGCTTAATGCTGTTGGACATTCTATCTACCTAGCTCCATCTATCTGTACATCCATCTCCATCTCCAGTGCTGGGGATTGACTCCAAGGCCTCACACATGCTACACAAATGTTCTACCACTGATCTACATTACAAGCCCTTTCTTTACTTTGAAACAAAGTCTCCAAATACAGGCAAACATATCTTAAATTTGCTGTCCCCATGCTTCAGGCCCCTGAATATTTGGAATCACGGGTATGTGCCATCATATACCCCTTATTATAATAAACGAGTAGGCACAACATATAGTTAAAAAAATCTAGGGGTTAGAAGGTAAGTGTTTATTCCTGTGGGAGGTCATGGTCCAAGGAGGATGACAAAGTTGATCTATATTTCTGGCCCTCAGTTGTCTCCTCTATTAAATAAAGAAGTTAGACTAGACAGTCTCTGAGGAAGCCTCTTGAAGTTCTAGAAATCTATTCAAGGTGTTTATTGAGTAAATTGCTACATTCCTTGCTTTTAAAAGTCCAGAAACTCAATATTTTCTATTTCCCTGAAGGATAAAAGCAATTTTTTCGTGGTCTTCCCTTAATCCTTCTCTATCAGAGGTCAGTAGCTCCCAATAGGAAAAAAAAGTATCTCTGTCTTATGGTAGCCTGAATGTCCAACACCTCTATAGTTATTATGAATCCTTCTTAAGTAAGACAAACAGATGCTAAGAAGATGCCAGTGGGCTGCTTGACACAAAGGCTGCCATTTACTGGCAATGTGTTCCAGGTTCTGTGTTGAGACATTTTCATTCCATCCTTATATTAGTTACTTTTCTCATCCCTGTGATTAAAATACCAAACAGATAGGAATTTCAGGAAGTGGGGGGCTCAGAGTCTCAGGGTACAATCTATCATGGTAGAAAGTCGCAGCAGCAGGAGCTGGCCATATTCCATCTGTCATCAGGAAGCAGAGGAAGATGAATGCTTACACCAATCCCATTTTCTTCTTCTATTTCAGTCCATAACCTCAACCCATCTGGGGTAGGTTTCCACACTTTCACTCGAGAATCTTATCTAATTCACCTAATCTAGATAACCCCATACAGGCATACCCAGAAACCTGTTTCTGTGGTGATTCTAAATGAATTCCATCAAGTTACCAATCAAGAGTATCACAGTCCTTGGTGTTGGAGAAATAGCTTAGTGGTTAAGAGCACTGACTGCTCTCCCAGAAGAACCAGGTTCAATTCCCAGCAATCATATGGCAGTTCACAGCTGTTTGTAACTCCAAGATCTGACACCCTCATATAGACATACATGCAGGCAAAATGCCAATGCACATAAAATAAAAATAAAAAATAAAGAGTATCACAATCCTCTGGATAAGGATGCATCATGTCCTCATTCATGTTATAAAAGAGGACCCTTAAATGCAAACAGGTTGAAATACATGCCTAGATCGATACCCACTGGCAAAGGAAAATTTCATTGTCTCCAATGGGGTCTCACTTCAGGGCAGGTCCCATGCCCAGGAACAATGGCCAACACAAAATCAACTCATTGGTACTTATGTAGTGGTATTTTTGTAAACTTTTTTGTCTCATTTTACTTTGTTTGGGCTCTTACTCCTCCTCTTCCTTCTCCTCCTCCTCTTCTTCTTGCTCTTCCTCCTCCTCCTCCTCCTCCTCCTCCCCCTCCTCCTCCTCCTTCTCCCCCCTCCTCCTTCTCCCCCAATCCTCCTCCTCCCCTCCCTCCCTCCTCCCTCCTCCTCCTCCTCCTCCTCCTCCTCCTCCTCCTCCTCCTCTTCTTCTTCTTCTTCTTCTTCTTCTTCTTCTTCTTCTTCTTTTTCTTCTTCTTCCTGGTCTTTTGCTTGCATATTTGATTTCTGTTGGGGGGGTTCTTGTTTTTTCATCTGTTTGTTTTTCTTTGTTTTTTAATAAAGAGGAAAATGAACATAAAATTGAGAGGTTAAGGAGGAGGGAAAGATCTGGGAGGAAATGAGAAAGGGGAAAATCATGATCAAAATATATAGCATGAAAAATGTTTTCAATTAAAAAAAGAAAAGAAAGAAGGAAGAAATACATGCATAAAGGCCATGGCTAATAGATTTCATATTAACAGGTAAAATAAATTTGGAATCAGTTTCAGCTGACTTGAAAAACCAATACAAGGCAAGGTTATACAACAGTATTGTTGCCAGAAACCAAAGTCTGAGTTGCTTTTTCCAAGTTCTTGGCCTCTTGCTCAAAGAACTAAAATAAAAGCTCACACATATTTCAAAATAGCAGGGAAACTTTATTCAAAGCAAGGCAATAGTACAGCTCAGAAATAAATATGGTCAGAAGTGACAATAGGTCGTTTTTGAGTGAGTGAAAGTACTCAAAAGCCCTGGTTATTATTCCTGGTTTCTTTTTATAGAGTTCAAGGAAAGGAAGGGTTTAGTTGCTAAGGGGCATGTCTGGTGGTTCCTTATTTTGAGTAACAGATTAAATTATATAACTTTTTCTTTACTCTATATGTCCCTTCCCATGATTCTTCTAAATTAATCACATGCATGCCCAATTATGCATAGTCATAAAATGATAAATAAAAGAGTAAAAGGTCACTTAGAGGACAGTTGGCCCTGTTGCACATGTACCCAAAACCAGGCTAGATTGGACTGATCCATTGTCATAGCTCCCAAAATGTTTTGGGATATATTTGAGTAGACTGTCTGTTTGATGGCCATTAAGGAAAGGAGAAATTTATTACACTTTTTGGAGTGGAGTGTGTGTGTAGCTTACTGAAGTTGGGAGTTCCAGTTGCTAACAGGTTGCTAGGTACACTGTCCAAAGAGATATTTATGCACATAGTATATGGATTACTAGAAGAAGAATGAATACATAACCCATGCCAAGTGGAGACCCAGGCAGGTAACCTGTTCCTTAGGATTGTTTGCTTCAGTTCCTCTCTCTTGGAATTCTGGATTGCTCCAGCACTTTTGCATTTGTATCACCTCTTACACTGGCAATACAGATGACTCCTGATGTCCTGCAGATACCCTATCCTCCTCATGACACAAAAGGATCAATGTCACTATAAAGGTTTGAGTCATGTGAGCACTCAGTAAGTGCCATTGACTGGGGATGGCATGGTGAGAATCACCTTATACATCTAGGGCTGCTTATTGCAAACTCTAGTGTTTAAAAGTAAAATGCCAGGATGGGGGGGGAATATTGTGACAAGAGACCCAGCATATGGTCAGAATTCAAAAACAAAAGTTTCATTTACATAATCTCATTACTATTAGCAGAAAATTGAGAGAGCTGTTGAGAAAGCATTGATCCCCCTAGAGGATCACCTTAGAAAATGGATAAAAAATTAGTTTAATTAAGACTCTAGGTATTTAAGTGAAATAACGGGTCAGCACACTTATGGAAGAATTTTCCTGTTTAAAATGCTTCAAAAGATTCTCAGAAGTAGAATTTAATTTGTAGCCCTGTCTCCTGAGCTATATCAGAGGAGAATCAGCTCTTGGGTAGTTTTCTTAACTGGGGAATTAATGCTTTTCATAGCCAACGGGATGAATTGGCAGAGTCTCTGAAACCCTGCCCCAAATTTCTCACAGAAGTCCCTTTAGGAAAATAGGAACCCCTTCCTGACTGTGAGACTGCTGAGGTATTCAGACACCTTCCTCAGCCGATGACAGAGCTGACTGACATTGGAAGATCATTAGTCCTCAACCCAGTCACAGGAGTTGGATTTGTAAAGTTGCTTAAAACAACTTGAGAAAGACAGAAAGACCAGATCAGTCTCTGGGGAACTCTTCCTCTTCAGAGGAGAAACAGTGATGGATGAGGAAGGGGAAGTGGACAGGTTCTGCAAAGTCATCAAGGTGATTTACATGAACTTCCAAGTGAGGCTGCCAAGCCTCAGAGCAGAGACAGCTGGAACCAGGAGAATGGATGTTTGAGAAGCCAAGAATCAAACCAACAAAGAGTTGAGGTCTTAATGACACTGCTGGAAAAGTGCTCAAGGGCTAGGAATGACCATGACCATACTGTGGCCTTGATGTTCTAGACCATATATTTCCTCAGACAGGTATGATCTGGAGAAAGAGAATTTAAAATGTCATCAACAATAATAATAACACACCTACAGATAAAATATTCCTTTCCTTTTATGTTCTCAATATGAATATTTTCCCATCCTATCTAAGAGATGTCACCAATAGTTTCTGGTTTATTTTACTTAGTCAGCATCAACACACAGTTAAAAATAAAAGAAATTTACCCAAAAGTCTTGCAACAATGACAATAACATAAAATCCAGGTAAACAACTATATCTTTTCCTCGAGAAAGTAATATGATTGATTCTCCCTACCAACAGAACATTAAGCATTTTATACATACCACAGAATTCTCATCTTTTCCTTCTTCCCTTTCAAAATGAACTTTTAAATTCCAATTTTCTTCAAAGTGCATTGAGACATGACATGCTGAGCCATCACTGAGAAGCATAAAAGGGATGTAATAGCTATAATTAAGTCTGTTTGTATACCAGACAGACTTACATATCACTACAAATATGCCACAGGAGAAGCTCTGAAAGATGGCCAATTCTTCCGGAAGGTGTATCTATATGGCATTTGTCAAAAGGAAAAGATACACTTCAGTTCCTGTCTGAAAAAGGTCATTTCCTGGAAAAATGCAAGATCATGCACTTACCAAAGGGGAAACCAAATGGTCACTGTGCACTGAAATGATAAGATGCACTGACTTCCAGCCATAGGTCTCCGCCCCAGAATCCTGGCCCATCATAAAAACAGAGCACATACAAGGGCCTGTAATCATGTCATCTTAAATTCTGCTGCTAGCACCCACTGTGGAGAAAGCATCAGGGAAGGAAACCTCCACACATGTGTGCTCTGTTGCAGAAGACAAGAGACCTGTTCTGTTCCTACATCAAGCTCAAAATGAAGCTAGAATTTAAAACTAAAATCTCTCTTGCCCTCACAATTCTTACTTCATTTTATTCTTACTTATTTTATTATCTTACCTTATTTTATTCTCCTTCTAAAACTTGTCACATATCTTTTAACCTTAGTTTTTGTTTTGTTTTGTTTTGTTTCAAGACAGGGTCTCTCTGTATAATAGCTCTGGCTATCCTGAACTCACTTTGTAGATCAGGCTGACCTGGAACTCACAGAGATCCGCCTGCCTCTGCCTCCGGAGTGGTGGGATTAAAGGTGTGCGCCACCACTGACAGGTTTAACCTTAGTTTTTAGGAAGATAAAAACCAACATTGTTCATTGTTCCTATATGCTTTAAGGTTTACTTTGCACCTAAGTTTGTGATTATAAAATTGTCCTTCAAAGTAATTCAGCAGAAGTGCTTTTATATATTTTACAATTGGTTTCATTCTGTAATCTGGTTCTTTGGAGGCCCTGAAGTCCCACCAATTCAATCTGAAAATCAGTCTCTTTGGTCACAGTACTCCTAAGAAAGCCACCTGTCTCCATCCACCTAGATCATTACCTGGCAACAGGACCAGAGCTGGTATTTGTTGGTACAGCCCTATACACTGTTTAGAGCCAGCACCTGTCCTAGTAGGTTTTTGGCTTCTTTTCTGCAGGTCAGTGCCCGAGCCATCTCGGTTTTGAAGTACCTTTAACACCCTGAATAGACAAAGGAGCTCTTTCCAAGTTCAATAATCAAGTTGCACTGGTTAGTTTTTGTCAACCTGACACAAACTAGAGTCATTTGGGAAGAGGGAGTCTTAACTGAGAAGGTGTCTCCATCAGATTGGCCTATAGACAAGTCAGTGGGCATTTCCTTGATTAATTATTGATGGGGACACCCCACTGTGGGTGGTGCCATCCTTGGGCAGGTGGTCCTGGGTTGCATAAACAGCAAGCTAAATGAGTCATGGAGAGGGAGCCAATAAGCAGCATTTCTCCATGATCTCTGCTTCAGTTCTTGACTTCTGGTTCCTTCTTTGAGCTCCTGCCCTAACTTCCTTCAGTGGTGAACTGTAACCTGGGATGTATAAGCCACATAAAATCTTTCATGCCCAAGTTGCTGTTAGTTATGTTGTTTATCTCAGCAACAGGGAAAAAAACTAGAACACAAGTCTTTCAAAACTAAAAATATACCCAGGCATGGTGGTGCATGCCTTCAGTAACAGAATTCAGGAGGGAGAAGCAAATTGATCTCTGTGAGTTCAAGTCCAGCCTGATCTAAATAGCAAGTTCCAAGCCATCCAAAGTTACATGGTCTTAGTCATTGTTGTACTGCTGTGAAGAGACACCATGTCCAAGGCAACTCTTACAGAAGAAATTATTTACCTGGAGGTTTGCTTATAGTTTCAGAGTTAGTTCATTATCCTCATGTCAGGGGCATGGCCAGAACTTGGTGATACGCATGGTGATGGAGCAATAGCTGAGAGTTACATCCTGATCTACAGGCAGAGGTGGGGGAGATAGGAGAGAGAGACTGGGACAGGTGTGGGCTTTTTGAGACCTCCAAGCCCGCCCTGTTATCTGCTTCCTCCAACAAGGCCACACCTCCTAGTCCTTCTCAAATATTGCCACTCCCTGATGACTAAGCAGTCAAACATAGGAGCTTATGGGAATAATTCTTTTTCAAACTACCACAACTACTTGTATTAGCTAAAAGGAACAGAAAAAAATGAAAATGGAGATTTTGAAAGGTATACCTTCCTGATGGGAGGTAGAAGAGATAATGTTACCCAGGTCTCCCTGACTTTATTAAGGATACATATTGCAGGGTGTCACAGAGAAACAGCTGGGGCGGGGGGAGGGGTATCAGAGTGTAGATGACTATAATGAATTTGTGCAGAAAGAAAAGGAAAATTCTCCTGCATGACACGTTATACAAGGTACTTTAATAAAAATCAGATTCATTGGTAGAACAAATACATTTTTACTTAAAAAGTATTGAGGGGAAATGTTTTCATGATAGGACAGTTAGAAAACCTCATAGCCATAAGAGAACAGACTGACAACAGATACATCACAATATAAGACACTGAAGACAAAGGAAAATGATAAACGTCAAAGTGCATAAGCTATATGAAATACATCAAGTCCAAGTAAATTATTTCAAGGAGATACATGATTAGTGACTTTAGGGACCAGTGTGATGCCACCGTAGCCTGATAACCTAAATTCAATCCCCAGAACTTGAGTAAATTTGGACGGAGAAAACTCATTTCTCCAAGTTGTCCTCTGACTGCACACACACACACACACACACACACACACACTATGGTACATGCACATGTTGGCCATACTTGTCATGAGCACATTCCTCTGGGAATCACACCAAAATTCCCAGGCTCAAGTCAGTCCTTAGTTATATACCAAGGTTTCTGTTGAGGGTACCTAAGATAAGAATGAATTTGAAATTCAAGATTTTTTACCTTTATTCCACATTCTGAGCCTGAATCCCTTCAAGACAGAATATCTAAGCCAGTGCCTTCATAGAAAGGCAAACAGAAAAGTCTCTGTCTCAACATTTAGTGCCAGAGGAGCATTTGTTTGGTTAATCTACCCCATACAGCTAAGCATTTATTTGGTTAATCTACCACCAGACAGCTAAACTGTATCCTACCCATAGACACCTATGAATGGCCACTGAGTCCTAGCCCATGTCCTCCAAGGTACTCAGGCAACAGAGTGATTCATTCAGATCAGGACCCATTTCAAATTATATAGCTTTATGCATGCCTTGTCTAAGCAGGTCACCCTGCCCAGTATATGTAATTATACACAATGCACCCCCACACCACAGATTATTTTTTCTTTTTCTTTCCTTTTTTTTTTTTTTTTTTTTTTGGTTTTTCGAGATAGGGTTTCTCTGTTTAGCTTTGGAGCCTATCCTAGCACTTGCTCTGGAGACCAGGCTGGCCTAGAACTCAGAGATCCGACTGCCTCTGCCTCCCGAGTGCTGGGATTAAAGGCGTGCACCACCAACGTCCAGCTCCGAACTACAGATTTTTAATGCATCCTGGAACACAAATTACAGTGGGTAATGTTTATGGCATTCCTGACCAAGTTAGCTGATTATTCTGAAAACCAACAAATTCGGCCTCTAATGAACCATAAAGGAAAAGGGGAACGTATCCAGTGTTATGTATATTTTATAGTGAGTTGCTGGAGAGTGACTATCTGGAAGTCTTTCCTTAACTAACCTGAAAAGGGTCTGCCAAGTTCATTTAGCCTAGCTCCTGCCTCAGCCTGCTGCAGACTCTGGGGATCCATTAGCATAATCCAACAAAACGAAAAAGATATGCACCAAGAAAATACGTGTCTTGCTACACACTTGACAGCTACATTCTTTTCCTGGGGCTACCCCACTGGAAGCAGAAGACGCCAAGTATAACGTACGGGAAGTTAGTGGATAAAAACAGCCCTAGGGATATATAATAAAGTTGACTAACACATGAATAAATAAAGCGAGAAGAGAAATAGAAGAATCCCATTCAAAGAGCTTCAGTCACCCCCACCTGGCCAACACAAGTGATTCAGCCAGCTTATTCCAGTAGGGTAGCTGACAGATGAAGGGAAAGATGAAGGGCTTAGAGCTATTTTCCCATTTCTAATTGTTCTTAATCCACACTCCCTAGATGGCTTAATCATTAACAGGCTGAAGTGGTGGCCTAGAATAAAGCTAAGTTAATTATACTATTTAGGTTGCCAAGGACAGAAGTAAATTAAGCTACCTCAAGTAATAAGGGTTCGGTATTCAGGTTCGTATCACCATACATATGGTATCTCCTTTCTCCACCTATTCACCTCCACTCTATTCTCCCCTAGCCCTCAATCTAGCTGGCTAACTCTCCAAACAGCTCAGATCAAATTCCAGGGAAAGGCTTTTTGCCGATGTGATCATGTGACACTCATTATCAGAGTCTCTCCTGAAAGCTTTTCACCGTCCTACAAACTGATGTTCCTTAGGTCAGATGTCAATTATGGTCCAAACAGCAAATGCCCTGTATACAATCTACAGGTTAGAGCAAGGGGCTATGGACCAAGGCAGACTTATTGTGTATGTTATGGTTTAATACAAAGTGTCTCCCCCCCCCAAAAAAAAAGACTAATCTTTGGAAGATAAATGGATCATGAGAGCTCTCCTAATCAGTGGATAAATCTACTCATGGAGTCATAATTTAATGGCATCCTGGGAGACGGTGGAAATTTTACAGATGGCACCCAAACGGAAGAAATGGATCACTGGAAACTTGTCTTTGTCAGTTTTATCTTGTCCTGAGTTCCTCTCTGGCCCTCTCTGGTTCCTGGTAACCATGGGGGAGCAACTTTAATCTGGCACACATTGTTGCCACCATAATGTTCTGCCTCACGACAGGCCCACGACAATGGAGCAACCAACCATGTACCGAGTCCTCTGAACTGTGAGCCAAATGGAACCCTTTCCTCCCTTACATTGTTCTCTGAACATTTGTTACAGCAATAAGTCATCTAACGCAGGATCTCAGACACACATTGGTCAAACCACTACCAAACACTTAGGAGGAAATAGAAGAATCTCTATGGGAGCAGGGCTGGCCTCATGAACCCATCACCAAGGCAGAGCCATATCCTTTGGAGAACTAAGAGTTGTCTTAATGCTCTTCTGTGGCCATGTGAAATTCCTAAAAATTTCTAATGGAGAACCCGTAATTTTCATTTTCTTCAGGGACTTACAAATTCTGTAGCTATTCCTATAAAGTTCTTCCTGTTGTATGGTAAAGAGTAAAAGGAGTTTGAAAAAGACCAAGTAAATTTGGACCCAAACATTTCTCTGAGATCATCTCTCCTCTCATCTGACAAAAAAAAAAAAAAAATGGAGGTCAAGGAAAGGATAATGGACTAGTTCAGGATCCCACAGTGAGTCCTGGCAATGTTCGCCTAGAACAGATTCTCTCTATGCCGAGTCCAGACTTCTCATTTCTCCATGTGGCATGCATCCTCTTAGCCAGGAATGTCTGACAATGGTCTACTTTGCCAGGAGTTTTGGTAAAGTACTTAGAAATCGCATAAAATGCAAGCTGATATAAAAGGACAAATTCAATCCTTTACTTCTTCAATCTTGCAACATTTTTTTTACTATGACTTCCTCAAAGTAAATCTCCATTAGTAATCTTAGTATAGAGAGCAAAGGTTGCATAGAGGAGTGGAAAGCAACGGGATCTCAAGATCAGTTGGTAATCGCTGTAAGAATCACAATGCTTTTACTCCCAAGCCCACAACTTCACTTCTACATATAGTCGTACATATGTACAAATACGCATGCCCAAGACTGTGCATTGTGATGGTGCTTATAATAGCAAAAGAGTGGAACCAATCTAAAACATCCATAACACAAAACTGATTTTTTTAAAAAAAGGTTGCATCATGCTCATGCAACAGAATATCATATAGCTTTGGGAAAAAAAACCAAACTAATCTCTGTTCACTGGTCTGAGACAGTTCCTGACAAACTACTTGATGAAAAAGCAGGATGCAGAAGAAAAGACAAAATGCATCTATTTCTGTGGGAAAGGATACATAATTGTATCCTATAATTATATATATGCATACATAGAGAAAGAGAGTTTTTGTATATGTACAGAATTTGTCCAAAAGGAAATACCAAAAAAAGAGTTGTCTAGCCTAGGGAATAAGAATATGAGATATTTTATTCCATGCCCTATTGTTCTCCAAAAGTTTATATTATATGCTATATTCTCTTTTCAAAATTAATTGAGGAAGAGGAGAGGAAGGTTGGCATATTGAATGAGTGGTGAAAAGAGGACCCATCCAGTGGCTGCCAGTATCATGTCATGGCTATAGTTAGGAAGGAACACTTCTATTCCCAAGTTTGCCGTGTTCTGTATATTATATAGAACTTATCAACAAAGCAAATTAAATGTAGTCTGATCGGAATTTTTAAAAAACAAATTCTAGCTCTTCCTTGCCGTGCTCTGTGCAAACAGAAGAATCTGAAAGGCTTTCTAGCCTGTATAATCCGTTGCTTGGTTCATCACTGGCACAGCTGTGCAACACAATGGAGAAAATGAGAAACATGCCCAATCCTTCCTTTGAAGCACTGTCCTCAGGTGGAGGAGGAGAGTAGCCCACCCACCCCCATCCCCTGGGGAAGCCTCACTCTTCGCTACCAGCACAGATAGGGAATATCTCACTTTCTTGCCCCATCCTCATGTGTTCTGTGCCGATGCAACCCCCATCTAGTAGGTCAAGGGTAGCTATGGATTCTTTGACTCTCCTTTCCTTGGAAGACAGCACTTGTTTGGTTACTTTCTGGGCTGCCATGTGATAGGTTTGGCCACAAAAGTGGGACAGAGTTGGTACAGTGCCAATTTTGTGCCTAGACTTTTCAGAGAACTGGTAAAATTCTGAGTGCAGCACTGTGTATAATCCCAATGGTCCTTCTAGAGAGAACCTGTGGAGAGGTCCTGCAGAAATAAGATGGGTCCAAAGTCTATGTCCAGTTACATAAGATACAATTCACATGAGTGAACCCATCAATGGACCACACTAGACCACTAAGTCACTCTGGTTAAATTGTCCATCTGAGCACTGGCTCAAAATTCTGACCCACAAACTAATGGCATCTAATTAAAAGGTAATTATGCTAACACTGCATTTGGGGGGTAGTATGCCATGCAATAATTCATTGCCTATATACCACAGCATCAAATATTAAGCACCTTGGCCCCTCCAAACTTTACTCAAAATTCAATCTAAATTACCTCAGAGTAACAATAGAACTACCTATGACAAGCAGCCATGGCTTCTGGAAGGAGGGTAAGGTCCAAGTTAGGACAACAGAATTCTTCCAGCATTGTTTCTCATGCTGCCAGATATAAAGTCCCCAATGACAAAGCCAAGGTCACTCCTTGCCTGAAAGACTGCAGGTCTCATGGCCATGGATCCTAGAGTTTTCTAGCCCACATGAGGCCATCAACCCTCAAGTGTTCTGTGCCTATGTGTCCTCTGACTGGCCCCAACACTACACCAACACTCTACCCATGTCCACCAAGTACACCATGCCCACTGGCACTATGCCAATCATCTCACAGGCTCTCACTAGGTTGTCCTTGGAGGAAGGGTGACATCCAGACCCTGTAGTAAAACCCTCTGAAGCTGGGCTTACAAGAGCCATGTCTTAGAAAGAGAGATTCCTGGATTAACTTCCTCAGCCCACAATGACTGGCGACTGGCAGTTGCCACCCACTCGAGCCCATGTGCCTGTTCTCACCCACCCACAGGGTTGCCAAGGCCTGAGGGAGGCAGAACTGGCAGAAATCATAATTAGGGATTTCATCATATACTTCAGCTCCTTGAGAATACATTCTCCTTTGTAATATGCAAATCTATTGTTTGACTTTGAAACATCCCACTAACTTTCAAACATGCTGTTGGAAAGTCGTTGACGGCAAAAGGTACAAGAATACCTGGTCTGAGCTAAAGGCATGGCCTTGAGATGCACAAAGAGACACTTTGGGGGTGGGGGCTAGGAAGAACAGAAGATTCAAAACTCACCATGAAGGAAGACAATGAAGTCATCAAACTCAGGTCAGCAAGGGCCAGGCTGTGCCAAGACAAGCTGTGCAGAGAAACTTCAAGTGGGGAAAAGGAGAAATGCAAAGAGACTTTCCAAGCCTCCTGAACCCTCAGTGTCATGAGAGGGGATTCTATTGCATAGGCCTTCACCTATAGACAGAAAAGAAGAGGCAAGCTGACCTACTGTGACTGGTGTGTGCTTCAGACACTGTGGGGAAGGCAGCTGTTGTTTGGAGGATGGCTTTCTCCTCAAAAGACAAAGGAAGAAATTGGAGGACTTTCTGTAATCATCACAGTCATTTTTATAATCTCCCACTTCGAATCAAATATTTGCAGTCAAACTATGGCTATGGTATTCTTAGCTCAGGTATATGTAGCCAGACCAAGCAAGGGCAGAAGAGATAGACGGAAGGACCGAGCCACCCAGGTCACCTGTGTAGTTGCTCGAATTGGTCTTGTTTCCCTAAGAATCCCACAAACTTCTTCATTCCTTCTGCTTTATTCACCTGACCTTTTCAGTTCCTTTTTTTTTTTTTCTTTCTTCATTACCCCAAGGACATAATCTAGCCACACTGGTTTTCTTTGCATGCAAAAGGTAACTGTTCCTTTTTCTTCTTTCAGATAAAAGCAGGCTCCGGGAGAGGAGGGAAGAAAAAAAAAAAAAAAAAAAAAAGGCTGCTGGCTTCTTCAAATTAGCTCTGAAATAAAAGTCACTGCCAGATGTTATATAAAAGGTGACGTAATCCTAAAGCCCTTCATTACATATGCAGCTCGGCTCTTCAGCCCAGGGGGAGTTTATTACATTTTGTCGATTCCATTTTCTATACCCACATCATTTTTACATAATTTTTCCTGCCTGACAGGCAGCTTCACATTTTCACAGCAACCCATCAAGATAGCGTTACAAGAGCGCAGGGAACCAGGTTAGCAGTTTACAAATAACGGCGCTAACGAGTCAGATTTGTCCCAGAGATACAAATCAGGGGTAAATGGTCCATCCATGCGTGAGAGAAGCACATCTATTTTAGAATAATAGAGAAGAAACAGAGCACATTTCAGCCAGCACTGTGTTCTTTCAGAGCATGTACTAAATCTATTGCAAAAGTGGAGAAATGGAGATGTGCCCATCTAAAGTTATTCTTGCCTTTTTCTTCGTTTTCCTAATGAATTCCCGGCTCGAAGCAAAATAGGTCGCCATAGAACGTGCATTAAGATCGGAGTTACTGCCTTTTCGGATTCGCACAAAATTTAGAAGAGGACACGCCATTTGTGCCCAGTGAGATATCTAGCTACTGAGATGCTTCAAGTGCAAACACGGAGAGACACTTCCTCCCACTCTCCAGGTGCTGAGCACCCTTCTCCCCCTCCTTCCTGGGCACTCGCGGCTGCGCTGCCCTCTAATGGCGAAATATGGCAGTGCAGGCTGGATCCTTGTTCCTTGAGAACTAAGAATTGCACTAGGCATCTGCTGACCAAATACGGTCAGCCCTTAGTTTTGGTGAACTTACTGATTCCTAGATAAAAAGGTTCCTGAAATTCCCACCCCAAGAAGTCATGCTTACCTGGGACCAATGAGATAGCTTAGGGGGTAAAGGAACTGGACGCCAAGGCTGATGACATCAGTTCCATCCCTTGGACCCACATTGTAGAAGAAGAAAATCAATCCTCTGACCTCCACTTTGGGACTACTATGCACACACCTACAGACACACAATTAACAAACGTAAAATGTAATGATTTTTTTCTAAAAGATCGAGTTTACCCAAAGTTTCATCTTCATAAGTTTCAATTATAAAGAAAAACTTGTTCAAATGAACCTTATTGTGTTTCCACAGTTATTACAAGCAGAATAATGAGTGCTTTCATTCTTTTATAAGAGTAGGATTCAAGTGTGGAACATGGGGAGATGTGAAGCCGTTCCCCAGACTGAGGGAATAGAGAAATTAACAATCATCCCCCCAAAACAAAACTTATCTAAGCTCAAACTCTGTCTCTGAAGTCAGCACATTCCTTATTTCTACACATAGCCTAACAACTTCACACCTGAAGGCTGACAGTAATTCCCATATATGTCTGAAATTTAAAGAGAAAATAGTTTTCCACAGCTCTCCACAAATTTAGTGAGTTGACAATGGAACTAGTGTTTGATCAGCTACATTTACCAAGAGCTGTCTTACCTAAACCTAAAGAAAGTAACACATAGCCCTTAATATAGGTGACAGTGGTGTGACTGGGACAATATATGAGGCCACTGGCTGTGGCTCCAACATCTAACACTAATGCACAAACTGACTTAGTGGAGCCCATTCTATAGAGAGAGATACCTTGCTCAGCCTAGACACAGGGGTGGGGGGAGGGGTGCTTTGGTCCTGACTCAACAAGATGATGGGACAGACTTAGCAGACTTACTATGGAAGGAGCAGATAGGAGGAGGGGTGGGGGGAAAGTGGGAGGAGCAGGAGGAGAGGGGGGAGGGGAACTGACATTGGAACATAAAAATAAATTAATAAAAACTGCAAAAGAAATAAGTCAAGCTAAGGCCAGGCATTCATAAGAATAAGCCTCCTTATATTTATTTTAGGAACTGGATGGTGAGGAACTGGTGGATAAATAAATACATGTATTTATCAGACTAATTTTCTAGGACTGCCATGTCAAGTATATGATATATTTGATGGCTTAAGCCACCCAGGATTTATGGTTCACAGTTCTGGTGATTAAAAATTCTGAGATTCAGGAATCATCAATCCCCACTCTCTCTGAAGGCCCCTCCTCATCCATTCCTAGTCTCCTATTTCCCAGGAATCCCTGGAGTTCCTTGGCTTGACAAGATCCCCTGAGCAAATTGAGAGCAAGGGAAGAGGGGGAGGGAGCTAGGAGAATGAAAAGGGGAGAAGAGGAGGGGTGAGGAGGACATGAGGGAGCAGAAAGGTTGAGTCAGGGGAAGAATAGAAGAAAACAAGAAAGGAGATACCATAATAGAGGGAGACATTTTAGGTTTACAGAGAAATCAGGCACTAGGGAAATGTCTGGAGATCTACAAAGATGACACCAACTAACAATCTAAGCAACAGAGGAGAGGCTACCTTAAATGCCCTCCCCTGATAATGAGATTGATGACTGACTTATATGCCACCTGATAGCCCTCATCCAGCAGCTGGTGGAAGTAGAAGCAGACACCCACAACTAATCACTGAACTGAACTGGAATCCAGTTGCAGAAAAGGATGAGTGAAGAGCAAAGGGGTCCAGACCAAGCTAGTGAAACTCACAGAAACAGCTGACCTGAACATCGGGGAGCTCTTGGTGCCCAGACTGATAGCTGGGATACCAGCATGGAACTGATCTAGACCCCAGGAACATGGATTTCATTGAGGAAACCTTGGAAATCTACAGGACCTCCTGTAGTAGTTCAGTACTTATCCCTAGCATAGGTGTGGACTTTGGGAACCCATTCCACATAAAGGAATACTCCCTGAGCCAAGACACACACAGGGGTGGGCCTAGGCCCTATCCCAAAGAATATGATAGACTGATGACCCCTATGGAAGGCCTCACCCTCCCTGGGGAGTAGAAAGGATATGTGATAGGTAAGGTTTTAGTTGGGGGAGAAGCAGTGGTAGGGGAGGAGGGGAAAGAGAAGGAACTGGGATTGGCATGTAAAACAATCTTGTTTCAAATAAAAAACATCTGCAAAACGAAAAAAACAAAAAATAATAATAATAAAAAGAAAAAGGAAAAGAAATTGAGTAATAAAAAAGCCATGTAAAAATGGAAAATAAAAAAAAAAAACAGAACGGGAATAAAAGAATGAAGAGCCAGGCATTGGTGGCACACGCCTTTAATCCCAGCACTTGCAGAGGCAGGCGGATCTCTGTAAGTTCGACACCAGCCTGGTCTACAAGAGCTAGTTCCAGGACAGCCTCCAAAGCCACAGAGAAACCACTCATTCAATATGCCAACCTTCCTCTCCTCTTCCTCAATTAATTTTGAAAAGAGAATATAGCATATAATATAAACTTTTGGAGAACAATAGGGCATGGAATAAAATATCTCATATTCTTATTCCCTAGGCTAGACAACTCTTTTTTTGGTATTTCCTTTTGGACAAATTCTGTACATATGTATGGGATACAGGAAATAGATGACCTCTGCATCATCAAGCCTGTCTCATGTCCCAAAGCTCTCATAGCATGATGTTCCACTCTTTTGGCACTCAACACAGTTCATGCGTCATATGACGACTAACAGTATCTTACAGAGATCTTGAGATTTCTAACACATACTCCTCCACTTTTATATCAGCAGCATGCGGCAAAGTAGAGTCTTCCAAGCATGCCACATCAGGCTTAAACATTGCCAGGACTCACTGTGGGATCCTGAACTAGTCCATTATCCTTTCCTTGACCTCCATTTTTTTTTTTTTTTTGTCAGATGAGAGGAGAGATGATCTCAGAGAAATGTTTGGGTCCAAATTTACTTGGTCTTTTTCAAACTCCTTTTACTCTTTACCATACAACAGGAAGAACTTTATAGGAATAGCTACAGAATTTGTAAGTCCCTGAAGAAAATGAAAATTACGGGTTCTCCATTAGAAATTTTTAGGAATTTCACATGGCCACAGAAGAGCATTAAGACAACTCTTAGTTCTCCAAAGGATATGGCTCTGCCTTGGTGATGGGTTCATGAGGCCAGCCCTGCTCCCATAGAGATTCTTCTATTTCCTCCTAAGTGTTTGGTAGTGGTTTGACCAATGTGTGTCTGAGATCCTGCGTTAGATGACTTATTGCTGTAACAAATGTTCAGAGAACAATGTAAGGGAGGAAAGGGTTCCATTTGGCTCACAGTTCAGAGGACTCGGTACATGGTTGGTTGCTCCATTGTCGTGGGCCTGTCGTGAGGCAGAACATTATGGTGGCAACAATGTGTGCCAGATTAAAGTTGCTCCCCCATGGTTACCAGGAACCAGAGAGGGCCAGAGAGGAACTCAGGACAAGATAAAACTGACAAAGACAAGTTTCCAGTGATCCATTTCTTCCGTTTGGGTGCCATCTGTAAAATTTCCACCGTCTCCCAGGATGCCATTAAATTATGACTCCATGAGTAGATTTATCCACTGATTAGGAGAGCTCTCATGATCCATTTATCTTCCAAAGATTAGTCTTTTTTTTTGGGGGGGGGAGACACTTTGTATTAAACCATAACATACACAATAAGTCTGCCTTGGTCCATAGCCCCTTGCTCTAACCTGTAGATTGTATACAGGGCATTTGCTGTTTGGACCATAATTGACATCTGACCTAAGGAACATCAGTTTGTAGGACGGTGAAAAGCTTTCAGGAGAGACTCTGATAATGAGTGTCACATGATCACATCGGCAAAAAGCCTTTCCCTGGAATTTGATCTGAGCTGTTTGGAGAGTTAGCCAGCTAGATTGAGGGCTAGGGGAGAATAGAGTGGAGGTGAATAGGTGGAGAAAGGAGATACCATATGTATGGTGATACGAACCTGAATACCGAACCCTTATTACTTGAGGTAGCTTAATTTACTTCTGTCCTTGGCAACCTAAATAGTATAATTAACTTAGCTTTATTCTAGGCCACCACTTCAGCCTGTTAATGATTAAGCCATCTAGGGAGTGTGGATTAAGAACAATTAGAAATGGGAAAATAGCTCTAAGCCCTTCATCTTTCCCTTCATCTGTCAGCTACCCTACTGGAATAAGCTGGCTGAATCACTTGTGTTGGCCAGGTGGGGGTGACTGAAGCTCTTTGAATGGGATTCTTCTATTTCTCTTCTCGCTTTATTTATTCATGTGTTAGTCAACTTTATTATATATCCCTAGGGCTGTTTTTATCCACTAACTTCCCGTACGTTATACTTGGCGTCTTCTGCTTCCAGTGGGGTAGCCCCAGGAAAAGAATGTAGCTGTCAAGTGTGTAGCAAGACACGTATTTTCTTGGTGCATATCTTTTTCGTTTTGTTGGATTATGCTAATGGATCCCCAGAGTCTGCAGCAGGCTGAGGCAGGAGCTAGGCTAAATGAACTTGGCAGACCCTTTTCAGGTTAGTTAAGGAAAGACTTCCAGATAGTCACTCTCCAGCAACTCACTATAAAATATACATAACACTGGATACGTTCCCCTTTTCCTTTATGGTTCATTAGAGGCCGAATTTGTTGGTTTTCAGAATAATCAGCTAACTTGGTCAGGAATGCCATAAACATTACCCACTGTAATTTGTGTTCCAGGATGCATTAAAAATCTGTAGTTCGGAGCTGGACGTTGGTGGTGCACGCCTTTAATCCCAGCACTCGGGAGGCAGAGGCAGTCGGATCTCTGAGTTCTAGGCCAGCCTGGTCTCCAGAGCAAGTGCCTAGGATGCTCCAAAGCTAAACAGAGAAACCCTATCTCGAAAAAACCAAAAAAAAAAAAAAAAAAACAAAAAAAAGGAAAGAAAAAGAAAAAATAATCTGTGGTGTGGGGGTGCATTGTGTATAATTACATATACTGGGCAGGGTGACCTGCTTAGACAAGGCATGCATAAAGCTATATAATTTGAAATGGGTCCTGATCTGAATGAATCACTCTGTTGCCTGAGTACCTTGGAGGACATGGGCTAGGACTCAGTGGCCATTCATAGGTGTCTATGGGTAGGATACAGTTTAGCTGTCTGGTGGTAGATTAACCAAATAAATGCTTAGCTGTATGGGGTAGATTAACCAAACAAATGCTCCTCTGGCACTAAATGTTGAGACAGAGACTTTTCTGTTTGCCTTTCTATGAAGGCACTGGCAGAATCACTGTCAGAAAGATTCAGGCTTGAATGTGGATGAAGGTGGTCTTTTTCAAATTCAAGTGATCTTGTACCCTCAACAGCCTTGTAGATAAAAAGCTTCTTTCTTGAGCCTGGGAATTTTGATATCCCAGAGAAGTGCTATGACTATTCCAACATGGATGCCATAGTTCTGTGTGGTTCATGTGTGATGTGTGCACCAGATACAACTTGGAGAAATCATTATCTCCGCCTTTTTCATTTTGAGGTTAATTTAGGTAATCAGGCTACGTGATACACTTTGCAAAGACTAATCATGGAGCCAAATAATTTACTTGGGTTGTTATTTCATATAGAGAGAAGCACATATTGACGTTTACTTTTCCTTTGACACAGTGTGATTATTGTGATGATAGGAGTCTATTCTACCTGGACAGAGGTTTTCAACGTCCATCATTGGTATTTGCAAGCACCAAAAAAATATTTGCTAAAGAATCTTTTTTTTTAAAACTACTTGTTAATGCATGCAGGAGAATTTTATCTTTCCACAAATTGAGTTATATGGTCTTACATCATGTCTCTTGGCCTCCATCTTGTCTGTAAAATGAAGATATATGGCTACTGTAGTTGGGTTGTGTTTTGTTTTTTGTTTTTTTTAATTCTTTTGGGGTCCACCACCCAGCTCCCTAATAAATACACAGAAACTTTTCAAAATCCCAACCTTTGCTTTTGTTTCTAGCCAGTTTTTCTAACTAAATATTGTTCTCTTTAACTATGTTTTGTCTCTGTACTTTTTACCTTTCCTTATTATCATATCTTTCTTTCCTTTGACTCCAAGGCTGGGTGGGTGGCCTGGGTGGCTGGCCCTGGCATCCTCCTCTCCTCCCTGCTCCCAATCTCTCTCTCCTATCTCCCCCACTCTCTGCCTTCCTCAGGATGTCTCTCTCAGCTATTGCTCCATTGCAGTTCTTTATTAGAACCAATCAGGTGTTTTAGGCAGGTACAAAATGTAACACAGCTTTACAGAGTTCAAAATTCTTTTGAATGCAACATAAAAGAATGCAAGCAAGCATCATTAAGATCTTCCTGAGCAGCATTGAAGAATAATGCATCTTAGCAAGTTCCAATCAATGGAGACTTCCTGAATTCTTAATTTTAAAAAACCAGCTCTGAAGAGAAGAGTTGGAAGCCAGATGGTGGCACATACCTTTGGAATCTTCCAAAGAACTTCTTAAACAGGAGAGAAGAGGCAAAGGCATCCATCTCTCTGTGGGCGTGGTGGCGCACGCCTTGGTCTCTGTGACACTGGTCTACAAAGCAAGTTCCAGACAGCCCAAAGCTACACAGAGAAACCCTGTCTTGAGAAAAAGGAAAAGCCCTGTCTATCAGTGTCACCCAGATGTGCCCCTGTAAGTAACATGACTGCCAAAGAAACAACACTGGAAGCAACAGCTGTATCTGTAAATCAGATGTGTTGAAATACATCAATCTGATATGGAGCCTGGTTAGACTAGCAGTGAGCACATGTCAGACATGTGAAGGTGACAGCCAGTGAGATGGCTCAGCAGGTAAAAGCATTTGCTGCCAAGCCTGATGACCTGAGTTCAATTCCTTTCGATTCCTGGGGCCCATAAGGTGAAAGGAGAGAACCAACTCCCACAAGTTGTCCGTTGTCCTCTAACTACCACATGAAATATGTGACACATCACACACACACACACTTGATCACACAACACACACACACACACACACACAAATAAATGCAGATTTTTAAAATCAGTTTAAGGGAAAACAAAAATTGCCCTAGGCCACAAGGCAGGATTTGCACTTTAGGACTGCATTACCCAGGCTGGAGTGATGGCTCAGAGGTGAAGAGCACTTGTGGCAGAAGCATAAAGACAGAGCTCAGATAGCAGCATCCACATAACAAGCCAGGGCCTGCACTCCTCTAACTCTAGCACTGGCAGGGACATAGACAGGGGGACGGTGGGGAATTTATGTCAACCTCGATGAGAAGTGCAAACTCTGGGTTCAGTGAAAGACCTTGCCTCAAACGAATAAGGTATAGAGTGACAGAGCAGGTCACCTGACACCCTCCTCTGGCTTTTGCACATGCACCTGCACACATATACACATACACTTCACACACATGTGCTCATACACCTCACATAAACACCTAGAGCATAGATGCACATATACTACATGCACATATGCACATACACCACACACATGTGAACATACATCTTATACATGTGTGCACATACACCACACACACATGCACATACACCTCAAACACATACATACACATGAAAAAAATAAGAGAAGGACTATATTCCCCTCTTTACGTTTATTCCTATGGGAAAATTAACTTGCTCTCCATTCACCAAATATAAAAAATAATAAAAAATACATAAAAAACCAGCCGGGCGTTGGTGGTGTACGCCTTTAATCCCAGCACTCGGGAGGCAGAGACAGGTGGATCTCTGTGAGTCCGAGGCCAGCCTGATCTCCAGAGTGAGTGCCAGGATAGGCTCCAAAGCTACACAGAAAAACCCTGTCTCAAAAAAAAAAAAATCCATTCACCAAATAAACTTGAACTTGTGAAGGAATGTATCTTCTGAATTAGAAGCCACTGCCCAGTAGCTTAAATTTATTGAAATATAATTTACATACCATCAGATTCCTTGCTTCTAAGAATACAATTCAACAGTTTTTGTAAACATTGAAATGTGCAACCACCTCTGCATAATCTAATTTTAGAACATCTTTACCACCTCAGTAACATCTTCTATGCTCATTTACGATTAGTACCGCATCCTCTCCTTGCCTATGTAACCACGAATTTTCTTTTGGTTTCCTTAGAGTTGCTTTTTCCATCTAAGAGAAGTGAACCTACAAGACACTCTCAGCCTGGTGTGTGTGGATTTTCATGCATGTTACATCATACATTTGTATTCCCTTCCTTTTTATTCCTTGTCCCGACCTGCAGGACGTCAACCTGGGGCAAGAGAGTCAGGGATAGGGAATGGGGACAAGAGACGCAGAAAGAACGACCACAAGACAGGATTCTGATCAAGTGGCAAACTTTACTTTTCTCAAGCTAGCTTATATAGTCAGCAGAGCAGGATATGGGGAGGGGCAGAATGGGTTGTTTGTGCACCAGGTGTTAGTATAGGCAGGATATTAGAAGGCCACAATGAGGATGTTTGGCAGGGTAAAGAGTTCATGAGTAAGAGGTCCAGGAAGGGTTGCCTAGGTGACTCAGCCTGTGGGTGAAGGACTGGGTCAAGTTGTTTCTTTTCTTGAGCTGAGGTTCTAAGGAGCTCCTATGTAAAGGTTAATATACAACTATGTGGCCTGCCAAGAATGGCCTAGGATCTCATGCCCAGCCCTGAGATTTGGCTCCCAACAATTCCTGAATATCCATCCACTACATGGATCTTGTAGCCATTTCTAGGCTGCAGTTTAGATGGTCCAGCCTCACATCCAGTCCTTATGCATGTGCCAGATGTGACGGTAGAAATTGACCCACATGTGATTGGTAGAAATTCACCCCTTCCTGTGCACACCCTATTTTTCTCTTCTCACACCCAGACTGGCCCTAGGATCTTGTCCAATAGGATAAGTTGGCAATAATGCTCTAAGATTTTGAAGCTCAGAGCTTAAGAAAATTGGCAGCTTTTCCTTCCCTCATTCGGAAGCCAGCTGTTGTTCATATAAAAGCCTTGGCTTGACTACTAGACAATGGAGCACCACAAGCAGAAAGCCCTGGACAATGAAAAACCATCTTGGATGTTCCAGCTCCAGCCAATTCATGGCTGACCAGCCATGTCTGTATTCCATGGAGCTGAGGGACCACCCAGCAGAACCCAGTCAACCCACACAATCATGAGATAGTAAGTGGTTATTGTTTTTCAGAAAAAAATGTAACCAACTAGCATCATCATTTATCCAGTCTTCTTTCCCTTTAGATTTTTGTTGATTTTGTTCACTCTAAATTTTGGGGGGGGGTTGTATGTATGTATGTTTATTTATTTGTTTGTTTGCTTTTGTAATACTATTCTACTCTGCAGAGATTTCTAGTAGGCTATGACTTTAACATCACTTCCTTGGCAGTTTGAAGAACCCTGAGGAGTTTTTGTGTCAATGATGTTTTTTCTGGTACTTTGAGATAACCTTTTTTAAATGTTCTAGCAAGTTTCATATAATTGGGTGTTCTACTGGCCCCTTCGCTCTCTCACCATAGTGCATAAGGAATCAGTGTCAAGCTGTTCTCCCAACAGTGTATACGCTAGCTTAATAATCTCACCAGTAAAGTCAGCTCAATGACTCAAGTACTTCCTGAACTTTGATTAAAGGAAAATCAGCATGATAAATTCTGCATAAAGATACCAACATAGTCAAAATATAATCCTTACTTTCAAAAAATAGAATTGGGTTGTAAAAAAGGGGGGAAAGTAGCATAATTACAAATTAATTTAACAACAAATTAACTTAATCGGACCACCTCCCAAATTGCACAACTCTAGGAGGCAATTTTAGTGGATGGTGCTCAATAGCAAAGAAAATGATCTATGACTGAAAATAAAATATCCTTCAAGAGTTAGAACTTTGTCATTTGTCTTTGCCACATCATTCTCCTCCACAACATGAGTGTTAAATAAGCCTAATTCAGTTACTGTTGTTGATAAGATCACTACAGGCTTTAATGGTCAAAGAAGTCTTCATCAAAGAAAGTAGTATGGAAAAAAAGTCGGGTCCCCAGTGAGCGGCACCATCCCAAACCCCCAAATTGCCGTACTGTCTCAAAAAAAAAAAAAAGAAAAGAAAAAAGAAGAGAAGAAAAGAAAAGAAAAAAAAGAAAGAAAGAAAGAAAGAAAGAAAGAAAGAAAGGAAAAAGAGAGTAGTATGAAATGGCATGGCACCTTGGGGAAAGGAGGACAGTTAAGGAGGCAGAACAAGGAGGCTAAACAGGCTTAAACAACATCTCCTTTCAAGCAAGAAATCTTTATCCCAGCACTCAGGAGGCAGAGGCAAGAGGATCTCTGTGAGTTCGAGACCAGCCCAGTCTACAAAGCAAGCTCCAGGACAGAGCTACATAGACAGATCCTGTTTCACACTAGACTCAGGATTATTATAATAATTTAGGAGTCTTGAAAATTGTCTTACTCGATTCCCATCATCTCCCATGCATCTCATATAAGGTAGAAGAAGGTAAGTGCTGCCATTAACAACACTATCTTCTACCTTAACGAACTTTGCTACCTAGAATCACAGAATCAGGGGAGTCTAAGCGTTTTGGCTCTAATCTGTAAATTGGCAGGACAGAGACCACAGCGCTCCAATGCCACACCACAGGGGCAAGAAGCACATCTTGAAAGAATGTCACAAATCTAGAAGGCAAGAGGAGAAATCAAACAGCTGGAGTCTGCAGAAAGGGGGAGGGATGGTAAAAGCAGCTGGGGTGGCAGGAGTCAGTAGGAAAAGAAGTTTGTAAAGACGCTGCTGAGTGCATAGTCTCCATCTGCTCCCTCTTCCAGAGCATCTACCCTGACAGGCACATATTGCTTTCTGAAGAGAAGCGGGTGGTATTTTGTTGCAGTTTGGGTTTGGGTTTTTTAGTATTTTGTTGTTTTGCTTTGATTTGGGTTGCTTTTGGGTCTGACCCCATGCTGACACCAGACTAGCTTCATTCAGGTTAAAAGACACTGAGGCTGGCTAACTGGAGCAAGGAAAGGAACATTTCCAATGTGTTTTGCAGAATGCTAATACTCACTTGGGAGATACACGGAAGAAATTAACATTGCAGTTACGGTTCTGGGGGGTTGGTTAGCAAAAAAGACAATATGACTTTAATCCAGAACCTTCCAAAATTAATTTACCATAGAGCTTTTCATGTGAGAACCCTGCTTCGTAGCAGGATAAAACAGTAAGACCCAAAGTTATCACCTGATGATATGGAGAGAAGCACGGCATTGGATATCATTGGCAGAAAATATCATGGCATTTATACTCTGCCTGTAACAAAACTATTTCCATGCAGATTTGGTTCAAAGTTATCTGTTTTACCTTAACTCCAATCAGGGTGGAAGAAACTTCTATCTTGAAATAATGTGCAAGAGGAAGGTGCAGGAGAAACTGAAGAGGTGGGGATAAATGGTGTGCCTGGCCACAAAAGCAGGAGAATGCTGGTCTTGCAGGAAAAGCAGCAACAAGCTAAACACAGAGTTCTCACTGCTTGGAGAGATGAGAAGCTTTGCACAGCCAGAGACAGTAGCTGCTATATAAGAAAAACCTTCCATGAAATCAAAAAAGAAAAACTGAATAGCTTAAGACCATACCAACCAAGATGAGTATTTAGTGCTTAGCCCTGGAAGAAGAGACCCAAAACAAGACCAAGACAGATGGGAGTCCCAACCCAGCCAGAGCAACTCACATTAGCACAGTGTTATCCCTGGTTCCTCAGTAACTTGGCACTGGAAGATGACATAAAGAGCAAAGTTGGGGCTGGCGAGATGGCTCAAAGGTTAAGAGCACTGACTGTTCTTCCAGAGGTCCTGAGTTCAATTCCCAGCAACCACATGGTGGGTGGCTCACAACCATCTGTAATGAGATCTGGTGCCCTCTTCTGGTGTGCAGATATACATGGAAGCAGAATGTTGTATACATAATAAATAAATAAAATCTTAAAAAAAAAAAAGAGCAAAGTTGATCTTAGTGGAGGTATACTTCATCATTATGGGGTTTTCTGTGTATTCATTCAAACAATTATGTAAAAGAACCTGTATATTCCTCTGAGTGCAAAGTACCTATCTCAATTTCACGAAATCATGAGTTAAACTCACAGTTGAAAATGTGAATAGATCAATTAACTAAGAAAGTAACTAAAGATGGAGTCAAAGAATTGTTGAATATCACCTAGCCTAGAAGGTTTTATTCAATAAGTTCCTACCAAAACTGCTAGACACATTTTGTGTTTGCACTTTACTTCCCAAGGCATCAGACACCTGCACATAATCTTTTTTTTTCCTTTTCTTTCTTTTTTTGACAGTTTTTTATTTGAATTAGAAAAAAAGATTGTTTTACATGTCAATCCCAGTTCCCACTCCCTCCCCTCCTCCCCTACCACCCTCCCCCAACTAAAACCCTACCTATCACATATCCTTTCTACTCCCCAGGGAGGGTGAGGCCTTCCATAGGGGGTCTTCAGAGTCTATTATATCCTTTGGGATAGGGCCTAGGCCCACCCCAGTGTGTCTTTGCTCAGGGAGTATCCCTCTATGTGGATTGGGCTCCCAAGGTCCACACCTATGATAGGGATAAGTACTGAACTACCTCAGGAGGTCCTGGAGATTTCCGAGGTCTCCTCATTGAAACCCACGTTCCTGGGCTCTGGATCAGTCCCATGCTGGTATCCCAGCTATCAGTCTGGGCACCAAGAGCTCCCTGATGTTCAGGTCAGCTGTTTCTGTGAGTTTCACCAGCCTGGTCTGGACCCTTTGCTCTTCACTCGTCCTTCTCTGCAACTGGATTCCAGTTCAGTTCAGTGATTAGTTGTGGGTGTCTGCTTCTACTTCCACCAGCTGCTGGATGAGGGCTATCAGGTGGCATATAAGTCAGTCATCAATCTCATTATCAGGGGAGGGCATTTAAGGTAGCCTCTCCTCTGTTGCTTAGATTGTTAGTTGGTGTCATCTTTGTAGATCTCCAGACATTTCCCTAGTGCCTGATTTCTCTGTAAACCTAAAATGTCTCCCCCTATTATGGTATCTCCTTTCTTGTTTTCATCTATTCTTTCCCCGACTCAACCTTTCTGCTCCCTCATGTCCTCCTCACCCCTCCTCTTCTCCCCTTCTCATTCTCCTACCTCCCTCCCCGCTCCTCTCTTGCTCCCAATTTGCTCAGGAGATCTTGTCCCTTTCCCCTTCTCTAGGGGACCATGTATGTCTCTCTTAGGGTCCTCCTTGTTTACTAGCTTCTCTGCAACTGCACATAATCTTAGGGCTTCCATTTGAGAGTCATCATCTTGGTCCAATGCTGTGTGGATGAAGATTATTTTGGCCTGAGTGTGTGTCGCCTGTTGAAAAATGAGAATTAGCATTCTAAACAAAGATGATCATCAGGCAAGGTAGCAACGTGAAAGAAAAATGGTGTCAGGAGATCCCTCTATCAGAGTGACCAAGAAAGCAGGGGGCAAGAAGATGGGATAATTAGGCAGACCAGACTCTCTAAGAATCCTGCTAAAACTGAAGGTCAAGGTTTGGAGTTGGGCCAGAGTAGGCTCCAGCAACCAGTGTGCCCCAGCAGCCCGGTTAGAGGGAGCTTTGGCATCATACCCATCTGTGTGATACACGTAAGACAAAGGAAGATGAACCAGCCCATCTGCTAAGGATGCTCTCAGCCAAGTCTTGACTGAGAAGTCTCCTAAAGCAAACAACTTGCTAGATACAGCTTTGTTGTCTCTCTCTCCTCAACTATGCACCAATTGAAAAGCAGCTCCTAAGCTGGAGAGATGATGGCTCAGCAGTTAAGAGAGCTGGCTATCTTGCAGAGGATCTGGGTTTGGTTCCCATCATCTGCTCAGTGGTTTAGAAAAAACTGTCTACAACATTAGTTCCAGGAGATCCAAAGCCCTCTCTGGGATCTGTGGACTCCGGCGTGCACATCATGTGTAGGGTGCACATATACTCACCTGGGCTCACATACATATGCATAAATAAAAATAAATAAATCTGTAAGGATTCTTTTTAAAGAAAACCAGCTCCCAGGGCCTCCTTTGGGTTCTAGCCTTGACTTAAATCTTCCTAATTGTATCATCTTGTTAACGTCTGATGGGTCACCTCTTGTTTACACCTACCCAATTCTCCATACTCAGATAAAAAGTACCCCTTTAACCTGAAGAGAACAGCCCTGCCCACCTTCACCCATTTGGCTCAGGAGTCACTATCTGCAGCCTGACTAACCCGAGTCGACACATCACAGAGCAACAGAACTGGGCAATGTCAAGAGAATCTGGGTCCTGAAGGTCCAAGTGGGATACCTCATTCAAGGTTTCCCAAAAGTGTCAGTTCTGAGCTTTTCAATTCCAGGAGTTAAAACACAGAGAGCAACCAAGATAGAAACATGCATGTGCTTTATTTCACAAGCCACTCTGAGTTCTCCATTATTCTTTCTTGGAAGTGGGTTTTCCATCAGCAGAATGAGAATAGTATTTGCTGCTTCCATGGGATCTATTTGGAAAATACAGAGCACATACAGATTTAAAATATTATCCCTTCTGACTTCCTCTTTTCTGTTTCTGTCTCAGTGCCTTGCATACTAATACTCTTAAAGCAGAAAGTATAATATTATATACCAAAAGAACATTTCCATTACCTAATGCTCCTGTTCTGACCCCATCTGCTTTACAGAATTTTTCATATAAGAGAATTCTTTGAAACCCAGATCAGCAAAAGTTCTGTTTCAGTGAACAATTTGTTCCCTTAGCCACAAAAATAGCTTCTGCAAGTAAATCCTATGTTAAAAATGGCATTCATGAAAACACAGTTTTACCTGTGATATATGGAAACGTGCTTGGAAATGAAATTGCCTTGTGAGTTTGTTGCTGATGTTTTTTGGAATTTTTATTACTATTAATTAATGTCTCAGTTGGTCCTGCCTCCTTACCTTGGGACTTGTTGCTCATGCCATGCGGCACAATGAAAGCTCTTTATTCAAAGAGCAGATTCACTTTTCAATAAGCAACCACTCATTATACTTCTGTAGTCTCTCCTTCCTCTACTTTTTCCTCCCTCTTCTTCCTGACTTTATAATCCAGCTTTGATTTAATCTAACTTAGTATTTATGCCTCTAGCCATTACCCGTGCCTCTGCAGAAATGAACATATTGCTTCTGGACTCTGGGAGGCAGGGAGAAAGCCATGCTGGTGACTCAAGCCTACACTCCCAGCTACACAGGCAGCTGAGTCAGGACAGTAGCAACTTCAGCCTGCCTGGGCTATGGAGTGAGTTCAATGACAGCCTGAATTTAATGAGACTTTATCTCAAAAAAAAAAAAAAAAAAAAACAAGTTGAAAGGGGGTTGGGCCCTAGGTTCCACACCCAGTCCTGCAGGGTAGGGAGAAGGAAAGAGGGAGAAATGAGGAGAGAATGAGGAAAGTTAGAGACACATGCTTTGATTACACTCTAACCAAGATAATAATAATGACAATAATAATAATGTGGAATGCTGCTCATGCGGCACATGGCTCTAACCCCAGCCAGCAGAAGGCTGAGGTAAGACCATGAGTTCAAGATCAATCTGGGCTTTGTAAGAAGACCTTGTATCAAATAAAATAAAGTAGAGATGTGGGGGAAAGGATGAGCCTGGTGGTATACACATGTGTCCCAACAATAGAGCAACTGTAGACAGAAGAGTCAAAAGTTCAAGGTCATCCTTGGCTACATACAGAGTTTGAAGCCAGCCTGGCCTACATGAGACCCCAAATGAGACAACACACACACACACACACACACACACACACACACACACACGAGAGAGAGAGAGAGAGAGAGAGAGAGAGAGAGAGAGAGAGAGAGAGAGAGAACAAAGCAAAAGCACTGAGTTAATACTGACCTCCAAAACCAGTACAGAGTCACAAACTACTTTTTTGGGATGATGACATTCTTTTCTTTGTATCCAAAGAAAGCCCAGCGCACGCTTCCCTGGTGTCACCCTGAGGAACATGAGTAGTGAGTGGGTTTAACTGATAACGGCATCTTTATTTGCTGGCATTTAAATGTGCCCTTTAAAGACTGAAATCAATTACATCGTGCCTAATTATAGTCTGGTGGTATACTCGTGTACCTATAGCAATCCAGTTATTAGGAATAAGCTTTGCATCTTTCCTGCTAATCCAAAATGATGGCAAATTATGATATGGTAATTAGATCAAGTCCTTACCTAAGAAAAATATATTGCAAACTGGATCTTTGCAAAGCTCTCCTCTTTTTTAAATTAAATTTTACTGTCTGTTTTTTATTTCATCTCACCTTGCCAGCGTGATGTCCTTGTAATTCATTCTCCAGCCTGGGTGGATTTTGGGCTACTTAGGATGGCAGATACAATGGCAAAGAGATGACGTCATCCTTTAGCAAAATTGCACTATTATTCCAGAACTGTGTGTACTCTCATTCATCTGTCTTTGCTGACATTACTCCACAGGAAGGTTTTCCAGGGCAGATGTGTGCTCCCTTGGCAACAAAAATGGTAGGGAGTGCACATCCATTTCAAATCCTGAGAGGAAGAGTTTCGTAAATCCGTTTTATAAATGTACTGTGAATAATGGAGAGACATCAAATGTCCTCAAGCCTTTTCTGATTTAAAAGCCTTCAAGAGTCCAAGTTTAAGGCAACCCCCAAATTTTCTTCACATTATAAAAAACGTTTTCCTCATTTAAAAGCACACTTTGACTCACAATAGTATGCAAATTAAAGCAGTCTCTATGGAAAGCATGTATGGGTATGTTAAGAAGTAAATGTGTTATGATCACTTGATAAGGAATCAGGGCAAAATTAGTAAAAGATCATCCAAGTGTGCTAAAACAACTTCAAAAGCAAATGTAGACATCAGAGAGACAGGAAAGGACCTTCTGAAGAGAAAGGCAAGTCCTCAGAGAAATGGTACAAAACCGTAAAGGCAACCCAGAAACAAGACTGAGGTGAAATCCCAGGAAGGATCAGGTAACACTCCCTCTCCTTTGCTCTCTGTCCTAGTTAGGGGTAATCACCATGACCAAAGCAACTTGGTAAGGAAGGGTTTTATTTGTCCATCACTGAAAGAACCCAGGACAGGAACTCAAGCAGGGCAGGAACCTGGAGGGGAGATCTGATGCAGAGGCCATGGAGGAGAGCTGCTTCCTGGCTTGCTCCTCATGGCTTACTCAACCTGCTTTCTTATAGAACCCAGAACCACCAGCCCAGGGATGGCACCACCCACCATGGGCTGGATCTGGTCCTATCAATAACTAAATAAGACAATGCCCTACAGGTTTGCCTGCAGCCCAATCTTACCATGTCATCTTCTCAGTTGAGATTCCCTCCTCTCCAATGACTCTTAGCTGTGTCATGTTGACATAAAACTACCCAGCACATTTTTTTTCTTCCCTCCTTGGTTCTTTGGAGAATTTGAGGGATGTTTCAAAAATACATTGAACTGGGGAGATCAGTTAGACCCAAAGATCTAAGTTCACTCCCCAGAACCCTCATTTTCAGAGACATGGGTAGTGGTACATACTTGCATTCCCTGTGATGTTGGAGACAGGCAGATCCCTGGGGCTCTCAGGCCTGCCCAGCCTATTCTACTTGGTGAGTTCCAGGGCAGTGAGAGATGGGTGGATGAATGGATCCTGTCTCAAAAAAAAAGGGGGGGTATGATAGACACCTGCACACGTGCTCACACACAATGAGGAATACATTTAAATCTCTTCAGAAATAGTTCATGCACATATTTTTAAAGTGTTATTTATTTGGGGACTAGAAAGATGACTGAGCAGTTAGAGCACTGGCTTATCCTGCAGAGGACAATTCCCAGCAACCAAATGACAACTCACAACTGTCTGTAACTCCATTTCCATGGGACCCAACACCTTCTTCTCTCTTCCATGGGCACCAGTCATATACAAGCTGTGCATACATATATGCACACAAAGCATTCATATACATAAAATAAAACAATTTATTAAAGGAATCTTTAAAAGATTGTTTTGAAAATATGATGGTAGCTTAGTCATAAAGTATTTTTCACACACTCATGAAGGCCTGAATTCAATTCCCAGCACCCACATAAAAAGAAATCAGGCATGGTGGCACATGGTTATAGCCCTAGCACTGGGGAAGTAGAGACAGGCAGACACAACTAGGGCTCATTAGCCATCCAGCTTGGCCTACCCAGTGAACACCAGGTCCTAGTGAAAGACTCTGTCTCAAAAAACAAAACAGGGCTAGATGAGGCAGTGGTGGACCTCTGTGATTTCGAGGCCTGCCTGGTCTATAGAGCGAGTTCCAAAACCACCAGAGCTATATAGTGAGACCCTGTCTCAAAAAAAAAAAAAAAAAAAAAGGAAGGAAGGAAGGAAAGAAAAGAAGGACTGAGTGGTGGTGGCACACGCCTTTAATCCCAGCACTCAGGAGGCAGAGGTAGGCAGAGCTCTGTGAGTTCGAGACCAGCCTTGTGTAGAGTGAGTTCCAGGACAGCCAGGGCAGTTACACAGAGAAATACTATTTCAAAAAGAAAATAAGAAAAGAAAAATTAAAAAGGCAAACAAGGAAGGAAGGTGGAAAAAGGTGGAAGGGGAGGAGCTGGGGAAATGGCCCTGTGGGTAATGTGCTTGCTATGCAAGCATGAGGACTTGCTTTCACTGCGAAGCAGTGCGTGAACCTGTGACCTCAGAGCTCATGTGCAGGACAGGAGATGGATTCAGGAGAATCCCCAGAAACCCAAGGACCCTGGCATATGGAGCTGAGAATCAGAGACCTTGTCTCAAACAAAATGGATGGCAAGAACCAACAGAACCAACTCAAAGTGTTTCCCTGCACTCCACATACATTCCATAGCACCCGTGTGTGAATCTACACATACAACAACAACAACAAAAAGGTGGAGTGACATCCAAGGTTGACATCTAGCCTCCACCCAAATTATGCATACACACATACAAAGTGCAGGAAAACCTTTTCCCTCTTCTCACTCCAAATCCTAGAATCCACCTCTCCCATCCCTAGAAGTCAAGGCTAAGCACAGCTACTGCTATGGAATAGAACACTTGTTTAACTATGTAAAGAGGTGTTGCTGTTTCACCTTGCCTGCCTAAGGCACCTGAATGGTCTAATAAAAAGCTGAATGGCCAATAACTAGGCAGAGAAGGCCTAGGTGGGCTGGTGGGCAGAGAGAAAGGGGGAGCCAGCAAGCTAGCCAGGGGCCAGACAGACATGGAAGTAGCAGGAAAGTAGGATGGACAGTATATAGAAGAGGTAAACAAGCCTCAGGGCAGCACATAGATAAATGGAAATGGGTTAATTTAAGTTTTTTAAAAAGCTAGCTAGAAACAAGCCTAAGCTACTGAGCATTCATAATTAATAATAAGTTTCTGTGTTGTGATTTGGGGCCTGGCAGTCCAAGAAAGCCTTCTACAAACTATCACTGTCTTCTCATTATTTTTGTGCATTCCACAGACCTTTTACATGTCTGATAGTCTATGGATTCCCCCTCTTAGAAGAATGTTTGAAATGTGCAAACAAAAATACAAAGAATTACAAAGGAAATCAGATATATGGCAAGATAGTTCTATCACTGAGCCCTTAGGGACTTGAAGCCTCCAGGATATGGAGCTGCAAGTTCTACTCTTAGGGTTTCCAGCCTGTGCCAGCAGATGTAGTACACACATGGCAGTCACACGTGGTATGCCTGCTGCAGTGGCTGCTGTCAAGACTGTTCAGCCCACCTCTAGCTAGTGCATTCTGCTCTCAGCCTCTGTGAGTTTTACTGAGGCTCATTGCTACTATGTGCTATAGAGAACCCCATACCCTATCCTGCTCCCACTCTTTGCCAAAAAGAATCCTCTCCTGCAACATCTCTCTTTGCTTTCAGAGATCTCAACCTAAGACACCTACCCACTGTCCCTTAGGTTGAGTTTTCCATGTATTGACTTCCCGGGCAGGATTCCATGTGTGTGTATATGGATCCAATGTGTTCATTTAACAGCCTCCTACTATTCTGTTCATGGTTTGACCATAACTAATGTAGCACATTTCCAGCACAGACATTTCCAATAGTTCCTCTCTGGAAACTTCAAAATCTCATTTTTACACATTTAAATGCAATCACTGCCTTTCCACATTTTAACTATCTAGTTAGCTGCTAGGGAGGCATTCATCAGTCTCATGAGCTACAAAACTTCAGTGCCTTGTTATCTTTGGGAATACAGCTCTGTTCCCAACACAATTTACCTTTGTATGTGACAAGCTGGGAAACTCCAGCTGGCCCCTGGCCTCTGGATCTCTGTCTTTACAGCCCCAAACCCAGAACACCAGATTCAGGGCCAATTTCCATTCTTAACTGGCTGGAAGGCCTGTAAGGACTTAACTTAGACCCTCCAGGCATGTGTCCTGGCTGGCTGAGGGGTCATTTCTATGTTTATTGATGACAGTGGATATCCCAAGTATCTAAGATGCTTAAAAAGCTGGAGATGCAAGCACAGTATGCTTCCCTTTTTTGATTACAAGTGCACATAGGCATGTGTGTTGCCTTCTCTTAGCATATCTGACTCAGACTGGGGAGGAGGGGCACAACAGAGAGAGACAGACACACAAAGAGAGGACAAGCAAGAAACTGGGGTGGGGTGGGAGTGGGCAACAGAGACAGGCAGGCAGGCAAGCAGGGAGAGAGAGAGAGAGAGAAAGAGAGAGAGAGAGAGAGAGAGAGAGAGAGAGAGAGAGAGAGAGAGAGAGAGAATGAACTGGAAAGCTGAAGGACAGGAGGATGAAGGAGACTTTTATTGCAAGTGTGTGCCCTCTTGTGCCGTTTTAGTATTACACTGTGTGTTTTCTCAAATAGCAAAAACAATTTAATCTTGTGAATGTGTGTGCTATGGCAGTAGAGATTTAGGCCACCGCAGATAGGCAGAAAAGTAAAATGACGAGCTAGAGAGCAGACACGCCCAGAAGCCATGGGGTATCCACAAGAAGCACCAAGTTGGAAAGCAGGAGATCCGGCTCCATACCTCAGCTCTGGTCCCAGCTCTCTGTGCGGCTCCAGACCAGCTGTTTCATCTCTGATCACACATCTCCTGTGGTGTAAAAGTTAAGACAGCTATGTGCTTTAAAAAATAATACGGTAGTTACTGGAGAAATCTCTTAATGCCCCTGGGCCTCTCTGTTCTTCAGAATCAGAAAGTTGGGCAAAGGGAAAGATTCATGGTTCTGAATCAACACAGAATCATGAACTTGGCTGCAAGGATTCCTTCTCACTTTGAAGGGACCAGACCCACACCCTGCTTTAGCAGCCATAACAGACTGCAGAAAAGACCCAACAAGATGTAGGCCTCTGACTCAGCACAAGTTGCTTAGTTTCTGACCTTGCTGGACCTGCCCCAGTCACTAGGAGGTCAGATACCCTCCATGTGGCAAGGAACCAATCAGAAGTTAGCTGACGGGCTCTGGGCGTGCTTTTCAGTACTTTACAGTAACAGTGGCACGCAGAGCATAGCAACTGCCCTGGGAGGGCATATAGGCTATAACAACCAGTTGACCAATCAACACAGGACAGGTCACTGAAGCTCAGAAGTGCACCAATCCTGAGACTGTTGTGTGCTCCTAGACACTCCCCTTGCTCCCCTCAATAAATTCCCTGCCTTACAGACCCTTGATGCCCAAGGGAACCAAGTTAAGACAGTTAGCTCATTAAATAATAAAAGATGCTTTGCTTTTTGCATTGGAATGGATCCCCTGGTGATTTGGGGTTTCAGAATTTGGGCACAACACCTTGTGGTGGCCTCCAAGTTCAAAAAGAGAAGAAGCAAAGAGAGACATTTGGGTTTAGAGATCTAGTTCAACATGGAGGTGAGAAAGAGCTGCCTAACTCTGAAGCTACTAATTAAATTAGCAGTTAGCAGACAAGGAACTTTTTTGTTGTTGTTTTTGATACTACCTAACTGAACACACCCTGTTGGGGGCAGACCAGAAGAAATGTCACTCACAAAGAATAATATACTGGGAGAGTCAAATAACAGGCTGTTTATGGTTGGCAAGCCAAAGCATATGGTGCTGCTAACCTCTTCCAAGAGGCTTCATTGTCTCAGGAGCCCCATGGCGATGGCATCAGTGATGGGTAGGCTGTCCTGTGGTGCCTGCCTATTCTGAGAACTAGGAATAAGAATGGATTGCTATTAAACAGAAACATGGAGGAATTACACAGGAAGTAGCATACAAGTTGAGTTACTGTTTGACCCTAAGTTAACCTATAAGCTCTACCTGCCTCACCAGCCAACAACCAGGTAACTTCCTAGAATTCTGAGAGTTGTAGTTCTGGAAAAATAACAACAAAGCCTCCTGGGAAAGTATGATGGCCCATGGGTTTTGGCCATATAAGCCCAGACAACATGTGTCTAGGGGCAGTTCACCTGAGATGGATTGTCCTGACCAAATTCAATCTTAGTTATTATTTCATATTTTACTAAAAGCATCATTTGGCCAAAATGGTGGAACTGGTTTTTCTAGAGTGAATCTCAGAATTAACATTATGAGATTGCAAACACTGAAATTCATTATGAAAAGGGCTAACTGGATGACAGTGTGCTAACGTAATAAGAAACAAATCTCTCAGTGCCCTC
Source organism: Cricetulus griseus (assembly GCF_003668045.3). Lineage (NCBI taxonomy): Eukaryota > Metazoa > Chordata > Mammalia > Rodentia > Cricetidae > Cricetulus > Cricetulus griseus. The sequence goes on along the minus strand of NC_048595.1, from coordinate 319,358,995 downwards.
TTGGTTGGTGGAAGATGTTCTCCCTTCCTCTGAAGGAACCAGACCCTCATCCAGCCCCCTGATTTGGCAGCCATAACAGGCTGCAGAAAAGACCCAGAAAGATGTAGGCCTCTGACTCAGCACATGTGCTAAGTTCTTGACCTTGCCCAGCCTTCCATTGCCTAGGAAACCAGATACCCTCCATGTAGCAAAGAACCAATCAGAAGTTAGCTGGCAGGCTTTGGATGTGCTTTAAGGTAACAGTGAGGTGCAGAGTATAGCAACTGCCCTGGGAAGGCCTATAGGCCATAGCAACCAGTTGACCAATCAACACAGGACAGGTCATCCAAGCCCAGAAGTGCACCAATCCTGAGACTTGCAGGCCCCTAGACACTCCCCTTGCTCTACCCCAATAAATTCCCTGCTCCAGGTTCTTCTCTCTCCATCCTCGATGTCAAAGGGACAGAGGACCCAAGTTAATACAGTTAATTATTAAATCATATTAATTTAATAATCATTAATTATTAAAAACAGTTTGCTTTTGCATTGGATCTGGTCTCTTGGTGATTTGGGGGTTCAGAATTTGGGCACAACACCTCCTTTAAGGGATCCCCAGCTAGGGGCCCCATTCCACACTCCTCCTATTCCAAACCCCCCAAAAGACCACCAAGCAGTAGCCCCTCCCCTCAGAAAGCCCACCAAAGGTCTATTCATCCCCTGGAGGCTGCTCAAGACCACGCCTATTAAGCTATTTAAGACCTGGTAGCCATATTTGCCATATGATTCCACTCCTACCCTCCTGAGGATCACCCAGGAGTTGCTTTGCTCTGTTCATTAAACCTGGATTTAATAGTTCGATTTGATTGGCTTATTACATCAGCAACTAACCAGGGATTCTGAACTTATCACCTCCCATCAGTGGACTTGTGGGTAACTTCCCAGACACTGGAAAAAAAAATTTGCAAAGATTCTTCATGTCCTTGAGTAAAAGAATGTTTTACTCTTGAATAAACCACTTTTCATTCTCATGGCAGCCAATTAACTCTGAGATTTTAGCAATTTACAGACTGTCTTTGGCAATGTGGGCCTAAAGCAGAGACATCGTCCCAAAACTCACAGGATGAGAAAGAGGCAAAAAAAAAAAAAAAAGACATTCTTAGCATAAGAAGAGATAGGATTTCAAATGTAAACTAAAACCTGATCCCTGGTGGTCTAGTGGCTAGAATTCAGCACTCTCACAAATGTAAATTAGAGTTATTACTTTGGGGAAGAGAAGCCAGGAAGATTGCTCAGCAAATAAAAGACCCTTGTCTGATAACACAGGAAAAACAAGATTCTGGTGGCTCACATCTGTAAGCTCACCACTCCTACAGAGAGATAGAAGGGAAACCCAGGAGAGATTCCTGGAGGCTCATGAGCCAGCTAGCCTGGAATATGCAGGTCAGCAACAGAAACAAGAAAGACCTTGTCCAAAACAGTGGATAGCACATGATGGCACATACTTACTCCCAAAAGTCATCCGCAGACATCCACAAACGCACTGTGGTTCACACATGCCCAAACTGCACACACACACACACACACACACACACACACACACACACACACACACACACACACGAGAAGTTGGAGCTAATACTATCAACATCGTTCTACATCTTGCTATTTAAAACATTCATTTGCTGATTGATATTTTGCCTTTGTTCTTGACACATCATTCTATCATATTAACACACTCTAACATTCTTCTTTTGATGGATAATTGGCTTATTTCTCATTTTCCTCCTTCACAAATACTACTGCAATATATATCTTTGTAAGTGTTTCCCAGTGTACATGCACAAAACAGCATTCCTCAACCAATGGATACCTGGAAATAGAATTGTTGGATGCTATATTATGCTTACTTTCAGCTTTACAAAATATTGCTAAATTACTTTCCAAAGTGGTTGTGCCAATTCACACTTCCACCCAGACAATTATATGACTTTTTGCCATTTTAATGAACATGAAGCACTATCTTACTTAGTTTACATTTTCCACATTCCTAGGTTGAGCATCTTCCCATATAAAGTTTCCATCTATGACTTGTCTATTTATACCTTTGCCTCTTTGCCTCTCTCTCTCTCTCTCTCTCTCTCTCTCTCTCTCTCTCTCTCTCTCTCTCATATTGATTTATTGGAGTCCATTACATGTTCTAGAAACTATCCGTTTGTTTAAGATATATCAGCAGAGGGCTGAAAGATGGCTCAGCAAGCACTTGCCACCAAACCTGACAACATGAATTTGATCTCCAGAATTCACATGGAGGAAGGAGAAAACCAACTCCTGACCTCCACACGCACCCCATAGCATGGTATGTATACACACACACTCACACAGACACACACACACACACACACACACACACACACACACACTAGATAGATTATAGATGATAGATACATAGATAGATGCTAGATAGATTACTAGATAGATGATAGATAGATAGATAGATAGATAGATTGATAGATAGATAGATAGATAGATTGATAGATGGTTTATCACAAAAAAAAAGAAGAAGCAGAGGTAGCAGAATTTTACCAACTGTCCTGGTAGCTGTTTTTGTTTTGTCTTGTTTTTGTTTCTATTTTCCTACTTGACATAAGCTAGAGTCATTTTGAAAGGGGGTATTTTAATTGAGAAAATGCCTCCATTAGACTGACTTATAAGCAAGTCTATGGGGCATTGTCTTGATTAATGATTAATCTAGCTCACAGTGGTGTAACCCTCAGGGCAGGTGATTCTTGGGTTGTAGAAGACAGCAATCTGAGAAAGCCAATAAGCAGCATTTCTCAATGGCCTCTGCTTCAGTTCCTGCCTTGAGTTCCTGTCCTGACTTCCCACAGTGATGGATTATGACCTGAGAGTTATAATATGCAATAAATCCTTTCATCCCCTGTGCTTATCACAGCAACAGAATCAACACTTTGAAAACCGTTAGATATCAGTAACCATTTTTTGAAGTATAACATTCAGTAATAGAGGTTTTCTTAGAAGAAAACCAAATGTTTCCTCTTGATTTTCTGACCTAAAATCATGGTTATGCGCTGAGGACACCTAGCTCTATGGGACAGCTCCTGCCAAGCATGTGTGGTGTGCTGGGCTCAAGCCCATCACCAAAATAAAATTTACATGAAAAAAAATGATTAAATATGTTTTATCTTTGATCCTTTTTCTATACTTTGTACCCAAAGCCTACTCAGTCCTTGAGTGTACAAGACTGTTTTGTCATATAATTCATTCAAATTTAAAACAGTAGAACCTCTTCCTTCAGAATTTTAAACTTTCCATATCAAAGTCACACACATACACACACATCAAAGAACAAACGAAATTTGGAAGAGGTGTTAGTAATAGGGTGTGAGTACTAAGAAGAAATAGTTGTGGTACATCTGGCACTATCGCCAAAAGGCCAAGAAGGCTCACTGCGGACTAAAGATACAGACGGGAAAACTGAGTGAGCTACCTTGACAAGAGCAATGACTGCTGAGAGACATGTCAGCCTGCGGCCACCTCACTGCAGAAATAAACGCCCAGCCCAGTGTTCCTTCATCCTTTCATGTCCTGCTGAAAGCCAGAGAACACAGGTGGCTTTGATGTCCATGCAGAGTGCCTTCCAGAACTGGAAGATGATCTAGAGAGGCAAAATGAATCCATCTGACACCCTAGTGTGGCCGAGTTACATCAGATCTCACCTGCATTTAGTCAAAGCAGGTAATTTAATGGAGCTATGAAGCACCGGGCAAATATTTTTCTCCCTGCGTGTAAATTTAATCTATGGTTTGGGAAGCAAGAATTCCACTCTAACCCTTACAAAGCCTACACTACAGTCCTCCAGCCCAATAAAAAGCCACTTCGTAAAGACCAGGACTGTTCAGTAGAAAGAAGAAGAAAACACATCCATAAATGTACAGAAGAATAATGTAACGATAAATAAGAAGTAAGAAACCTTCTAACTGCAGAGGGGCCCCAGGATGGGACAACAGCCTGGACAGTGAGGATAATGAGCTCCCAGAGAACACTGGTGGCTAACATGCCTCCTAGACCGAAGTCCCAGTAAGAACCATTGGAAGGGCAAAGCCTTTCTTCCTTCCACACAGAGGACCCCAGGGGTCACAGCTGGCCATGCTCCTCCACATCCCCCACCCCAGTAACCAGGGTCAGAGCAGAGGTAAGACCTTAAGAGGCCCCAGACTGTCATAGAGGAAACATCACGAATCTGGAACATTACAAATTAAAACACTCAGCCAAGTTAAATGTTTTGTTCTTTAATGGCCCCAACCTACAAGAAACAGTTTTTAGAGTGGTTTTGGTTTTTGGGATTTTTTTTTAAACCATTGGTTTGTTCTTTTAAATTCTGCTTTTCGTGAAGCTCACCCCATTCTCTTGACTACACCCCCACATCCATACAGAAGAGAGGTGGGAGTGCTCTCAGGCCAGGGTACTCTTCATTCTAATAAGTTATGAGAACCAGTGTCTCAAGGCAGAGGGCAGGGGGGAAAAAAGCTCAGGACTGCTGAATAACACATAATTCCTTCCTTGTAAACCTAAGTGGTCAGCTACAGACTTCTGAATGTTGAGCATGACTTAAAGGACTGTTTGAGGACAGTCATGAGGACAGAGAAGGGGAAAGTAAATAACCACATGGATACAATTTAGCCAGAGAACCTCAGCTCCTACCTGTTAGCTTGCAAGAATGCCATGGAGAAAGATCACTGGACAGAAAACAGCCACACAAGATTCCAGGCAGAAGACCTAAAGGCTCAACCTAGGAAAGAAACAATAGAGCAGCAGTATCAGTGGAAAGCTCCCAGATGTGGCAAGTGACATTCCAGTTTCAAACAGAAATCAATGGTGAGAAAATGAGCTGCTGTTTATTATTCCAAAAGAACCCTAGAGCCAGGCATTGGTGGCGCATGCCTTTAATCCCAGCACTCAGGAGGCAGAGGCAGGCAGATCTCTGTGAGTTCGAGGCCAGCCTGGTCTCTAGAGCAAGAGCCAGGAAAGGCTCCAAAGCTACACAGAGAAACCCTGTCTCAAAAAACCAAAAAAAAAAAAGAACCCTAGAGACCCCAGTGTGATGGTGCACACCTGGAATACAGCACCATGGGGGCAGAGGCAGAGGATCAGGAATTCAAAGCTAGCCTGGGCTACATGAGACTCTGTCTCAAAATACAACAGAGCAAATCTCCTAGAAACTGAGAAAAATAGTAGGTAATGCAATTTTCACACATTACCTTAAATGGAAAAAAAAACAAATAAATAGAGGGCAAATCACGATTAGAAGAATTGACATCATGTCCCTTCTTTAAATTTTGTTTCATTTTATGTATAAGGATGTTTTGCCGAAGATAGATAGATAGATAGATAGATAGATAGATAGATAGATAGATGTACCACACACGTGCTTGGCATTGATGGAGGCCAGAAGACATCAGATTCCTCTGGAACCATAGTTACAGGTGGTTGTGAGCTACCATGTAGATGCCTGGGATTGAACCCAGGTCCTCTAAAAGAATGCAACCAGTATTTTTAACCATTATACCACCTCTCCAGCCCTGTAGCCTTTTTAGCCAATCTCTGCCAAACTACCAAGTCAGAAAAAGCCATCCACACTCACATGAAGCATTTAAACCCAGCACTTGATAGAAATATTCATCTATAGACAAGACAGAGGAAAGTGGTGTCCCTGTTCATCACCAAGATAGATGCTAACTATGAGTGCACACAAACCCAGAGCATCAGTGTCATGGGATTCTATCTTCAGCTTTGAGCCATTCACTGAGCAACAGCTGAGTAGGCATCTGGCTTCTTATGCACTTTTTGATGGCTAGGAAAGGAAGCCAAGATATCAAGGGGAGGATTAAGATCCAGGGGCTGTAACAATAAGCCAAATTTCCCAAAACTTTTCATTGAAATTAACATAAAAGTCCAACACTAAAAAGTTTTCATGCTTAAGAATGTAGTTATTAAGAAATGACCAAGCCTTGGGGCTAGGATATGAGGAGGATTCTGGGAAGTGTAGGCAGAGAGGAGTCATCATGTGATCCTAGGAAGTGACGTAGCTGGGCAGAAACTGCCACCATCTAACCATAGAGTTCTGGAGGTCTGTACAGACAGGCAGGAAGTGATGTATCTTGGCAGAATCAGAATATAAGCAGGGACAAACAGAAAGCCACGCTCTTCTCTCTTCTCTGCAGAGATGTAGCAGGCAAAAGAGTTGCAGATCTGGCATTCCCGGTAAGCCAAGACCATGTGGAAATACATGGATTAGTAGTTATGGGTTAATAATTAAGTCAGAGACAGCAATAGGAAGCCATAGTCACAGGCCGACAGTTTCAGAAGAAGAAGACGAAGAAGACGAAGAAGAAGAGGAAGAAGAAGAAGAAGAAGAAGAAGAAGAAGAAGGAGGAGGAGGAGGAGGAGGAGGAGGAGGAGGAGGAGGAGGAGGAGGAGGAGGAGGAGGGGGGGGGGAGGAAGAAAGGAAATGACCAAGCTTCCAATTCAACTGGGTGGGGTTAATTTATTACTTTTATTATTTTCTGTCTTCCAGAAACCTACTAGGTAGACAACAGATGAATTTTCTTGGAGAAAGAAAGTGTGTAAATATCTAAAAATAAGGAGTATGAGAAAAGAAGCATACAGAACAAGAGATAGGAACACTACAGAACTCAGAAAGTACCTAATAACTAAGCTAGCAGAACCCATCTCAAAAACAATGCCTAAGAACAGGAACCTGAATAAGAATCGGCCAACTCATGCCCAGGGATCCTGGAGGACCAGACTGGGTTCTCCCCGCCTACTGCAGAGGAGAGCATTGAAGCAAGTCGAACATCGAATGTGGGTGGACCTCACAGAGCAGCACACACACCCTTATTCATGGTTTTGCTCTTAGAGATTTCAGTTCCCTAGTCCAACAATAGACAATGAAAAACTCCAAAAATAAACAACTCATAAGTTTTTAATTGCACACTGTTTTGAATATCATTTTCCATCTTGCTCCATCCTAACTGGGAAGCAGCTTATCCCTGGTAGCCGTACCACCTACACAGTTGCCACCCCTAGTGACTCAATAGCCAGCCAGATATCAGACCACCTGTCATTCACATAAAGGAAGGAAGGCTGAAGTCTTCCCGACACTTGGACACTTGTCTCACGTTGTCATCTTCTATTTTAGTCCCATTCAGTATTCAAAAAAGAATCACATCCATACTATTGTCTGTTCTGCCAGCGACATAGACTGCCCAGGCCATTGTATGGTCCCCTAATCCACTGAGTTACCCCCACAATAACTTATCACTTCTCAAAACACCTGTGCTCCACACTCTGAATCATTTTAGGTCACAGGTGATAACGCTACGTGACTGCCTCCTCTTGTGGACTAAATCTATGTAACTCTCTCGCCATTTAATATGTCTTTTTCAGTTGCCTACACTGACCCTTAAGAGACTAGAGGGGAAATTTCCCACTTCCCCTGCAAGCAGAAAAATAGGCATCCTCAATAGGAGAAGGAAGTTGGGTTATGGTAGGAGTGACTCTTTTTTTCTGTGAAACTGGGGGGGAGGGTGCCTTTTATTTTTGCTGTCACAACTCAAACAGCACAAGTTATGGCCCCAGTGTGTGATAAATGCTTAGTTAAAACAAACAAAGGTTGGAGCTAGGGAAATGTCTCAGTGTATAAAGTGATTTGTTGAACAAACATGAGAACACAAGTTCGGATCCCCACACTCATTTAAAAGAGACAACAGCAGGTATCTGTCACCCCAGCACTAGGACATGCAGACAGATTGATGCTTGGGACTGATAGCCAACCAGCAAGCTAAAAAGGTCAGCTCCAGGTTCCGTGAGTGACTCTATCTCCAAAAGTTAAAATGGAGGGTGACAGAGGATACACCTGATGTGGACCTATGGTCTCTGTCCATGCAGGTACACACACATGCACACACCACAAACAAAAAGACAAGAAGAGGATTGAATTTGTGTGTGCATAAGATGGATAGATACATATAATATATTTTTATGATCTAATAAAGCCCCTGAAGATCAGAATGCAAAGCTAGCCACGGCCATAGAAGCTGGATGGTGGTGGCACACACCTTTAATCCCAAGACTCAAGAGACAGAGGCAGAGAGATCTCTGTGAGTTCAAGGAAACCCAGGGCTACATGAGAGTGAATCAGTCTAAAAGAGAAACAGATCATGCCTTTAGTCCCAGCACTAGAGAGGTGTATAAGATAGGAACAGGGCATTCAGTATTTAGTCTTGGGCAATTGTCTCCAGCCACATTGAGGACAGGATCTCCCCAGCCTTAGTAGAGGTAAGAGCTCTCTGGTAGCTTGGCTGCTTTGCTTCTCTAATATCCAGCTTGAACCCCAATATCTGTCTCTGGGTTTTTAACATCCGTACTACAATGGTCTGATTTCAAGCATCCATTGGGAATCTTGGAATAGACTCTGGGGCAAGAGGGACCTTCTGCAATAGAACAAGAGGCTGAGCAGAGCTGTTTCTGTTCATCCAAGAGGTCCAAACAGAATTAGACAACTACAAATCAAACCTGTAATAAAAGTGACTCAGAACCTGGGTGTGGTCAGGCACACCTACAATCCCAACTTCTTGGAAAGCTAATACAGCGAGTTTCAAGTTCAAAGGCTGCTTGAATTATTCAGCAAGTTCAAGTACAGCCAAGCAACTTAGTGAGACCCAGTCTCAAGTTGAAATTAAAAAGGAATCAAAGGAGCTGAGGGGATAGATTCAGTCATAAAAGCACCTGCCTTGAAAGCATGAGGACATGATGTTAATTTCCAGAACCCAGGCAAGAAATGCTAAGCATGGCCATGCCTGCTTGTTGTCCCAGCATTAGGGACTTGAAGACAGGCAGATAGCTGGGGTTCTGTGGCCATCCAGACGATCCCTAATGAGTTCCACCAGTGAAAGACACTGTCTCAAAAAAAAAAAAAAAAGAAAAGTGGCAGGGCATTGGTGGTACACGCCTTTAATCCCAGCACTTGGGAGGCAGAGGCAGGTGGATCTCTGTGAGTTCGAGGCCAAGCCTGGTCTACAGAGTGAGTGCCAGGACAGGCTCCAAAGCTACACAGAGAAACCCTGTCTCGAAAAGCCAAAAAAAAAAAAGTGGATGGCATCTGAGGGATTTTGAAATCGTCCCTCTGACCTTCACACATGCACACATATAGACACACCTATTCTTGTGAACCTACACATCAATACACACACACACACACACACACACACACAGAGAGAGAGAGAGAGAGAGAGAGAGAGAGAGAGAGTAGGAGGAGAAGCGGGAATATAGCTGAAGATTTAATGTTCTGGGATCAACACAAAGCAAAAAGTGACTCAGGAATTGGAGATAAACTTGACTCTGCTGACCACTCCGAGAACCTCTGAAACCCTGGGGTTCTAGTACATATCCAAAGGACTACAGTGGGTTAATGTCTGAGCGTAATTCCCAAGAGTGGCCCATAGGTGGCACTGTAGTACAAGATGAGCCTATAAGCTGCTAACACCTTCTAGACTTCAATGAATGTGTCCAGCCATACATAACAAGAATAAGTCTAATTTTCTTTAAATCAGAAATATAAATCCATAGATCCTGTACACCTAGATACCATATTTCTAAAGACATGAGTCACTTGGTACTTTAGTTTATCATGCTTCTCAACTCTTCTGCCTTCTGCCTTACTCAAAGTAAATACCTCAGCCATAGTACTTAGCTGAAGTGTGTTTGGTCAGTCTTGGATGGGAACATACATTGAATGGCAAAGCTGTGGCCCATTCACATCCCAGGAATCCAGGAATAATTGTGAACTATTATTAATAAACAATAATAATAAAAACAAAATAAACTTTTACTTCCCCACAACTGTTTTTTTTTTTTTTTTTTTTTTTTTTTTTTTTTTTTTTTTTGAGACACAAACCAGTGTCTCAAATAAGGTTCAGTTTGGCTCCTTTTCCACGGCTAATAGGGACATAAGCTTCATTCTTGAGAACAATGGTTCTTAACCTTCCTGACATTGGGACCCTTCAATACAGGTCCTCTTGCTATGTTGACCCCCCAACCATAAAATCATTTTGATGCTACTTTGTAACTGTAGTTTTGCTACTGTTATGAATCACAGTGCAAATATCTGATAGGCAACCCCTATGTGGGTCGAGACCCACGGGTTGAGAAACACTGCTTTAGAAGCTTATGACTTGATATCTAGCTCTTCCAGACAAAGCTTACCACTCCTCAGGCTGTAAGCTTATATTAATTATAAACTGTTTGGAGGATGACTTGGGCTTCTTATTGGCTAGCTCTCTGCTAATTATTAACCCATTTCTATTAATCTGTGTATCACCATGTGGTCTTGGCTTACTGGCAATGCCCAGGTTCGTGTGTTCTTCACACCAAGATGGGGAAGAAGCTTTTCCTGGTGATGTAAAAGCAATCAAGAGAAATTTTAGCCAGGCAGTGGTGCCATATTCCTTTAATTCCAGCAGACGGATCTCTGTGAGTTCTGGGACAGCCTGGTCTACAAAGTGAGTTCCGGGACAGTCAGGGCTACACAGAGAAATCCTCTCTCAAAAAACCAAAGATAAAAAAATAAATAAATAAATAAATAAATAAATAAATAAAGGAGCTTCAGAGGTGGCTCAGTGACTAAGAGCACTGATCTTCCAGAGGACCTGACTTTGATTGTCAGCACACACAGCAGGTGACTGTCTATAACTTCAGGTTCAAGGAATCTAATTCCCTCTTCTGGACTCTGTGAGCACTGCACACACATAGTACACAGGAATATATGTAGGCAAAACACCCACACATATGTGGGTGGGTGTGGCTCATGCCTTTAATCCCAGCATTTGGGCAGCGAAAGCAGGTGATTTCTATGAGTTTGAGGCCCGTCTGTCTGGTCTACAAAGTGAGTTCAAGTTCAAGCCTCTACAAGGCTATATATTGAGACTCTGTCTCAAAAAAAAATAAATAAAATAAATAAAATAAAAGCATGACTCAAGAAAGTATAAAAGGGCTTTGTTTCTAAGGTTAAGAAAACAAAGTAACAGCTTGAGCTTCAAAAAATCTGCAGTGAGATTTAAAAGATACAAGTAAAAACCAAAGCATGCTACAGAAATAGTTTCCAAGAGCAACTAGGTCTCTAGTCTTCCTTAGAGAAGGAGTGCTAGGTCTTGAAAAAGTTTACTTACTCAAAGGAGCCTATGAAATTTGGGGCCATTAACATGTTCATATTCTGATGTATGTAGTAAAAAAAAAATTAAGGCCTGATGTATAACTGTAACAACTTACCTGTCATAGACCAGGAGTCTGTGACATCGTCACATGGAGTGTATCTTTGCCAAATCCAACTTATCACAACAGGGTACCACCATCGACTGGGACAATGAAACAACAGGAGCTGGTTTCCCAGTTTAAGAGGTTTGAGGACTTGGCAGGTTCACGGAAGAGCTTGCTTCAGTGTGTGCAGACAGCTACCTTCTTTCTGGGTCTTCACATGGCAGGGAAAGAGCAGGCTCTGTGTCGTATTTTTATAATCTCACTCTGACCTCATATAAACCTAATTATCTCCCAGACACCCCATCTCCAAATACCATCACATGGGAGGCATGGCTCCAACATATGAGCTGCCAGAGTCATGATTCAGTCCACAGTAAAGTGCAATTTTATTGTATTTCACATTTTTTTACCAGCTTTGGTAAACAAAGGATATGGAAGCCTTACTATAAATATACATTTTGGTTGCTTCTGTTAAAAAAGAAGTCAAACCACTAGGCAAGAAATCCACCCACTGTTTTTATTTTTGTTCCTCTATGAAACTAAAGTTCAACTTCTGTTATTTCAGTTTATAGAAATTTTTCTAGTTCACATAACACACACACACACACACACACACACACACACACACACACACACACACACACACACGGATTTAACATACATTGTACATGAAGCCAAATCATGATGCAAGTGAGACAAACTATTTGGCTATGTTGGAATTTGTGTGTCAGGAAACTTCAAGTCACTCAAGTAGAGTTGCAGAGCTAGTCAGTAGCAAATCAGCAGCAGCAACAAAGGAACCTAGGTAGCCATATTTTCCTTAGCAGCTATGTCCATTGACATGCCACAGGTGTGATAACTAGGGTATCCTGCTTCTCTAGCTCATCTACCACCAAGCAGCATCTCACTTCATCTTTACCCCACAGCTAAGACAACTTCCAACTTCTACAGCCTCTTGTCATCTATATCCCTGCGCCCATCTGGCAACTCCAGGTCTATGTCCACTTCCATCTACCTACCTTACACCTATCAACTGTCAGTATACACACTTGAGATTTAGCTAGTAATCTATAGGCCACCTCATAAGCCACTAGACCCAAGTGTCTCAAATTTGAGCATGAAACAACCTGGAAGGCTTATGAAAACATAGGCTACCCCCAAATGTTTGATTCAGTACACCTCCAGTAGGGGTTCAATGATAATGCATTTCTAACAAATTCCCAAGTGATGTTTGTAAGCAAGGGCACAGTGAAAGCAATGAACTAGACCACTCCATGGCTAGAAATAAAGTTTTATTGGGTAATTCAAACTGCCAGGGCTGCCTCTTGGGGGTGGAGCACAGAGTGAACAGCCAGTTTTAAGGAGACTGTGAGCAAGAACAGCTGGGAGTTAGAACAGCAGTGGATGGCTTGTGGGCCAGGACAGCCTGGGGACTTGGATCTGTTGCAGGCTGTTTAATAGGGAGCTGGATGCCCCGTTGCTCAAGATAGTTAGCTGTAGCGGTAGATAAGGGAAGTGATGGCTTTTCCTGGCAAACAGAAACCCACTTCCCAAAGTCTCCGAGAAATTCTGAGTTCAAGCTTTTGTTTATTTACTGGAAATCTTCCTGTTTACCTGGTCAGAATCCAGCCTGAGCTGAGCCAGACTGTCATTTAGGCCATTGTCAGCAGCACTGCCATTTGGGGGGGCCTGCTTTTGAACTAACAATGTTGATGTTTCTGATCTTGAGATGACCTGTTTTTTATACAAGGTCTCAGGTAGCCTAAACTGCCCTCAAACCATGGGTTCTTCTATCTCTACTGCTCAGGTGCCATGATTCCAGTTATGCACCAACATGCCTGACCAGGGTCACACTTTGGAAACCATTGGTCTAGGCTCTAGGGGGATGGCCCTTAGATAAAATGACAGTCAGCTGTGGTGGCAAGTTATATCAACTAGAATATGGTGATATTTGAACCAGCAACTTCTTAGTGCCATTTCTCTCAGGAAAAGGCTCCGGACATGAAATGTTTCCTGTGGCCTATGCACAGGCAAGGTGAACTCTGACATTTTCCCCGTTCCGTCTTCCTCTAAGTGAGGTTCCTCAAGTACTATGGAGGCCCCACTCCTGGGTGCCTGATCATTTTCCTTAGTGCTTCCTAAGGGCACACCTTTACTGTGCTAAGCACTGACAGCCTTAATGTGTAGTAACTGAGGACTCCATCAAGTAATTTTAATAACATAAAGTAAAGATAAGTATTCTGGTGCCCTTTTTGAGTAGAAAGATTCATCAGAAGAAAACTACAGACGGTTCCAAAAGTCTCCACTCAAATCATATTGGGAAATGCAGTGTGAAAGGATGAACAAAGAAAACACATCCAAATAACTACTTCAATTGGGAATGGTGCTCATATCTGTAATCCCAGCAGGCAGGAGTATCAGAGCTCAAGGCCAGCCTCAGCTACATAGGGATTCATTGCCAGTTGGGGCTATATAATGAGACCTAGTCTCAAGGAAACAAATAAGAACCTACTTCATATAAAAGATATAAATATTTGTTTATAAAGAACTTGATATAAAAGAGTTATTGAGGGCTGGAGAGTTGGCTCAGCGGTTAAGAACACTGACAGTTCTTCCAGAGGTCCCAGGTTCAATTCCCAGCACCCACATGGCAGCTCGCAATTGTCTGTAACTACAAGATCTGACACCTTCACACAGACATACATACAGGTAAAACACCAATGCACATACAATAAAAATAAATAAGTTATTAAAAAAATAGTTGTCGGGCGTTGGTGGCGCACGCCTTTAATCCCAGGACTCGGGTGGCAGAGGCAGGCGGATCTCTGTGAGTTCAAGGCCAGCCTGGTCTCCAGAGCAAGTGCCAGGATAGGCTCCAAAGCTCCACAGAGAAACCCTGTCTCGAAAAACCAAAATAAATAAATAAATAAATAAATAAATAGTTATTGAGTCAGTGTGGTGGTATACACTCCCTTAATCCCAGCACTTGGGAGGCAAAGGCAGATGGATCTCTGTGAGTTCAAGGCCAGCCTGGTCTCCAGAGCAAGTTCCAGGATAGGCTCCAAAGCTACACAGAGAAACCCTGTCTCAAAAAAAACAAAATAAATAAATAAATAAATAAATAGTTATTGAGCCAGTGTGGTGGTATACACTCCCTTAATCCCAGCACTTGGGAGGCAAAGGCAGATGGATCTCTGTGAGTTCAAGACCAACCTAGCCTCAGAAAGAGACTCAGATCAGCCAGGGCTACCTAGTGAGACTATGCTTAAAATTAATTAGATAAATAAATAAATTTTTCAGGGATGAGTTATAAACTCCTCAGTATTCCAAATACTAGGAGAATCAAAATATATCAGGTTGAAAACAAGCTAGCCTCTGTGTGCTCAAAATCCAGCTACACTCAAAGGAGTTTAAAAAAAAGTAAGCAATTATTTTTTTAATATAGTCTTGTGTAACCCAGGAAGGCCTCCAACTTGCTGCTTTGAACTGAACATCTGATCCTCCTGTCCCCAACTCCCAAGAGTTGGGGATTACAGACAGTGCCACCATGCCCCTTTTTAATCTGGTCCTGGGGATTGAAGCCAGGACTTTGTGGGTGGAAAACAAGCACTCTGTGAACTGAGCTACAACCCATTTCTGGGAGTGGACATTTCTGAAAGGGAAAAGGGGTTCATCAGACCTGCTAGAGACAGAAAACCAGCCAGACACATGCTGGACTTTTGATAAAGCTCATCCACAGTCAGCTGCTGGATTTCCTTGGCAGACTCGAGGAAGCAGCTAAAGGCCAGCGTCCCTCCCTGATCTCTGGAGGCTGCTATGCCTGCCCACTCTGCTGAGTTCTGACTGTGTTTGTACTGTCTGGAGTCATTGTATTGTTGTATTATATCGTCCTCTAGTGGTTTCACAGGTTTTCTTATCTCCCTTCTTTCTCTTCAGGCAGAATGCTTCATTAGATCACACAGCGCTTTCTTTATACCTATCCAATGTCTATTAAATGAACTGAAATGAGTGACAATCATCCCACTTGATGACTGAGACTAGATGATGAGCCTGTTTTCACCAGGAGAACGAGTGTTCAAACAGCTTAGGCTCAAGTAACTTAGGCCACTGTGGTTTTCTTTAAAATAGATAATATGATATAATTTTCTACATAGCCTCTGCTATGGAGTGAATGGGGTTTGGGTTGATGGTGGAAGTTGAAAACTCTCATGTAGCCCAGGCTAGCCTCCAACTCACTACATATCAGAGGGTGACCTTGAACTCCTGACTCTCCAGCCCTTACTTTCAAGGGCTAGGATTATAGGTGTATACCACCAAACCTGGCTGGACTGAATGTTTGTGTATCATGCCACCAAAACTTTTATGTTGAAACCCTAATTATAAAGGTGATAGTATCTGGAAGTGGGGCCTTTTGAAAAATAATGTTCATGTTCAGGTGTGAGAGCAGGGCCACCCACACTGACATCTGTACCCTCCCATCACTGGTTCTCACCCTTCCTAATGCTGTGACCCCTTAATACAGTTCCTCACAGTGTGCTGACCCCCAACCATAACATTATTTTCATTGCTATTCCTTCCCTGTAATTTTGCTACTGCTATGAATCATAATGTAAATATATGGTATACAGAGGATCTAAGGTGACCCCTGTGAGAGGGTCATTTGGCCCCAAAGGGGTCATGACCTACAGGCTAAGAACCGCTGCCTTTCATGAAAGGAAAGGTTTTAGAGTTTCCACTCTTCCATGAAAGGACACAGGAAGAAGACAGCAACACATTCATAAGCCAGGAATGGAGCTTCTCAAAGCCCCACCATGTATCACCCTGATCTTGGGAAAGACTTACAAGTGGGAGGAACAAGGTCTTAATTTAGCCCAAGCTTAAATTCACCGTGTAGCTGAAGATGACCTTGAACTTCTGATTCCTCTGCCTACACCCCCCCCCAAAGTGCAGGGACTGCAAGTGTGCACCATCACACCTGCTTTCTACAGTGCTAGAGCCTGCACTCAGGGCTTTGTGTGTCCTAGACAAGCACCCGGCTAACTGTGTCGAATCCCCAGACCCTTGGGCTCTCTGCCCTCCAAAACTATGAGGTTGTTTCAACCACGCTGTTGATGGTGCATTGGTAAACAGTCTGGGCTAACTAAAGCAGGCTCTAGTGTAATCTCAAGGCAGCTCAGTGTAAATGTGGGGTCAGGACAAGAAGCACAAAGCTCCAAAACCGATGGTTATAAGTTTCCTGTTGATAACAAGTGCAGCCAGTTAGTGTGTCCAGGGGTGGTCCCACTTATAATGGGCTGGGTCCTCTCCTATCAATCACTTATTAAGAAAATGTTCTATAGGATTGGCTAAAGCCTAATCTTACGGAAACATTTTCTCAACTGGAGTTCCCTTCTCTCAGATGACTCTAGCCTGTGTCAAAATTAGTCATCACACCCTCAAAGTATTTATAGTATGAGGAGAAATAAGAATACACACATATTCTATACCATCAGTGTTACAGAGTGCTACAAGGAGGAATAGTAAAAGAGCTTTAGGGATTCGTTTTTAAAAAAGAAAATTATTCTGAAATAATTCTCCTAGGGTGTTTGACATCTATCTTTCATTCCTTCATGAAAACTACACAATGGTCGACAGACCAGAGAAAATCAACAGTGACCAGAGCTGATGTCCTCAGTCCATATTTAAACCATGGCTGAGGATAAGGGTCCTACTTCTGGCTTCAGGGAACAAAAATGTTACTGGATTTTTAAACTAGAAGAAACACTTGCTTGTTGCCAACTGGCTTTAAATAGTTTCTCATGTACCAGGTGGAAAGAAAAATTAGCTAAGAGCTTAGTATGATGGTGAACCCCTGTAATCTCAGAACTTAGAAGGTTGGAGCAGGAGAATTGCCATGAGTTTCAACACAGCTTGAACTACACAGTGAAACCTTGTGTTCACAAACCAAGTGCAAGCAGACATGCAAACACACAGATACACACACAAAAAAAAAACATACACAGAAACATGCAGAGTGAGAGAAAGAGAGAGAGACAGATATAGAAAGAGAAACGCAAGAGAGAGTTTTCTGGGATAGTATACTTGAAAAAAATACAACTGCAGTTTCTCTGGGGCAATCTTGGAAGTATACAACTCAGATGGCTGCAGCCTATCAACTGCTGAATTTACACTTCTGAAGTACTCAAGACACTTTTCCAAAGAAGACATTGAAATGTCAGGAACATAAAAAAATACTTACTTTTTTATTAGTCACTGGAGAAACATAGTTTAGAAGAGATACCATTATGTGTACATCTGTCAGAGAGTCTTTCAGTTGAAGAGATTGACAGCACCAAAGGTTAACAGAGACAGAATAATCAGCACTCTCAAATATTGCCGATAGTGTTATAAAATTACTGGACATTTTGGAGAAAGGTCTACACATTCTCATAAAGGCAAAAGTGCTTACAATAATGATTGCCTGTGATCTGAGGATTGATTTCACTTCTATATATTTACCACAGCATGGGGTAAGAGGGACACACACATTTGTCAACACAAAGACTTGTGTAATGCTTTGTCTATTATAGCCCAGAATGGAGACAACCCAGATTTCTATGAAGAAGAAAACCAATAAAATGTCATTTACCCATATAGGGTCAAAAACCAACAAAATAGTAACAAAAAATTATGGATACACACAGAAACCGCAAGAAATTTCAGAACACTATTCGAACTGACAGAGCTTACTCAAAAGAGAACACATTGTTAAATTGCATTTATATGACATTCTATAAAAGACAAATCTCTATGGCAGAAGAAAGATAACAGGGCTGGAGACATGGGGCAGAGGTTGAGAGCGCTTGCTCTTCCTACAGAAGAGCAGAGTTCAATTCTCACCACCTGCAGCAGGAGATTCACAACTGTCTGTAACTCCAGCTCCAGGGCATGCGGTGCCCTCTTCTAGCGTCCTCATGCACTGGCACACATACGGCACAGTCACACACACATACACAAAAATAAAAATAAATCTTGAGGAGAGGGCAAGTGTGGTGGCGCACTCCTTTAATCCTAGCACTCGGGAAGCAGAGACAGGCAAATCTCTGTGAGACTGAGGTCATCCTGGTCTACATAGCAAGCTCTAGAGCAAAAGTCAAAATTAATTAAATAATTTTTAAAAGAAAAGAAAAATTAAAATGGTTGTTTCCTCTATTTTGGGGGTACTATGGTCTTTCCAAAATTCACATGTTGAATATGATCATCAGTGCCAAATATTAGCACATGAACTTTTGGGAACAAAATGACAAAAGGCCCTGTGACTTAGCTAGCTCCTTTGCACCATACCACGACAGAGCAAGATGTGTCTATGAAACAGGGAGTGGTCCCTTACATATACTGCCACATCTGCACTCCAACCTTGGACTTTCCAGTGTCCAGAACTGTGGGAGAATAAATATGTGTTGTTTATTAACCAGCCAAGGAATTACAATATTTTATTACAACCAACTAGTCAGACTGTGAGGGTGGGGGGCAGGGAGGACTCCCTGAGACAGAATAGGAAAGAACTTTGTGAGTGGGGTGTGTTGAGAAGCAGCCTGCTTGCTGAGCATGCGCAAGGCCCTGGGTTCAACTCCTGCCCCCACTCTGTGTGTGTGTGTGTGTGTGTGTGTGTGTGTGTGTGTGTGTGTGTGTGTGTGTGTGTGTGTGTGTGTGTGTGTGTCTGTGTGTGTGTGTCTGTGTGTCTGTGTGTCTGTGTGTCTGTGTGTCTGTGTGTCTGTGTGTGTATGTGTATGCACTCCATAGCTTGGTAAGGGTTTGGCTTTGTGTATTCAGTTTTCTTGAGACCAGATGTGATCTTGAAGTCCTGGCTAGCCTCCAACTCATTGTTGAGACTCTAGCCTCCAACTCACTGTCATTTTCACTCTGAGTGCTGGGATTACGAAAGCACACCAGCATGCCTGGCTGCACTTGGCTCCTATAAAATGGTTCCAGATTTTCTGCTATTGTGAACATAATCTCATAGTGTAGCTTTTCAAAGCACAAAAGTAATAATATTGAAAGAGCAAAGTAGTGGTAATAAAATGTCTAAAAATTGAAACAAAATAATTTGTATCACCCATAACTCCTCCATCTCTATTCCTTCTAGTTCATGTGTGACATCTTGAAAGTTTGAAAATAGAAAGGGGCCTTACGTGGTTAGGTTCCATAAGGAAGATGTTGATTTAGAACTTAGATATCATACATTTTTGCCAATAAACAAGAAGTAGATAATCATTTATGAACAAAGAGTGGAGGCTGTAGATAATCAAGCATTTAAGAGCACTGGCTGGGGGCTGGAGAGATGGCTCAGCGGTTAAGAGCACTGACTGCTCTTCCAAAGGACCAGGGTTCAATTCCCAGCATCCACATGGCAGCTCATAACTGTCTATAACTCTAGTTCCAGTGGGATTGGATACCTTCATACCAATGCACATAAAATAAACTTTTTAAAAAAAAGAGAGAGAGAGCACTGGCTGTTCCTCTAGATCAGTGGTTCTCAACCTTCCCAATGCTGTGACCCTTTAATACAGTTTCTCATGGTGTGGTGACCCCAACCATAACATTATTATTTTGTTGGTTTTTTCAAGACAAGATTTCCATGTGTAGCCCAAGCTGGCCTCAAACTCACAGAGATCCACCTGCCTCTGCCTCCCAAGTGCTGGGATTAAAGGTATGCACCACCACCACCTGGGCATGAAATTAGTTTTGTTTCTACTTCATAGCTGTAATTTTGCTACTCTTATGAATAATAATGTAAATACCTGATATGCAGGATATCTGATATTAGACTCCCGTGAAAGGGTTGTTTAACCCCCAAAGGGATCATGACCCACAGGTTGAGAGCTTCTAAACTCTAGAGGACCTAGGTTTGATTCCCAAACCCATGTGGTGATTTACAACTATCTACAACTCTAGGTCCAGGGGATCTGACACCCCCTTCTGGCCCCTGTGGCCCTGGGTAGGTACTTATGTGTTGCCCAAGCATACATCTAAACAAAACACCCATACACATAAAAAATTTAAATTAATAGTAAAAGAGTAAGAAGAAAGGATTACTGTGACATGAGCCCACCAAGCCTAGGCCCCAGGACATGCTCTGGAGTATATCAGTTCTAGCAGAGCCCTCTGCACTGAGCAGAACAGCCAGGCCTTGTTAACAGAGTTTGGGACCACTCTGAAAAGCTGTCACAAGCCCTGAGGAGCTGACAGCTGGGGACTGGGAGCTGGCAGCTAGACATGCTGTCCCTTGAAAATGGATCCGTGACACATAGCTGTGTGTCTGCCTTGGTACATTTTCTTTTGTAGTTTTTACTGCTTTGGGTATTCATGAAGTTTTAAGATGTAGATCAAAATGCAAATGGAGTCAGGCTTTATAGTACTTCTGATTACATGTACAACCCCTGCCCCAGATAAGGAGTCACTCAAGAATTCTGTCCTTCAAAGTGGCTGAGCCTCAGGCAATGGAGCAGGAAAGATGGTGATGAAACTGGATAGGGAAAGAAGACAAAACCAAACTGAACAGACGGGATGGCACTTCATGTGGCCTGACAACTGGGAAGTCACAAAACACCCCAGAGTAGGGCATCATGATAAACTGTGATCTATCTTAGTGACTATAGCAAAAATGCCAGCATCCCACTCGAGCTTTAACTCACAGACCTCCCTTATCTAGTCAGACTTGAGAGAGTTGGTCTGACTTCTTCCACGTCTAGTTCTCACTGACCGATCACCCATTCATCATGAATAAGTCAAAGAATCCCAACTGATACATCTAAAACACAACTCCTTCGCCTAAGGATCAGAGATCATTGCAGAAGAAGGGGTGGAGAGATTGTAAGATCTAGAGGAACAGAGAGTTTGCTGTGAGCTAGTGTCTCCTAGAAATGTAAGGGAGGCTACACCCATGAAGCCTCAACAGCATGGCTGCCTAAACAAGACCTCAATGACACACCAATAAATATGGCTAATGTGAAAGGAGGAAAGGTCATG